>NC_055998.1:131898682-132268689 GCF_018446385.1 Zingiber officinale
ATTTCCCCAATTCAAACATAAATTGATTGCAGGGTGATGAGGTGTGCTTGGTTGGGGACTTCACTAACAATTGGAAAGATAATATTAAGGCTGTTTACAAGGGTGGATCAAAATTTGAAGTTGAACATAGACTTCGACATGGAAAGTATGTTTCATGTTCTTTATTAATTGAGTATTTTGTTCCTTGATGAGTGCTCTTGTAGGCACTGGCACACAACCTTTGAAAAATCTGTTTCATGTTTCATGCTCGATCTCGACGACAACGTAAAAATCTAAATCTGATTCTATAAAATAACAGAAAAATTATTAGACAATAATTTCATCAAATTAAATATGGAAAATTTATGTAAATAAAAAGATGAAGAAGATAAAATCCAGATCTAAGAAAATTGTGCTAAGGCAAGATTCTGATCTTTCATGCAGGATATTGTAGAACTATTACCCCAAGATACAATGGTGACAGCCTCTCTGCTGACATCAAGTAGAAATAAATTGTGCTTGTCCATATTAAACTGGATAGATAATTAGATAATATTCATCCATTATTAGAATAAAATCTAAACCTTATCTATCCAATTAATTTGATAAAATTATTTCAAAAAAATAAACATTAAATTCAAAAATAAATATAATGAAAACTTTTGAGTTTCAGAAAGCTAATATTTTATGACTACGATACCCATATATTTTTGCCTCTTTGTTTTTTACTTGAAATGTTCAATTGCTTGATAAGTTGTGTTTTCTCAGATATCATTATAAGTTCATTGTTAATGGACAATGGAGACACTCAACAGCATTGCCTGTCGAATCTGATGAACGTGGGAATGTTAACAATGTCATCAGGGTTGGCGACGTAGCTAGGATCAGACCTTCTCCTTTGCACCTACAGATCAAGGTAGTCTTCATGCAGGATTTTCTTGGGCTTTAACCGTCCGAATGCTCTTAGTTATCATCTGTTTCTTTTCTTTATGAGCACTTTAATGCATATAATTTTTATATGGTGCATAGATTCAGTTCCTTGTTGCAAGGGGTTAAGCACTTTTGTAGCTCCATTCATCTATGTTAAAGTTAATCAAAACAGAAATTGGAATACTTCCTCAGCTACTTCTTCATGTCGTCGATGATAAAATTTGCAGGATCGGACAACCGTTAAGGTAATTGAAAGATCGTTGACAGAGGACGAGCGGTTCATGCTGGCATTTGCAGCAAGGCGCATTGCATTCTCCATTTGCCCTATTACACTTGCTCCCAAGTAAATACACGACTCTTCATGGTTATATATATAAAGAACACCGAGTTTTAAAGGATTGTTTACTGCTTGTTCCACCAATAAATACGGTAGGCTTCTGGCCTTCCTTTTCCTTAAAAGGATATAGCTAGAGTGTATGCTTCATAACTTTTCCCTTTTTATCATACTCGCAAATGCCCAAACAGGGTCAATATGGTGAACTCTTTTTTGAATGGCCAAGTCAATTTGATTGATCCTATTAACTTGATTCAATTGTATAGATTATTTAACCTGGGCAGCCAACTGATATGACTAAATTTGATAGTCAAGTGATTCATATTTTTTTACATGTGATTTTTGGATGAGAACAATATTTTTATTTTTATTTTTATTTTTATTTTTATTTTTATTTTTATTTTTTTACTTTTCCTTCTCAAATAAGTTAAACTTTGTTGTTTTTTTTACAATTTTTTGTTGTAAACGATAAGAAATATCTCCTAAAGTCCACATCTTTTGCTCTCATATTTTTTCTTATAATTTTAAAGATAAATACATAGTAATAATCTCTTCTGTAATATGTAATGTTGGCTTAATGACAACGAGACAACTCGGATGCATACATGGAGACAACAGAGTGCATATTACTAATAATGTCCTAACCATGTCGTAAAGATGAGCACACTCTTGGCCACTCCACCCTATATATACATATACAATCTCTACACTTCAAACTCATCCAAATATTTTTTTTTATTGTTCACAACTTCCTTTTAATCTGCATGTCTAACCAAAATTTTCTCAGCAACTTCTTCCAGTGCCATCTCGACTAAAAATCCGGAGTCTTCTGCTCAAATGGACGACTATTCGGGATCGATCATCCATCCAGCAACTACACCTTTCTTTGTTACCACTTTTCAATCTCATTGTGCTTACTATTATGATACTATCTATCTAAAAAAAGTTATTAGATAGCCATTAACTTAATCAACATAGATAAATTATATATAATGCTTGGTTGTAAAATTTAAGTGGAAAAAAAAAACTGAAACTGGTTCTAGAATATTTCGTAGCACACATATGATTCTATGCTTACATATTATATTATACATATTATTATAATAAAAATGTATCCACCATAAAGCTAAGAATGGGATATGAAGCAGCAGGCGCCACAAAGGGCATGGTTGGTTACGAGGGCCGAAGCTATCGGGAAACCTCATCCCCAGCAAGTGGCGGAGCGGCCAACGACGCCGTCCAGCCACATCTCACCTCACCTCATCATCCTCATTCTCCACAATAATCCTTGTGATATTATTTGTCGCCGCGACGCCGTCGACGCTGTATATAATGCCCCGCCCGTCACTCCGATTGCCGCACAATGTCGACCGCCGCGCTTCACAGTCCACTCCTCCTCGTCTCCGCCACTAACAACAAGATCACTTCATCCTCCTCCTCCTCCTCTGTCGTCCTCTGCAACCTTAACAACAACCCCAGCGCCAAAAAGGCAGTTTCTTCTTCTTCTTCTCCTTTGCCTTCATTTCCTCGTCTCATCAGGAACTCTCCGGTGTTCGCCGCCCCCGCAACCGCCACGCTGGTAATGAATCAGTGCTTTTAGAGCCGGATCGGCTAGCTACTTCAACTGTTCAAAATTTTAGTAAGTCTCGGAAGAGACAAACACCGTACTGCTAGTTACGTTAAAGAGATGCATTCAAGATTGAATAATGCCAAAAATAAATAAATAATAATAATAATAATAATAAAATAATTAACAATTGGAGCAATTTTCTACGAGATTTCGTTTCATAAAACTCGCTAAAATGATAGATCGGAGCTCCAAATTAGGCAACCGCAAGCAATCTTGTGGTAAAAAAAAAAAGAGGATAATAAAACACCTTATAAATTCATTCTCCAAACTCGCAGGAGATGGAGGCCATCGAGCGCATAAAATCCGGATTCGAGCAGTTCAAGAACGAGGTCTACGAGTAAGTCCCAGTTCATCTCTCTCTCTCTATCTCTATCTCTTTTGCATAGGCAGCGGTAGTTAATTATTCATCTGCTGCATGCAGCAAGAAGGCTGATCTGTTTGGCGAGCTCAAGGAAGGGCAGAGCCCCAAGGTTTAATTAATTTGCCGATCTTATCAAATTAACTCTGGTCAGTTTAAATTCGTACGTGAATCTCCGATCGACCTAACGATCTAGGGCGGATAACGGCACTGTGCAGTTCATGGTTTTCGCGTGCGCCGACTCGCGCGTGTGCCCGTCGGTGGTGCTCAATTTCCAGCCCGGCGAAGCCTTCACCATCCGCAACATCGCCAACATGGTCCCTCCCTACGACCAAGTAAGTAACCTTCTTAAAATATTATATAATTTTCTCCTCCGGCCGTACGTACGTCTCTCCGATCGTGCTTATTATAATACGCGCGTGCTTTGGTCGCTCTGCTGCAGGTGAAGTACGCCGGAGTCGGGTCAGCCATTGAGTATGCCGTCATCCATCTCAAGGTCTGCACTCTGTTAATTAATTAATTAATCTTATTATTTTATTAATAATTACTAATTAAGTACAAAATTAATAATTTCTGCCAACACATCAATTAGTAATCTAGAATTCAAGAACCGTATTATTAAAAAAAATTTATTAATTAATCAAGGATCTAGAGTTCAAGATTTGTTATTGAGAATTTTTTTTATTAATCAATTAGAAATCTAGAATTTTCTTTACTCTTACATCTTAGAATTGACAACACGAACAGAGAAATTTTTATAAATATATTGGGCCGACTGTAATATGAAACATATTTTTCTTGATTTTTTTTTGCTAAGATCAAGAATAATGTTATTTATTGCCCCACCTAATATAAGGTGTCTAGCTCAAATAATGCGTGTGCATGGGAGAAATTGCACGTTCCGTATTGATCAAAGAGGGGAGAGTTTCCTTACAAACAATTTGAGCTTAAAATTGATCGTTATTCCTGTACAATTTGAACTATTTATAAAATATTAGCCATCAAATTTTAGATATTTTGGAATACTTTTATTTGTCTTTCCTTTCTATTCATCATTCTTTTTCCATTTAATCAAATAAAAATGAGCAATTCCAATTCTATAAGGTTGAATAAAAATTTGATTGACCATCTATTAGAATATATATATATATATATCGAGTATGATCCGGTGATGATCGATGTTGTGCAGGTGCAAAACATATTGGTGATCGGCCACAGCCGGTGCGGAGGAATCAAAGGGCTCATGTCCCTCAAGGAAGACGGCTCCACCAGCACGTAAGGAACTTGAGTACGTACGTACTTCATGTTAATTATTCGTTGCCTGCTCGTCTGATCGATCGATCGTCTTGGACAGCGCCTTCATTGAGGACTGGGTGAAGATCGGCTTGCCGGCGATGAAGAAGGTGAAGGCGGATCACTCTCACCTGCCGTTCGACGAGCAGTGCACCAAGTGCGAGAAGGTACCATCCTCGCCTCTTTCAATTCCCCTTTAATTAATTCAACAACTAGCCCGAAACTGACTGGACCTCACCGAGTTCAGGAGGCTGTGAACGTGTCCCTGGCCAACCTCAAGACCTACCCCTTCGTCACGGAGGGCCTGGAGAAGAAGAGCTTGAAGTTGATCGGTGCACACTACGACTTCGTTACTGGCAGCTTCGAGACGTGGGATCCCTAAACCCTAATTAATTAAACTGTAAACCTGAGAATTGTATCTACGTTATCTGAATGCTCCTTAAGGATAAGATCAGCATGCATCTTGGCTGATCATGTGGTATATATATATATCTGTGCAACAGGCGCACTTTCATGTACCTGTCGACAAGGAATTAAAAATATAATCTAAATATGTTTTTGTTAATTAGCTGAATGGAATAGTTTGCATGAATTCAACTTCACAAGACATAATTAAATACAAAACACTTGCTTTTTATTTTGATTGGAGAGGTGAGTATCAAGTTCTTCGTTAATTGTTCATCATTCTTCCCTTTTTCAAAAACTTTCTTAACTTCTCCTCTAGAGATAGGTAGCACCTTCTTCGTACCATCAAACATTACAATAGGTATAAGACATCAAATTCTTTTGTCTAGAAATATTATTGATATAAGAAGTGATAGTATTTTAGGTCCATCTCGATTTTTGCTAATCTCTGAGGCCACTCTTGTTGATTTTTTCAATGCATCATCTAATCAAGAGAATAATTTACTTTCTTCCTCTGATATGTTAGTTATCGCATCTTCACATTCTCAGTCTAGTCCCTCGCCTTCTTCAACAAATGACTCTAATTAACGAGGATGTTCCTCTGTGCACACTTCCTTTAAGTGATTTCTATGTATGATATTGCCTACCAGTAGGCACCTGGTACCCTCGTCTACGGTCTCTAGTGATATTCTCAAAATCTTTTGGACCAACATGTTTTACACAGACAATTAAGGATTCCAATTGGCATATAACTACATAATTTGATGTTCTCATTCACAATAAGACCTGGTGCTTAGTTCCTTGCATTGCCTCCATGAATGTTGTGGACTCCAAATAGGTCATATGCTTCAACTATCGTGTTAGTGACTCTTTTGAACGGTATAAAACTCGTCTTATGATAAAAGGATTCAATCAACAATAACTATTGACTTTAATAATACATTCAGTCTAGTTATTATAATTACAATCATCATATTATTGTTATCTATAGCTGTTAGCTCCTATTGGCTTGGTTGATACAATGATTAAATATTTTCAATACCTTCTTTTATGATCATCTTGAGAAAATTGTATTTATGAAGCGGCCGTAAAAGTTCATTCATCAACAACTTTCAACACATGTTCATCAACCAAAGAAATTTTTGTATAGTTTTTGACAAGTCCTTCGTGCATGATTTTATTGTCTATCCACTTGACTACACACTCAAGGGTTCTCTAATTCAAAAATTGACTCCTCAAAAATTAGATACCCTAACTAATAATTTAGATGTTTGCGTAAAAACTAAAAAGATCTAATGAAATGTAATAATTAAAGGCCGCAGGTTAAAATCATGTTAAAATAGCAATTGATTTAAAATTTCGCTAATTTAATGACTGAATATAAATTCAACCGCTAAATATTAAGTTGTAGTTATGCTAAAATAGTGGTTGATTTAAATTTTTCATAGCTAAATATTAAGTTGCAGTAATGCTAAAATAGCAACTGATATAAATTTTTTGTTACTGAATTAGTGATCTAATTTAAATTTGATGGTTAATTTAGTGATCAATATTTATATGTTGTCGCTACTTTTAACGACCGATTAAAATATGTTATTGGCAATTGATATTAAAATCAATTACTAAATTAGCAAACAATATATTAAATTTAACGACGGAATATAATATATTAATTGTTAAAATTAGCAATTGAATTAAAATCGATTACTCAAAAACTGACCATTTCAACTAATTAGTGATCGAATAATATTCCATCGTAAAAAATGACCATTTTCTTATAGTGAATGTTGACTATATCATATTCTCCTTATTTATATGGATGATATTCTTTTAACCAGTAATGATTTTTTTTTAAGGCAAATCATATGCATTCATTAACACCCTGTTTGGAAACAATTTAAGTGAAGAAATTAAATTGAATTCCATTAAGAATTGAATTATGGCAGAAATTGAATTCAATTCCTATATTTGGAATGGATTAGTGAATAATAGAATTGAATTGAATTCCTTAATTTGGAATCTATTTGAATTGAATTCCATTCTTATATATGTACCATTTTATCCTCATAACTAATCATTTAATAATCAAGTTAAGTATTAGAGAATAGGAAGAAGGGATCGCACAGTTAAGACAGCAGTATGAAGAAGGTGGCGCACGGGAGAAACGGTGCAAGGAGAAGTTTTCGACACAAGGAGAAACGGCGGGAGAAAACAAGAGAGTTGGCAGATGGAAAAAAGGGTTTTAAGTTAAAAGGGTAATTAAGTAATTTCAGTTGTTCATGGTAAATCCCTATCCAAATCTGACCATTTGAGGTCTGATTTACTATTCACGTTTTGAATGAAATTGGAATTGAATTCCATATCAAATCCATCTAAAAAATTCATTCCAAACTATGGAATTGAATTCCAATTACCATAGGAATTCAATTCCATAGGATTCCAAACAGGGTGTAAAGAGAAAGCATCTTGTCTTTAGATACAACTTAATATAAACCAACTAGGATAAGAACATTTCCGGTATTCAAATGACGAGGAAGAAAGGAAAACTTTCTGGTCAATAAGTGAGCAACACTATTAGCTGACCTTCTCATATAAGCACAGGAAATAAAATTTGGGGTAGTAAGTAAACAATTTAATTTCCATATCTAGTGCACCATCGGACCTAGATCCCCTACAAGTTGTGTTACTACTTGAACCACCTGTAGGGAGTTCGAATAGATATAAATATTTTGAATACCCAAGCGAGCATATAAGTACATTCTATAGTGAATCGTTATCAACTCTGTACCCTTCACTGACCCGAGTCCCGAAGAGCATCCGCCTTAGCACCCAAAACCTTTCCATGCGAATCTGGAAGAATTGCTCCAACACTAAAAAGGTTCGTGACCTCATCATAGTCTGCATCCACATCTGGCCGAACCTGGTTAGAATCAAGAGGTTTCCAAACCTATTATGAGTTTACCTTCATCAAAAAGGTATAATACCTCTCTGGCCTGTTTGTTGGATAGTAAAGTTGCTAGAGGAGGAATGAATAGCGTTCATCGAAAATCACAAGTTAAAACGAGTTGCACAGTGAAAAAAGGAAACAAACAACACAACGCTAACAATGCCAAGTTTTACTTGATTCAGAGCCTATAATGACTCCTACTCCAAGGTCCACGATCATTGATCGCTTTCGTTGGACAATTTACTAATAGTTTGAAAAGATACAATAATGAAGTACAAGAACTATATATGAAAAGTTACGGACAATAGAGAAAACTAAGCAAAGCTTGATGTCTGATTGTCGGTGGAGTGTTACAGCGTCGTAGGAGCCTTTCTGAAGTACTATGCAGGAAGGAAAGCCATAGCAGATGATATTTTGAAGTTGCTAGTTGAAAGCCCTTATATAGGTCCATTCCGGGCACCTGAACCATGTTGACATAGCAAGCTCTCATTGAAACTTAATCAAAGAAGTTTTATCTAACTTTGAGCCCCCAGACCCCCTACGGGCGCCTGGTCCGTTAATATGGGCTCGGCCAGTTGACGCACTCCAACTCAGCTTCGGGATAAAATTTCTAGTTCGGGCTCCTGGACCAACTCCGAGCGCTCGAACCGCTCGGGCGAGGCTATCTGGGCGCCCAGATCCCTTCCGGGAGCACGGAAGGGCCCCTTTTTTACACTTCTCTTTCATGCAAAAAAAAGTTAGTCCAAACAAATAAAAATATGTTTATCCTGTAAACAGAATTAGCACAATATAATAAAATAAGAGTGGTAATTAGATCTTGTCTCCTTGAGACCAAGATCTAGTCAAGGTCCCAACTTAGGTTTTCCAAATGGACCTAAGTTGGACTGACTCTTACAGTTCCCTTAACTGGGAACGCGCCCTCACTGGATTTCTCCTCCAGTTGCTTACCTCTGTTGGTCCCATTGCGGCCGACTAGAGAGGATGAATAGCCCTGAAAATAAACAAATACCTTTTCTCGAACTTTCAACTAAGTTAGAAAAATACTTGTTTAATAACAGAAAATAAATTCATAAAATAAAGAGAGAGGCAAGAAAGATTTACTTGGTTTCCAATCACAAGATTGCTAATTCAAGGAAAGTGAAGCTCACTATGAAGATCTTCTTTAGGCAGAATAGCCTCTTATAACGTTGACAGCTCACACAGTAATAGAACATAAAGAGAACTCATTTACAAGTGTTTTTCAAACTTAGTCCAAAGTTCAAGAAAAGATATTCGTTTATTTTCAGGGTTATTCCCCCCCCCCCCCCCCCCCTCTAGCCGACCGCCAGGGGACCAAGAATTGGTATCAAAGTAAGGACGCTTCAGAAGGACAAACTGTCGATCGAAGCAAAGAAATCGATGGTCGGACTAAGTCTCATCCCACCAAAGTTCAAGGGGGGAGTTCGCACACTAGAAACGTCGAATGGAGGTATTCCTAAAAATTGATTTCAAAATACTTTTAATAATCAAGTATGATTTTGTAGTTCCTAAGGATCAACAAGGAGTGGAGAAAAAAGAGTACCTTTGGATGAAGAAGGAGCAGATCGACATCGTAGCCAACAACCTCCACTTACCAACTGCAGTCGCTTAACTTTCCTTTGACCCACCACGTCTTCCCTCCAGTTGTCAGGTCCCGCGGACCTAACTAGACTTCGGCCGGTTGTTAGATCCCGCGAACCCAAATGGTCTTCCCGCCAAATATCGAGTCCTGCGGACCTATCTGGACTTCACACCAACTATCGGGTCCCACAGACCTAGCTGGATTTAAGTATGGTGTCAGGCCCTCCAATGTTAGAACTTTCGAGCCGTAAAAATCACTTTTTGCGTTGCGGAAACCTCGAAGCTAGCCACGGATCCGTGCGAAGATAAATAAAAATATTCATGTACATGTTTATCTACATTAGATCTACCTTAGATCTACATGAAAAGGAAGTATTACCCTTGTCGCGATGCCCTTCGCTTATCCCGCTCGTCCAAATGGTTGTCGGATCTCGTAGAGTGTCAAGTGTACACTCCTCTACACGTATCCACACGGACAAAAGGTGGAGAGAACCACTTAGAGTGTGCTAGCACTCTTGAGAGGTCTTGGCAATGGAGGAGGAGAGAAAAGAAAGAGAGGAAGAAGAAGAGACCTTGAATAATCACCCCTTCTCATTCAATCAATGTGGCCGACCACTTATTAGAGCACTTTATACCTCCATATAATACCAAGAGTCATGGCTCTTGGTCTTCCTCATGAGGTGGCACACAATGATATAACCTTGATGATGTGGAACATCATCATTGGTCGGCCCATGCCAAGTCACAATGAGGTGGGATTTAGTCAAGTCAAACTTGACCTTTCATCTTCCCTCTCAAGTCAAGTCAAACTTGACCTCTTATCTCCCATGGTTGATCAAATCTACCCTTTAATTCAAATCAATTTAAATCAAACTTGACCTCTTTTCACAGCGCTGCTCCCGCACTGTTTCGCCTGCAATCGCGTCGAGCCGCAAGGCACCGAGGCGGAGGAAGGGCGTGGCAGCATGAAAAGAGTTGTAGCCTTAGAAAAGGACAGCAAGATCGACAGCTGCAAGGACGACCCCGACTTCTCCCACCGCCTCGTCAGCAACTACACATTCGACGAGGTGGAGGCGCTCACTGAGGAGATCGAAGAGGAGGGCCAAACACTCGAAGAAGTCCGGTGGATCAAGGAGCTCCTCTCCCACCATCAGGATGAGGTTTATTCCTGCCCTCTTCTAATGCACTAAAACTCGAACCTTTCTATGCTTGATGTGCTTTCTTCTGCTTTTGCAGTCCGATAACATCTTGTTCGAGTCACTGAGGAGGCTTCAGCTAATGGAACTCACCGTTGATGTCCTCAAGGTGCAGATTCAGTGTGCTATTTGCTTCATCTTGGATTCATAAACCTGATATTGATCGATTACTCTCCTCAAACTTTCCTTTGAAACACAGGCGACCGAGATTGGAAGCTAAGGGTTGTTAATCTTTTGCGAAAGCATGCTTCGAAGCAAATTCGCCACATAGTGCGAACTCTCATCGAGTAAGTGCCTTTTGCTTTCTCAATGGAAATGATACACAGGGTATAAAGATTGAAGTTTCAGTAGAATTTGATGCAGTCCAGTGATCTTGATGTAAATCATGTAATTCAAATCAATTTAAGTGGGTCAAGTTAAGTCAAACTTGACTCACTTGGACTTTCCTTTGTCTAACTGTAGTTAGGACTTTCTTTGTCAGCGTGTGGTCCTCCTTGATCTACTTAGACTTTCCTTGTCAATGTACAATCCTCCTTAACTCATTTGGACTTTTCTTTGCCTAGCCGTAGTTAGGACTTTCCTTGCTAATGTGTTGTCCTCCTTAACCCACTTAGACTTTCCTTTGCCAACATGTGATCCTCCTTGATCCATTTGGACTTTCCTTTACTCAACCCTCGAGTTAAGACTTGCCTTACCTAACCTCTGAGTTAGGACTTTACCAGTCAAGTACTGGTCTTCCATGACCTACTTGACTTCTCTCCCATATGTCCCACAATATCTTGTCCAAACATGTTATCCACAATATATTGTATAAATATCGAAACTCAAGCTCAAATCAACTCCAGCTTAGTCAAACTGGTCAACCTTGACCCCAGGGAGCGATTGCACCACCAATTCTTTTATTAAATTATTACAAAATACATTTTAATTTAAAAAAGAAAAGTATATTTACCTCAAGGAAATATTCCAATAATTTTTTTTTTTTGCCAATTATAATCTTATACTAAATATGGAAGCATGTAGCTGTGAGCCCTGCTAGAGGCCCATAAAGCCCAATCCACAATAAAGCCTAATTGACCTATAACTACAATCACGCATCGCCGTCTATTTCGCATTGGACGTTCGAGATTGCCAGAGGCATTCACGTTGGTTTCGTCAAGATTGCCCTATTAAATTGGCAAACAAGATCTCGCATCCATTTCCGGCGAGAAGAAGAGGCGATCCGTGGGATTCGAAGCGGACCAGCTCTTTGGTGACGGAACGATGGCGATGGCGGCTCTCAGAAGGGAGGGGAGGCGGCTACTCATCTCTCCTGTCTCCTATAACTCCCCCGTCGCCCGATCAATGATTAATCATGAGTAAACTCTCGATCTATCAATAACCCCTTTCTATCTGTATTCGATTGATGGATCTTGCTGCCTGAATGTTAGAAAACTTTATGTTTTTTTTTTGTTTTTCTTCTGTGTTTCGATGTGATTCCTGATGCTGATTTTTGTCTTGTTTTATTGATTTATTTTATGTACGTTTACATGAATGGCTTCATGTTTAAAGATGGGATTTTTTTTTTTTTGATCTCAAATGTTTCAGACCTGAAACTACCTTCCTAATTATTGCCATTTATCTCGACTGTAACACCTCGATCCTAAGCTACTGTAACCATCATAGAAGGATCAGTATTGTCAACGGCAAGCCATCAAGAGAAGCGGATCAAAAACAGCGTTTGGAGGAAGTCGACGGCAGATAAAGGCCGAGCAAAATAGCGAAAATAGATTTTAATTGATTCAATCGTTTTTGTTTAATTTTTACGAATGATTGGGCCTAAAGCGTGCGTAGGTGCCTTTTCAAGTCTGCCGTCAAATTCCAGAGCTCAGCCTTAGCAGTGGAAACTACATAGCTGGAGTCTGGTAGGGGCGGAGGGAATTTTAGGTGATTAGTGAAATGTGTATTACCGAGTTGTATCTTTATTTTGTTGATAAATATATTGGATTTGTCAATAAAATTTGACTACCTTGTGTGGGAGATACTTGTATAGGAGGGGAAATATCTTGGATTTTACTACCTTCACTCCCCATGGGGCTTTTCTGATGGCTCTCTTTTTATTGAATCTTATCTAGGTTTGCATTTTAGCCAAGTTTTCCTCTATTTTCTTGGCTTTTTACCAAAACTAAAATTGAAGCTGGAGAATGTCATCCATTGTTGGCTTTGATTCCCACTGTTATGGTCACAATGAAACGACATCCACAAGTGATGATAGAGATAAGAGAGAAATTAAGAGAGGTGTAGATCGAGATTGATTGAGAGGGATAATGGAGATACGAGAAGAATAATAAGAAGAGAAGAGACAACTTGTATTATTGCTTCTTCTCCTCGATTATGTAACATATATTTATAGAATAAAATATACCTTGGTCATAGTAAAAAATTCATTTAAGATACAACTGAATCAATTAAAAATTATTGATATTTATTTTGTTTGATCCTTGTCAATCAAGTTTCTTCCTTTTTTGTATCTTGATTATCACACGTGGTTACAGATCCTCATAGCGATAACAGCTACCTTTGCTACTCTCTGGCCCATGTTACAAGCTTATGATCTATGAGTACATGTGTGTTATTTGTTCAATATAAAGACAATCTTATTGTAAAAATCAAATAATCACTGGCCTTTTTTCATTTTTTAAATCATGTAAAAAAAATATGGTTAAATGTTTTTTTTTTGTTTGGCTGATTCTAGTTGATTGACACTATAATTTTGTTTTACCAAGCGGCAAAAAATTAAGGTATTGGCTATTTGCTCTATTGTCCTGTGCTTAACAAGATCATAAGTTGGTGCAATTGAGCATGCAAGAACTCTCATCTTATTTTGCTTTATTCATTAGCTATTCGGTTATTACAAAACAAACATAAACCATCTAAGCTGTTTAAGAAAGTAAGGTTAAGGGGTGAGATTTTAGAGAGGGGTTATTCATTAGCTATTAGCTTTATTCACCCTTTTGATGTCTACCCTTCTAGTCGGCCCTATCTTCCCACTTTTTTTGTGAATCAACTGAAGTGAGACATGAAAATAGAAGCTAACAAGGTGAAGATATTTTCATGATTTGGTGGAGTTTCTATTTTGTGGACTTTTACCATGAATATACCTATGTCTGAACTTGCCTTCGCATGTGGAGAACTTCATTCCTGTCTCCCCATCCTGCCAAATCTCAACTGAATTTATGTAGAACCATATTTCCCGACTCTGCATTGGATTCCATCTGTCAGAAAAATGCAGGTTTTATGTAAATAATTAGTTCTTTGCTATAACTTTGTTCACATGGAACACAATTATATTGCTAACTCATTTCTCAATCAGCAATGAGCTTGGATTAATGGGCGCAAGGGCAGCTTCAACCCAAGCAGGTGTGAAATCTGTTGATCTCAAATTTCCTCTCTTTTTTTTTTTAGAATTTAGCCACTTAATTGAGGGTTTGATTGTTGCATTTATTTGTCTGCAGTGAGAAGCCGAATGAAGAGTGTTAAGAACATTCAAAAGATTACAAAGGCAATGAAAATGGTGGCATCATCAAAGCTTCGTGGTGTTCAAAACAAAACCATAAATTCCCGTGGCTTATGGCAGCCATTTACTGCATTGCTTGGGGATGCTCCTAGTATGCTTCTGGATTTCCATTCTCTAGAAGACACTTTTAGAAAAAAATTTAGTTTATAACTTTGACACTTCTAATCAACTGATCATTTGGTCTTCCTAATTTTACTCTGGTTGACATTGTAAATGCTTATGCATGAATTTGTTGATCTTTGTAGTTGTAAACAACAGTTGCACTCTGATTTACATGATAAACTGCAGACCTTGCTTGATGTTTGGGTCATGTAAGACTTTAGTACTAAAGATTTTAAAACTTCAAAAATCTGCATTTGCTGTCTGAATGTGATTGCAGGACTATTGTAAGTGGAATTTTTTTATACAAGCAATAATGGGTGATTTAAAGATGTTTTATAAAACAATGTCTTTGAAGTTATGAAATAGTAGAAAAGAAGTTCCCCAGTTACACCATTGTTTTATTTTTTTTTCTGGTTAATGTGCCTTGACAAAGTGTGCAATGGTTACCTAAATGATATATTGGGTTCAAAGAACCTTTGGGGGATGGGTATTAGAGGATAAGGAAATGTTAACTGTCAAGCTAGTTCACATACTTCTCAATTTAGGGAATAGATTATAGTGAGCACGTATTTTACTACCAGAAATATTTTCTATCTCCAGGATAAGTTACTCTTGAACTTTCCTGTGAGTCTAAATTAGATGGTGTCATGTGTATTATATGAATTCATACATAAGCTATGATTCTTGTGTCTGTTAGTAGGGTCTTAACATTTCCAAGGTTTATACTTCTTCGATCAGCAAATATTTTGATAATTGTTTTCTTTTCTTTTTTTTGTCAAGTTTGCACTTTCATCAGTTGTGCATTTGCTAGATTAATTCTATGTTTGAAGCAGTGAGTGTTTTTTCTTTTCTAGTATGACAAAATTATTCTGCATTCAGCATCCTGTCAGCCTATTGTTATCAGATTTTTTCCCATTTTTTTACTGATTCTGTCATGCTAACGATATCTTGTTGCATCACAGGTGTTGATGTCAAGAAGAATGTTATTGTGGTTATTACATCCGACAAGGGTCTTTGTGGTGGCATTAATTCCACGTCTGCCAAAGTCAGCAAGTTTCTTTACAAGTTGACTTCAGGTATTATCCATATATTACTATACAACATGACACTAGCATTTAAATTAAGATTGTAATTGACCTGATATTGCTATCAGGTCCAGAAAAGGATACGAAGTTTGTTGTATTGGGAGATAAAGGTAAGGTTCTATTGGTGCGTGAATTCAATAATAGCATTGAGTTGACCGTCTCTGGGTTACAAAAGCTTCCTCTCAATTATACTCAGGTCAGTTTTAATTATGATTTTCACATGTCCTAAGGATGAGGGATAATAAATCTTGCCTTAATTTCCTTATTTATTTATGCAATTATCTTTAACCTCGGATGGATCTTATCAATCTTTTTTTCACCTGCGCTGATGATGAGATGAGAAAAGAAAGTTTGTTGGCTTGCTTTCTTGAATTTGCACAGAAACTTATTGTACCAGTTATGGGTCAAATGTTCGAAAGCTAGACTAACTAAAGAATTAGGCAAATAAATTTTTTGTGTCTTCTCTTATACAATTACTGTTGTCTGTATCAATGATGGAAACATCAGTTGGTTGTGATCAGACAATTTCTATAATACTGGAGATGTTCAGGACACTGATAAGCATATTCTTAATACTTTCCTCGAAGCTTTGTTTGACCAACTTTCAACTTTAAGCATTTTCCTTGAGACAATATTCTGTATGGATAAGATAAATTGCAAAAAATTGAAATATTGGAGCAATGGAAAAATACTGAAAATTAAATACGAGTTAAGGAGCTGTTCTATGTGAAATTTCTCTCATTCTATATGAAATACCTTTCAAAATTTTGTGCTAATAGTTTTCTAATAAATATTTGTTTTCTATATGATCCGTCGCCTATTTCACTAGCCTATTAGTAGATATTCACCAAAACTCCCCACGTAATTGACTGGGCAAGACCAATAAGTCTCAATCATGTTACTTGTGTTGGAGGATGGTGATCCTTTTTCTTTTATTTAAAAAATAATAATTTTTATGTCATCTCATTACACTATGCTGCATTGGTACAGATTTCTGTTCTTGCTGATGATATTTTGAAGAATGTGGAGTATGATGCTCTGAGGATAGTTTATAACAAATTCCAGTCGGTTATGTCCTTTCTGCCATCTGTTTCAACAATACTATCTCCTGAGGTGATTTGAGTCTTTTTGAATATAAGATTTCATTTTCCGAAGTCATATTTCATAACACAGCCATTATACTATCATGCACTACCTTCATTTTTCAGACTGCGGAGAAAGAGTCAGAAGCAGGAGGGATTCTTGGTGAGTTGGACTCTTACGAAATCGAAGGGGGTGAGACTAAAGCTGAAATCCTGCAGAATCTTGCTGAATTCCAATTTTCTTGCGTGAGTTTTCTTCAATAGTTTGAAATTTGACTGTTTTTCCTATTTACTGGAGAATTACAATTTCTTCATACATGTAGGTGTTACTGGCTTTGCTACCAACTTGTCCACTAATAATTGTTTAATTTAATCTACATGAACGATAAATACATTTTAAGTTCATTCTATATCAGAACCTTCTAATGATTTTCATTGGATGTTGACTGATATATCCGTGCTGTTTCAGCTTCTGTATAATGCAGCCATGGAAAATGCTTGTAGTGAGCTGGGAGCACGTATGTCTTCCATGGACAATTCTAGTAAGAATGCCGGGGAAATGCTCGATCGACTAACTCTCAGTTACAACAGGTCTCTCCCGCTTTCTCTCATGTACATTTTATTAGGAGTGCTCAAGTTTTAGAACTGACTTTATTCTTCATCTGTTTCTCCAAAGGACTCGTCAAGCTTCAATTACCACAGAGCTGTCAGAGATCATCTCAGGAGCAGCTGCTCTTACTGGCTAGATTGAAGGTTTAGAACATCTATTCCTTCATCTAAAATTTCACATTGACATGTTTGTCCTCTGCAATAAGCTATGAGGAATTTCTTTTGCCTCAAATGGTATCATGCTCTTGTTTTTATGATTGTCGTGGTAATTTTACAACGACAAAGGCTGTAATAACTCACTTTGCAATTTCCTTCTCTCCGTTTTGATTGCCTCAGGCATCCCCATAAAATCATCTGCAAACCTCATTTCTTAACTGCTCAGTAGAATATTTGTAGGAATCTTGTGTTCTTTTTGGTCAAACAACTTATCGGCCCATAATCTCCAGGTAACCCCCAGTGTTGATCGCCATTGTCGTCCATTCTTTTTACTAGCAAGCTTGGTGGTGCGACCCAAATCCTATGGTCGTCACCTGTAAATCCTTACAATAAAAATCACAGTAAATGATCCTTTTAATACCTCTATTCTATTTGCATATTTTCTAGGAGTCCAGATCTTTGATCTCTTTATGGTTCCTTCTGTAATTTGTAGGTTACATTGTTGTTGGATTTTGGTTAAAATTGGCTACAATCTCTTTTGGGTATACCTTGCTATTTAAGTTATAGTTTTGGAGTGAACTAAACGGCTGGAGGTTGTCAATAGTGGGCAAATTGTATGGTGCCAAACTAGGGGCGGCCCATCCACCGTCCTCCAGTCTTTTGGTTCAACCCAAAAATATAAGTTAAGTGGGTAGGTAAATTCAGAGAAGATTGCAGATAATTTTGGTCAGATTTTAACTGCGATTCAACATGTAAATTGTGGAATTGTGGAAGGGATCAAAGATTACGGATCAGATCATGTCTCATTTTCTAGACATCGCATACCACAATCATATCACCATCTTGTATAGAATGTTAATATATGTTCAAAAAGTGATTTTTTTTTTAAACTTCAACTAGATTATTTATTATTATTATTTTTTGAAATATGCCATATTAATTATTATTTTTTTATAAATAATAATTCATATTTTAACTCCAGCAGTGGCAAATTAGTCATGATCGATCTAAAACTTGGATAAGGTGAGTTGTATTAGATTATCACTTAGTGGTAAAATTATGTTAAATGTTTAATAAATAGATCTATTCGACAATTAAATAGATCTATTTGATAATTTATTAAAAGGTGTATTTAAGCTTTCAAATTTATCAAAAGGTGTATGTTATTTTGTTATTTATCAAAAGACGACATCTTTTTACAATGTTTTTTTCATTCTATTCTGTCATTTCTCTTTTCTCTTTCTTCTTATATATGCAATATTTTCTTTTTCTTTTACTGTGCTCTTCATATGCATTCATGCATAATAACATGAATTTAAAATGTCTATTGAGAAGTTGATTCTTTAGCTATTCTTCTAAAGATATTTTAACACCCTTAAGAAGTCAAAATAAGCAATGGATAACACCATTTAATTTCTTGCAACCCTAGAAATTTACAGGAATTGAAATGGGTATAATCGGTGCTCTCTAGATTCATCAATAGATTTCGATCAAAATATACTGATGGACCTAAAGAGCTCCAATTGCACTCATTTCAGTTCTTGTGGATTTCTGGGATTGTAAAAATTCAAATATGCTATTTATTATTTATTTTGACATCTCGGAGGTGTTAAAATATAATAAAGAGAAATCATCAAAAATTTTCACGTTGGACCTGATATCATTCCATATGAGGTCCAATATGGAGAATTTTGACGATTCTTTCTTATTACATGTTAACACTTCGAGAAGTTAAAATAAATAATGGATAACATATTTAAACTCCTTTCAACCTCAGAAATCGATAGGAACTGAAATGAGTGCAATCGAAGTTCTCTAGGTCCATTAGTAGATTTTGGTTGAAATCCATTGATGGATTAGAGAGCATTGCACTCATTTTAATTCATGTGGATTTCTGAGATTGCAAAGAGTTAAACGGTGTTATCCATTGCTTATTTTGACTTTTCAGAAGTGTTAAAATATCTTTAGAAGAATCGGCGTGCAAAAGAGAGGAAAGAAAAAAATAGATAGAGAACAAAGAAGAGATGTTCCATACATAGGAGAAAAAAGAAGAGATAGAGAAATGGCAGAGAAATAAAAATGAAAAATAGTTTATCAAGGGGGTAGAATGGGAATAGCACTGTAAAAAGGTGCGCTTTTTTGTAAATAATAAAGTAGCATTCATTTTTTGTAAATTTAAAAATCTAAATATATATTTTGATAAATTATCGAGATCTATTAAATTATTATGCTAATGTTAGGTTATTTTTAGAAGAAATATATTATAGGGTCTGATTGAAAAAAAAAATCGAGAAATATGTTTATGATGGTACGAGTATAGATAATGTGAAATTATGATAAATATGTATATTAAATAAGAAAGATAAAAAAAAATATGACTGGATTAATCATGCGTAAAGGAATTCATAAACTTGATTCGTTTAGTGGAATAATATTTAGATATTGGTATTGTTATATAATTCATATTTTATTGGTACCATTAGGCTTTCACAACTTATAGCATATTCTTTCACCCTCACACGTTATTTTCAAATTCAAAAATTATACTTTATGGAAAATTATACTTTATTTCCATTGAACTATGTTTTATGATAAGGATCGCAATTTAATAAATTAGTAGTGCATTAGCAATTCTAAGTAAACAAATAAATCTACAAAGCCTTTTTGTTTCATAGTGTTGTTTAATTATTGGATTGATGTTACTTTGGATTTAATTCTTTAATTGACCACCAATTGGTAGGTTTACTTGATAGCAAAGTATGGCCATTGTCCCTAACAATGAGATTATTTATTATGATGGAGTTCGCATCAAGAGTCTTTGTTTCAAGTGATTTGTTCCAGTAGTTGTTGTCGTTAAGTCGCATTTTCTTTAACTTCTCAACTTATCCACGAGGGACGACGATAAATTTGGTCCGGTCCCAAAGATTTTAGTAGATATTTATGATACCTTTTTAAAGTTCAAACCAAAAGGATTAGCCCCAGACATAGTTGGAGAAGTCAAAATAAGGGCTAAATTGAGCTTTGTAGATGTCTATATAAATAATATAGATATATATTATAAAAATGAAACTCGATTTCATATTATCATTAAATTATTTTTTGTTCATAATATTATCAGCTTCGCAAGATATTATAAAAAAATCAAATGAAGATAAACGATACCATATACTACTAAACAAACACAAATTTTATGTGAAAATTGTATAGGAAAATGATGGTACATGATCAAACTAATGAGGATATGCTTACACAAAAAGGTCTCTTTAATCACATTGCTCTAAGATTTGTGCACACAAATGCTAGAAAGTGACTTTTATCAAATCTAATATGAAATAGATTTTCACCCTACTTTTGCCCTAATTCTAATGGGTTTTTTAGGTGCATCATTCACTCGTAGTGCTTTTCGATAACCCACAACCGACGATTGTTTATTGTTCTTGAATTGAAATGAGAAAATGTAAATATTTCATACAAATTTTTATATTTGAGCTCATTCACATCAAAATAATGTATGTCTACACATGCACTTCCAAATGAGCTTTGTTTTGTTAGCCCACATCATTTTTGCCGTGATGACAAAGTGCAAAATGATATTATAAATGATCGACAATGACCCCATGCAATTTGTAGCTTTTAGTTCCTTGAAGGCTTTGGATTGAAGAAACCAACACAGAAAGCATGAATTCCTTTTTGATCTTCAATGGCCAATGGTTTTGTAAATGTTTAAGTTTTTAATTTACCTATTTTGGGTCACTTTGCATTTTTTTTAAAAATAAAATAAATTTGCCTAAAGCATAAATTGTGCTACCCAAATGAATTCAAACAATTGTATGCAAGATCCTTGTTGTAGGCAAGATCCTTGTTGTGCTAATAAAATTAAATGTGAAAGATGTAGATTTCTACATAGAATCCATAATAAATACCTCTGATAGATCATATTTCTTGAATTTAATGATAACATCCGCATGTTATCTTAAAAGATAATATCCAATAATTAATTGCATGGTTTTTATGATAATAGTTTGATTTCATGAACTTTGAATAGCCTCGAGGAAGAATTATAGATATGTATCTATAGCCCTCACATCTTGATGCTCCAAAGGAGTGTAAAATGTTTTGTTAGGAATACAATGCCTCTAGGTTTAAGGACCTCTAGGTTTTTTTATTTAAAATCAAACTAAATATATTTTTATTTAAGGACCTCTAGTTGTCACGATAGATCTTCATATGTATATTTTTTTTATTTACTCATATGACTAGTAGAAAATTTTTGTGGGACTGAACAAGAACATTTGTTGTCAGAATAGATCTCCATGTATATTTTTCTGGTTTACTCAGTTAATTGATTTCTGTGTAGCTGAATGTCACCAACAATATTAATATAGAGCCAGAGACTTGATAAGTTGTACCAACAAAAAAAATAATAATAATATACAATTAAAATGCTGAATTAGAATTAATAGCAATTATTAAAATGTAGACATATAAAGATAAATCGAATAAGAAATAAAGCTATTAATTAAAATTCATAATTAGACCTATTAAAATTGAATAACATTAGTTTGAATAATATATATAACAATGTTAAAGCGAAGGTCTTAATTAGAAGTAATAACAATTATTAAAATGTAGACATATAAAATAACAAGAAATAAAAATATTAATGAAAATTCATAATTAGACCTATTGAAATATGTATAAGGTTCATTTGAATAATATAAATGATAAAATATAACAAAGATGATATATTTACTATAAATATTTCTCACCGATTGTGTAAAAGGAGATTTATAGTCTACCATAAAATAATTAAAGAGTGGGAGAAGTTTTTTCTCGAAGGATATGTATTCATCATAAATTGACTTTTTTTTATTATAATAAAATTATGTCTTCTAATTAATTAGATATCCACGTGGAATGAGAATGACCCATTCATATTTATAGTAAAAGGTAGTTATACGTCCTTGTATGTTATCCAAGATTTGAAGAAATGATGTAAATTAATATATATTATATTTCCCTTTGAATAATATCATTCCGTCATGCTCAACTTTCTTTTATATATATATATATATATATATATATATATATATATATATCCTGCTATCACTTTTCATATATGAGTAAGTATTCAATTAAAATTGAATTGAATCGAATTAATCGAATCGAATCGACTTTTTTTCAAACAAATCGAATCAAATCGATTTTTTATAAAAATCGAACCGAACTAATTGAATTTTCAATAAAATCAAACAAACCGAACCGAATAAATTAATTTTTTTCTAAAAATTTGATTTGACTTAATAAAAATTTAATTCAGTCTAAAACTTATGTGGTAAAAAATCGACTTGGTCAAAAAATACAATCTATTCGATTAATTCGATTTAATCGAATAAAAAAATTTAAAACCGAACCCGAACCGAATTAATCAATTTTTTGAAGAAAAAAAAAATTGAATTTTCAAATAAACCGAACCGAATTTTTAAATTCGATCAATTTGATCGATTTTTTTTATTTAACCGAACTTTTGCTCAACTCTACGTATATCTCATTCCCTTACTCTTTCTTTTTCTTACTGTCAAAATAGTCAGATGGAGAGGAAGCCTAAGCCTCTCAAGACTACCTTCTAAATACATCTAGTTACAGTAAGTTACAATGTTATTATGAATCGTATCAGGCATGGATGATTCCAACAACCCATTTATATCAATTGAAGATGCTCTCACGGACGATAAACGAATCAAATACCACAACGATTACCTTTCGAATTTATCTGCTTCCATAAGGTAATTCCTAATCTGATTTTGCCAGTGAGATTCCTAGAACTTTAAAGTGATCAGTCTCAGGAACAAGATTAATCATTCTAGTAATGCAACGTATTGTTGAAAGTATGACTTGGACAAAACTGATGCCGAATACATACCGATACAGATGAACGAGAAATAAGATGAGACATACAGTGATTGTTTGGAGTTGACAATGGATTTAACAATTGAAATTGCATATGTTGTTGTGTTATGCAGTGAAGATGGTTGTAATGTCACTACAAAAATAATGAGGTTTATCGGCAGAATATACCGACGGAATATGATTCCATCGGTATATATTGATATTACCGACGAAATTTAAATTCTATCGGTAATATTCTGATATTACCGGCGGATATTTAATTCCATCGGTATATTCTGAAATTATCGACGGAAATTAGTATATTCTGAAATTACCGACGGGAAAATAATTTCCGTCGATATTATTTTTCGACGGAATTAAATTTCCGTCGATAAAATGATGGAACTATTTATTATCGGGAAAATAATAAAATTACCGACGGAATCTAGATTCCGTCGGTAAGGACGGAGATTACCAACGGAAAATAGATTCCGTTGGTAATTCTGAAAAATATTATCGGAAAAAATAATAGGATTACCGACGGAATCTAGATTCCGTTGATAATCTCCGACGGAAATAAGATTCTGTCGGTAATTCTGAAATAAAATTATGTCACTGACCCTTCTCCTCTTGCGTGCTCGTCTTTCTCCTCTTCGGCGATTTCGGTGCGATCTCTCCTCTCCGTGATCTTCGGGTAAGTTCACTCCTTCTCGAGCCATTTTCTCCCCTTCCCAACCTCCGTTGGAATCTTAAAATATTAAAATAACAAGATTATCGACAGAATCTTATTTCCGTCGGTAATCTCGAAAAATATTAAAATAACATGATTACCGATGAAATTTCAATTCCGTCGATATATCTGTTGCCGACATATTTCCTCCCGACAACTAAATTTCCATCATAATTCCGTCACTAAACTATTATACCGACGGAAGTACGACGAAAAATTTTGTCGGTAATCCTGTTTTTTTTAGTGTGTAAAGGGATACTTTGCCTGGTCTCTTCTTGACAATTGGGAATGGGCCGCCGGATATACTTCACGATTTGGCTTGTACTTTGTCGACTACAAAGACAATCTCAAGAGATATCCAAAGAACTCTGTGGGCTGGTTCAAGAAATTGCTAAAATCTTCCTGAAGAACAGGGCAACCTGGTTGACCTACTAAAGTATTTGCAAAATGGATATTGCGTTGAAAGGAATACGTGAAGTAGATTGTTGGTCGCACAGGCATAAGAATCGTTATCTTGTTTCATGTTAATTCTCATTCAATAAAAGTGAACTTTGATTATCAATTCTATACCAGTATTCTAATGCTATAAATCCCAGGAATATTAATTTTATCTATTCAATTAGGTCAGCTTGTTGGCCATAAACACATCCAAATTAAGTGCTCTCCATCTGAACCATGAAATGAGATTTACTCTTAAGAATGGCAGAAGCAGTACAAAGGCCTAAAAGGCAGTTGAGAGCTTCAAATTACCTTATTCTGGAGAATCTTTCGGCTCGCATCAAAGTAGTGATTTGGGTGGTTGATGCCGCTGTCGTAGTGAGCATCGTGGGTAGCCTCGAGTGTCAATGTACAAGCTATCTGAGATTGTCATTGTGAAGTTTAGGATCAATGCAATAAAAGAAGTCAAAATCTCAACGATTGGAGCTTGTTTGTTGATGCAAGAGCTCTGAGATTTAGGAATTGGAATACCTGATAATGTTTGTTCCGAACGTTATCCAATATGCCATCTACTAAGCGTCCACAAACTCCCATTTTAGTAAAGAGCAGCTCTCAAATTTTCCTCACTGTTAAGATAGATAAGCTCTCAAATTTTATTATTTATTTTGACATCTCGGAGGTGTTAAAATATAATAAGGAGGAATCATCAAAAATCTCTACGTTGGGTCTGATATCATTACATATGAGGTCCAACATAGAGAATTTTGACGATTCTTTCTTATTACATTTTAACACTTCTGAAAAGCTGAAATAAACAATGTATAGCATCTTTGAACTCTTTGCAACTTCAGAAATTCACAGGAACGGAAATGGATATAATCGGAGTTTTCTAGGTCAATTAGTAGATTTTGGTTGAAATCCATTGATGAACCTAGAGAGTTCCGATTGCACTCATTTTAGTTCCTGTGAATTTCTGGGGTTGCAAGGAGTTAAACGGTGTTATCCATTGTTTATTTTGACTTCTCAGATGTGTTGAAATATTTTTAGAAGAATCGACATGCAAAAGAGAGGAAAGAAAAAAAAAAAAAAAGCAAAGAAAAGATGTTCCATGCATAGGAGGAAAAAGAAGAGAGAGAAAAATGATAGAGAAAATAAAAAGAAAAATAATTTGTCAGAGGATAGAATGGAAAGAGCACCGTAAAAAGGTGTGCCTTTTTGTAAAATAATAAAGTAGCATGTATTTTTTGATAAATTTAAAAAATCTATACGTTTTTTTTTGATAAATTATCAAAATATATTAAATTATTATGTTAATGTTAAGTTATTTCTCAAAAGAAATATGTTGTAGTGTCTGATTGAGAAAAAACTCCAAAAAACATATTTAAGATGGTATGGATATATATTTAAACAATCAATAAATGTTCTAGTTAGGTAATATGAAATTATGATAAATATATATATTAAATAAGGAAGAAAAAAATAAAAAAAAATACTAAATTAATCATACGTAAAAGGATTCATACATTTCATTCGATCGTTCAGTGGAATAATATTTAGATATTGGTATTGTTATATAATTCATATTTTATTGGTACCATTAGGCTTTCACAACTTGTAGCATATTCTTTCACCCTCGCAAGTTATTTTCAAACTCAAAAATTATACTTTATGAAAAATTATACTTTATTTCCATTAAACTATGTTTTATGATAAGGATCCCAATTTAATAAATTAGGTAGGGCATTAGCAATTCTAAGTAAACAAATAAATCTACAAAGCCTTTTTGTTTCATAGTGTTGTTTAATTATTGAATTGATGGTACTTTGGATTTAATTCTTTAATTGACTACCAATTGGTAGGTTCACTTGATAGCAAAGTATGGCCATTGTCCCTAACAATGAGATTATTTATTATGATGGAGTTCGCATCAAGAGTCTTTGTTTCAACTGGCTTGTTCCGGTAGTTGTTGTCGTTAAGTCGCATTTTCTTTAACTTCTCAACTTATCTACGAGTGACGACGATAAATTTGGTCCGGTCCCAAAGATTTTAGTAGATATTTATCATACCTTTATAAAGTTCAAACCAAAAGGATTAGGATGAGACATAGTTGGAGAAGTCAAAAATAAACAAAGGACTAAATTAAGCTTTGTAGATGTCTATATAAATAATATAGATATGTATTATCATTATAAAAATGAAAATCGATTTTATATTATCATCAAATTATTTTTTGCTCATAATATTATCATCTTCGCATGATATTTATTATAAACTAAATGAAGATATCTGATTAAAAATCAAATGAAGATAAACGATACCATATACTATATATAACTAAACAAACACAAATTTTATGTGAAAATTGTATAGGAAAATGATGGTACATGATCAAACTAATGAGGATATGCTTACACAAAAAGGTCTCTTTAATCACATTTCTCTAAGATTTGTGCACACAAATGCTAGAAAGTGACTTTTATCAAATCTAATATGAAATAGATTTTCACCCTACTTTTGCCCTAATTCGATTCTTTATCGAGTTCCATGTAATGGGTTTTTTAGGTGCATCATTCATTCGTAGTGCTTTTCAATAACCTACAACCGACGATTGTTTATTGTTATTGAATTGAAACGAGAAAATGTAAATATTTCATAGAAATTTTTATATTCGAGCTCGTTCACATCAAAATAATGTATGTCTACCCATGCACTTCCAATGAGCTTTGTTTTGTTTGCCCACAACATCATTTTTGCCGTGAGGACATAGTGCAAAATGGAGGATTTAATGCTATTATAAATGATCGACAATGACCCCATGCAATTTGTAGCTTTTAGTTCCTTGAAGGCTTTGGATTGAAGAAATCAACACAGAAAGCATGAATTCCTTTTTGATTTTCAATGGCCAATGGTTTTGTAAATGTTTAAGTTTTTAATTTACCTATTTTGGGTCACTTTGCAATTCTTTTTTTTTTTAAAAAAATCAATTTGCCTAAAGCATAAATTGTGCTACCCAAATGAATTCAAACAATTGTATTCAAGATCCTTGTTGTAGACTTATATCAATTGCGGAAATAAAATTAAATGTGAAAGATGCATATTTCTACATAGAATCCATAATAAAGACCTCTCAAAGATCATATTTATTGAGTTTAATGATAATATCCGCATGTTATCTTAAAAGATAGTATCCAATAATTAATTGCATCGTTTTATGATAATAGTTTGATTTCATGAAATTTGAATAACCTCTCGAGGAAGAATTATAGATATGTATCTATAGCTAGGCCTCACATCTTGATGCTCCCAAGGAGTGTAAAATGTTTTGTTAGGAATACAATGCCTCTAGGTTTAAGGACTTCTAGGTTTTTTTTATTTAAAATCAAACTCTATATATTTTTATAAGAGTTCTAACCCGGATTTAAATAGCCTAAGATTTTTTTTTAAAAAAAAAAATATTAACAGGAAAAAAGAAAAAGAAAAGAAAAACTCATCCTAAAAAAAAAGATAAAATCTAAATTAATTTTTAAAAAATAATCCTAAAAATTTAAAACAAATAAAAGGAAAAAATTAAAAGGCCAAATCTAAAATTTTGACGACTCGGTTAGCCGATTCCGTGTCGTCTGGACTTCAAATAGAGTGTAACTATGTCAATATGTCACAAGCTAATCATCTTCTTCAAGATCCAAAAGGGAGGTTGGCAGTGTCGTTTTCTGCTTGTCACAGTTTGAATGGGAAAATAATTGTATCAGAAGATATAAATTGGTGATGCTGCTAGATGCTCTTGCATTAGACGTCCCGAGTTGAAAAGAACTCATTCTCGAGTTCAATGTAGTGTCTTCAAGATCAAAAGTCCTTGAGTGTCGGTAAATCAAAAGTCTCGTAAGTGGTAGAATGGGAAG
Organism: Zingiber officinale; assembly: GCF_018446385.1. NCBI lineage: Eukaryota > Viridiplantae > Streptophyta > Magnoliopsida > Zingiberales > Zingiberaceae > Zingiber > Zingiber officinale. Next base: position 131,926,900 of record NC_055998.1, read on the forward strand.
AAGATCCTCTAACATTAACTCGATCAAATTTATGAGTGGCTCTGAACATGGACTGCATCCTTAGAAAATCAACCATCTAGAATCTCAAGAATTCAGATAATCAGCCATCTAGAATCTCAAGAATGACAAAAATCTCACAATCATCACCATGAATTATCTCGTCTGACTCACTAGTTGACTCGGTTTCGTCTTCATCATAAATTAGATCACCGACTATTTCTGTCATCCATATCTTTCTCAATAAAATTTTTATCCAAATTAAAATAAAAAACTTACTGCCTTTAAAATCTCGAGCATTATGATCACAGTGTGAAACTTCCTTAGCCGAAACCTGTATGGCACATCCTCGATCACGTTCCTCACAATCTTTAAGATCTTGCATCGCTAAAAGTTGAGATAACTTCGTGACTTGTCTTTGTAGATCTTCAAGTATCTCATATTTAGTGTTATAGTCATGATGTGCAACTTCCTATTCATGAGATCTAAGGTTCTAATACCAACTGATGTGGAGGAAGAAATTTAATGTGCGACGTTCAAATTAGAGGTTTACAGAGAAAGACATATGAAAATAATTAGTAAACAAAGATAAACCACCTCTAAGTTTAAACAAAAATATTTTTTTTATTCAAATCAAAACCAAATTCAATATATTTTTATAAGAATTCTCACTCTTATTTAAATAACCTAAGAAATAAAAAAAATAACGACGGAAAATAAGAAAAAAATCATAAAATGTCACAGTGCTATGACAAAATGTCCATCATAATTTATCTGTTTGCATCTTAGGGGCCGAGATACTAGATTACTTAGGGTAAATAATATATCTTTTTCTCCTATAGATATATAGATATAGAATTTATTTATAATTTATTAGTAAATAACCGCATGAAAAAAGTTTTCTTTTATCCATTTAATCTGTGAATTCCATTATGGGCAATTTACATGTAACGATTAAAAAATAATGGGCAATTTACCAAAAACACATCTAATTAAAAATTCCCAAAAGGCATTTCTCTAATTACTTTTTTGGCTAAAACATTTCTTTTTAATTACTCAAAAATGAGTTTTTTTTTATAAAACAACTAGTGGTTGAATTTTAACAAAAAATATTAGAATTTAGAAATTCATAATCATTAAAATCTTTATTTTTTTATCAAACTAAATTCTTTTGTCATTAAGAAAGATTAATATCAATCACATAGGATCTAGAAACTCATAATGGTAAAAAAAAAAAAAACTCATTAACTTCAGAGGTATAACCTGATTTGTAAATCTGTTTGCATTTAAAAAATTAATTTAGAATGGAGCAAATTATTTTACAAAAACAGTCTGATTTATTTTTATCAAAATCTTTGATTTTAAAACCTTACAAAATAATAAAATTAGACACAAATCATAAAATGAACTTTTTAAATAAAGGAAGTTTGATAGGTTACACTTAAGGTGCTACTAAAGATAATTTTTTTAATACTTCAAATAATTTTTTTTAAATTTTTTTACCTAAAAGAGTCTATTTTATTTTTTATTTTTTTAAAAAAGTCTGACTAAAGCTATTTTCATATTTTGAATTATAAAAGGTATATTTTGTCAAATTTTCTAAAAATATCTATCTTAAATAAGTTGCCTTGTTTAATTGCATCCAAGTTGTCAATGCACATAATCATTTACTTCTCTTAAATACCGTTACAAAAATTTAAGTGCCAAAATACCATAAATTTAAAATATTATTCAAAATTTAATGCCTTCAATCCATTTCCACACATTTTGGCATGACTTACTTAAATTCATAATAATAATAGTACAAAAAAAAATTTGAAATCAACTTTAATTCCATTTTACAAATAATCCATCAACTTACTAACCATAATACACCATTATATTAAAATGCACAATTAATCTCAAAATGTTATATAGCTGTAAGAATAAATCTCTCTCTCTATATATTTTTTATTTACTTAGTTAACTAGTAGAAAATTTTTATGGGATTGAATGAGAATATTGGCTATTAGAATGGATATATATATATATATATATATATATATATTATTTATCCAGATAATCGATAAAAATTTTCTGTGTAGCCGAACGTCACCCACAATATTATTAGAGTCAAAGACTTGGATAACTTGTACCAACTAAAATAATAATAATAATACATAATTAAAATGCTTAATTATAATTAATATCAATTATTAAAATGTAGACATATGAAGATAAACCGAATAAGAAATAAAACCATTAATGAAAATTCATAATTAGACCTATTAAAATTGGATAACATTTATTTGAATAATATAAATAACAATGCTAAGTGTAGCGAAGGTCTTAATTAGAAGTGATAACAATTATTAAAATGTAGGCATATGAAGATAACCAAAAATAAAAATATTAATGAAAATTCATAATTAGACCTATTGAAATATGTATGACATTCATTTGAATAATATAAATGATAATACATTTATTATTAATATTTCTCACCGTATTGTGTAAAAGGAAATAAATTATAAGATCAGTTTATAATCTACAACCAAATAAGTAGATAGTGAGAAGAGTTTTTTGACATGTATTAATAGAAAATTGACCTTTTTTTACTATAGTAAAATTATCACCTTATAGTTAATTAGACATCCTTGTAGAAATGATAATGATTTATTTATATTTATAGTAAAAGATGATTATACTTCTTTCTTTTGTATATTATCCTGAGATTACACGAAAGGATGTAAATTAATATTTATATATTTTATCAAACTTATTCGATCTAAAGACTAGTTATTATTGTATTTCTTCACCTTCTTTTTGTTTATAGTAATTTAATAAAGAAAAATAAATGAAATATTTATTATATTTCCCTTTTGAATAATAGCATTCCTTCCATGCTCACTCTATGGCTTTCTTTATATTTATATATATATATACTTTCTCCTGGGTCACTTGTCCATATATCTCATTTCCTTTCTCTTTCTCTTTCTCTTTCTTACCGTCAAAATGGTCAGATGGAGAGGAAGCCTAAGCCTCTCCCTTATTCTTGTGCTTGGGAGCTGCTTGGTGCAGGCCATTAATGGACAAGAACTCACCAGAGGGAGTTTTCCCAAAGGCTTCGTCTTCGGCACTGCCTCATCAGCTTACCAGGTGCCATTCTAATCCCTTCTGCCTCCATTTTTTTTTTTTTTGAGCTTTCTGTTTTGTGCGACGAGTGTGGAGATGAAACGGAGAAGAAGGAAATGGTTTGGTGGAGAACCGTAAAAGGAGGGAGGAAGGAGAGGCAGGGCATCCTTCTTGGGATGTGGGATGTGTGTGAAGAAAGGGAACGCAGATTTATCATTTCTATTTTTTGGAATATGAAACTTAAAATTTTGGTTTGGAATCATCATGGACAAAGATTGGAAGATGTTCAAATCTGTTTAGAATTCTCTTTAATATTTGTAGTTTAATTAAGAACAATAAATTTGAATTTACATTTTAAAATCTGTTTTTATCTTTTTCACAGTATGAAGGAGCAGTGAATGAAGATGGAAGAGGGAAAGCAGTGTGGGACACTTTTGCTCATTCGTTCGGTATTCTCTTTGATTTTCCCTTATCAATAGACGTTAAGAGTTCATTTTTCACAATTGAGGTTTAATGGCTACACCATATGAAATCCAATGAATTGTCTTGGATTTGCAGGGAAGGTGATAGATTTTAGCAATGCTGATGTGGCAGTCGACCAATATCACCGATACGATGTATGATTTTTGTTGATTCATCCTAATAGTTTTTCTTAAATTTTTGCTCTTAAAGTTTTGTTGACACTACAAGGCTCGTTTGTTGTGATGACAGGAAGACATAAAACTCATGAAAGATATGGGATTGGATGCTTATAGGTTTTCCATCGCTTGGCCACGCATTTTCCCGAGTAATCGATCTTTCTCTCTTCGACAAGTTGCTAGAATCTGAGTGAATTAAACTAAATTTTTAATGAAGAAAGAGTATATTGGTTTGTGGGTTTTAGGGTTTAGAATGGAAACTAAATTTAACTCCTACATAGCACACAAATACAAGAATCTTATTAATTTTAAACTTAATTGGTTGATCTAAGACCAAAGTAAAGAACAAACATACAAACCTTGTATAGACTACTTAACTATGTCTGTTTTGCATATATTTGGTTCATCTTTGAAGTAATAATTTTGCAGATGGAACTGGTGAGGTTAATCAATTAGGGATCGATCATTACAACAAGCTAATTAATGCTTTACTAGCCAATGGTATGCTACTTGAAAAGCTTCAAAATTCATTTGTAGCATCTCCTCCTATTTAATAACATATTGCTTTTATAATTCTCAATGTGTAGGTATCGAACCATATGTGACGTTGTATCATTGGGACCTTCCTCAAGCATTAGCAGATAGAAGTAACGGATGGCTTGATCGCCAAATTATGTAATGCTTCTCCGCCTATAGAAATTTCTTTGAGTTTATGCCAAATAGATGACTAGGTATATGTTAATGTTAATGGCCAAGTGCTTCCCTCTTGTGATTTGCATTCCTTTTGTAATTCTCAGACAAGACTTTGCTATATATGCTGAGACATGCTTTAAGGCATTTGGGGACCGAGTGAAGCACTGGATTACCTTTAATGAGCCGCACACGTTCGCGATCCAAGGCTACGATGTGGGACTCCAAGCCCCTGGCCGTTGCTCGATATTCCTTCGGCTATTCTGTAAAGGAGGGAATTCAGCAACCGAGCCATATATTGTCGCTCACCATACTCTTTTATCTCATGCCACTGTATCTGATATCTACAGGAAGAAGTATAAGGTATCTTATCTATGCCATTAGAAATTTCAAAACAATAAATAAGCACAAAAGGCTAAGTTTAAAGTATCCTTTTGTGCTCAAATCATGAATGTGCTCAAAGTATCAGTGCCGAATAGTATTGAGTTTTGGTACTAGATTTCAAACCATGATAACATTTACCCATGTTGACATATTATCAGTGTCAATTGGCATCCCTAGTAACAAATTTCTACTCAATTGACCGATACAATTCGACAATTGAAATTATGATTAAGACTCATTTTCTCAATGATGCATGAACGCAAATCAATGTGAATACTTGTTATTTTAGCATGCTCAGGGTTCTGAGCATAAGTGATTCAATTTTGGTTAGTATTTCAGTTGATAAAAGAATTGATTGTGCAGGATGCTCAGAATGGATCGATTGGCATAGCGTTTGACGTCATGTGGTTTGAGCCTATGTCGAATTCAACGGAAGATATTGATGCAACACAAAGAGCACAAGACTTTCAATTTGGATGGTAAGGCTACTAAATCTGTTCAAATTTTATGTCTATTATCTAATCCTGATTATGGAGCACTTGAAAATGAAGAACCTTAGCAATATCATGCTGCTCTTAAAGACTAAAACCTTAACCGATAACAGGTTTATGGATCCATTGTTCTTTGGTGACTATCCAAGCTCAATGAGGACAAGAGTGGGAGACAGGTTGCCAAAGTTTTCAACAGCCGAAGCTGCTCTCGTTAAGGGGTCCTTAGATTTTGTGGGAGTAAATCATTACACCACATATTATGCAAAACAGAACCAAACTAATATGATTGGAATCTTGTTAAATGATACCATTGCAGATTCTGGCGCCATCACTCTCCGTGAGTATTGAAATCTTATTACATGCTCTTTACAATGTACAGTAATTAGTGAACTGGTGGTGTTCTTGTTTGTCTAACATCTATTTGTTCTCGTTATGCAGCCTTCAAGAATGGAAAGCCAATCGGAGATAGGGTGAGTAAATCTCATTGAAGAATTGAGTAAACACTTATGTTACTTTTCTAAGTTATATTTATCACTAGTCTTGTATCTTATGTTTCCGACTACCGATCGGGAGTCCTTGTGGCGTAACGAGACCTTGCAATTGATTTTGTGATGCAGTCATCTTCAATATGGCTTTATATTGTACCTGAAGGGTTAAGGAGCCTGATGAATTACATCAAACAGAAGTATGGAAACCCTCTGGTTATTATCACAGAGAATGGCAAGCATCTTGATTCTTACAGATTTCAAGACTACCTTCTAAATACATCTAGTTACAGTAATTTACAATGTTATTATGAATCGTATCAGGCATGGATGATTCCAACAACCCATTTACATCAATTGAAGATGCTCTCAAGGACGATAAACGAATCAAATACCACAACGATTACCTTTCGAATTTGTCTGCTTCCATAAGGTAATTCCTAGTCCTCTGATTTTGCCAGTGAGATGCCTAGAACTGAAAGCGATCAGTCTCAGGAATAAGATTAATCATTCTAGTAATGCAACTTCATGTTGAAAGTATGACTTGGACAAAACTGATGCCGAATGCATACCGATACGGATGAACGAGAAATAAGATGAGACATACAGTGATTGTTTGGAGTTGACAATGGATTTAACAATTAGAATTGCATGTGTTGTTGTGTTATGCAGGGAAGATGGCTGTAATGTGAAGGGATACTTTGCCTGGTCTCTTCTTGACAATTGGGAATGGGCCGCAGGATATACTTCACGATTTGGCTTGTACTTTGTCGACTACAAAGACAATCTCAAGAGATATCCAAAGAACTCTGTGAGCTGGTTCAAGAAATTGCTAAAATCTTCCTGAAGAACAGGGCAACCTGGTTGACCTACTAAAGTATTTGCAAAATGGATATTGCTTTGAAAGGAATACGTGAAGTAGATTGTTGGTCGCACAGGCATAAGAATCGTTATCTTGTTTCATGTTAATTCTCATTCAATAAAAGTGAACTTTGATTATCAATTCTATACCAGTTTTCTATCCCAGAAATATTAATTTTATCTATTCAATTGGGTCAGCTTGTTGGCCATAAACACATCCAAATTAAGTGCTCTCCATCTGAACCATGAAATGAGATTTACTCTTAAGAATGGCAGAAGCAGTACAAAGGCCTAAAAGGCAGTTGAGAGCTTCAAATTACCTTATTCTGGAGAATCTTTCGGCTCGCATCAAAGCACTGATTTGGGTGGTTGATGCCGCTGTCGTAGTGAGCATCGTGGGTAGCCTCGAGTGTCAATGTACAAGCTATCTGAGATGGTCACAGTGAAGTTTAGGATCAATGCAATAAAAGAAGTCAAAATCTCAACGATTGGAGCTTGTTTGTTGATGCAAGAGCTCTGAGATTTAGGAATTGGAATACCTGATAATGTTTGTTCCGAACTTTATCCAATATGCCATCTACTGAGCGTCCACAAACTCCCATTTTAGTAAGAGCAGCTCTCAAATTTTCCTCACTGTTAAGATAGATAAGATCTAAACCGTCAGGAAACAAATATTTGCAACTTGTGCATGAAATTTGTGGATGACTGGTGCCGATCATTGGATATATTCAAACCATCTGGAGCCAATGCCAATCCAGACAATGAGGTGAGAAAGAAGCAGTAGCAGAGGAGCTGGTGATGCCAGATAGGTGCAGGAGATGAGCATAAAGCATGGGATGTCCAATTGATTAGAAGGTAAAGACTTGCTATAATGAGGACAAGGAATCAATTACGAACAGGCGCATGCCATGAGGAAAAAAAATTCGTTTCACCCCCTAGCTAACTTGGCGGTCGGCTATAAGCTGACTTCGTGATTTATTTTTCTTCACGTGAGAACGAACTCTAAGAGGCATTTGGTGTTAGTGTAATCAATCTTTTTACAATAATCATCTTGTTAATTTAATAAATAATTATATATGAAAAGATGTGTATCTAATTTATACGGAAATGGTATATGCTCACCTCCCATGTTAGACTGAGAGGGCCATCCATGCATGACATCCGGAAGTGATCCAGACACTCGAAAGTGTGGAGAGTCGCGCATGAATCATGCATGAGGAAGTGAGCACCATATTAAATCTCCTAATCTATAGGTATGTCTATGCAAATAAATGATTAAACAAATCAAAAGACATCTAGAAAAAAAATCAATTGAGTAACCGTTCAACGGAAAAGGTAAAATTGTCACTCAATCCTTCTAAAGTGGTCTCATACTTTTTGGAAGGAGATAAATCATGGAAATTCAAAAATAATAGCACATGTAGGGTTGAGATAATCAAGAGAATATTCTGCCTCTATTGAGAATCAACTTAGGTTTATTGACAAAGTGGTGTGTCTATGATATTATATTATGTTTACATGAAATTTCACTCTACAATGATTAATTTCCTTTATTTTATCTTTCAAAAATTTTGTATGTTTCAAAAATTTTAATTACAGCAAGTGGGAATATATGTATTACTACTTGATGATCTTATTCTGAGCTAAAACCAATATGTTTAAGTAATAATATTGAGGGTGTTACTCATATAAATTTTTCCAAAGAAAGAAGAGAAGAGGAATAGTTATATCTTTATAAATTTGTTCAAGTGACATAACATTATCCAATATACTCCTATAACTCGACTTAAAGTCCAAACTGAATTGGTATTTAAGTGGTAAATTTAAATCACATGTATAAGATTTGAATCCCTAGAAAATAAGTTCCTCCCATGTAAGAAGCCATTTAAGTGGTAAATTTAAAACAGATGTATAAGATTTGAATCCCCTGGAATTTATTTTCTTAGAAAATAAGTTCCTCCCATCTAAGAAGCCGCTCAATAAAAGGACGGTAAAGGAGTTGGGTGAACATTATGACATTTTTACATCACATGTAACTCAACTTAAAGCTAATATTAAACAATGAAGTAATCAGACGCTCGAATAGTTTTAATTTTATTGCAAACTGATAAACATTCAAGGCACAATTATACATAGAAATTTGAGTGTTTTTTAAATTTGATAGTATCATATTATACATAAGTTTAGTCGTATTATATTACTATTCTCATACTTGTTATATAGGCTTTTACTTATTGGAGTGGAACAATAATGGTTATAAAATTGACTATCCAAATCTGCAGCGTCTAATAGTGACCCCTCAAGAATAAATATATTCTTTCAGTAATGTAATATCTCCTTATAATACGCCACAGGAAGTCACTATGACTCTCCCAAGATACCCCAAGCATCAACATTACAACCTATTCCTGGTCTATCACAACTAATTCATGAACAAAGACCTGCACATGTGAAGTTCAAAAGGGATACAGCAAATAAAATCTGGACTTTACCCTCAGCACAACAACAGACTGGTGCTATATTTGTTATACCAGAAAATTTAGGAAGATTTCATGACATATTCTCCAGATGAGAATCTATTACAAAAAATTATGTAGCCAGCCAAGGTTTTACTGACTCTCATGATAAAATAGAATTCATGAAAAATTTACTGGGAGAAACAGAAAAATTAGTATGGATCCAGTGGAGAATGTCTTATCCCATGGAGTATGAAGTCTTGATCAATATCTCTGAAGGACGAGAAAGTACACAGAATATTCTCTCCCAAATGCGACGGATATTCTCTTCAGAAGACCATATTTCAGGATCCACTGTAATCCAAGATCAAACATACAGAGATCTGGAAAAATTATCTTACGATAATATTAAAAACATTATCCAGTATCTTAATGACTATATGAGGCTAGCATCCAAAACAGGTTGATTATATATCGGACCAGAGCTCTCTGAAAAATTATGGCTCAAAATGCCTGGAGACTTAGGCAACAAGATAAAAAGTGCCTTTGGTGAAAAATATACATGCCTCACTATCGGCGTCTTTCCCATAATACTATTTGCATATAAATTCCTGGAACAAGAGTGTAAAGATGCTACATTTAAGCGTTCACTTAAAGATCTTTGTTTCTGTAGCCAAATTTCAATACCTGGCTACTATAATACTGAGAAGGAGAAGATAGGAATAAAAAAAATCAAAAACTTATAAAGGGAAACTTCATGGTACTCATGCTCGAATTGAAAAGAAGAAACACTTGGTAAGAAATAAAAAGTGTAAATGCTACCTATGTGGGCAAAAAGGTCATTTTGCAAGAGAATACCTAAATGAAAAAAGAAATATAAAAAACTAGCTATTTTCGAACAAATTGATTTACCAGAGGACTGTGAAATACGGAGCACAAAGTGATACTATTTACAATATCTCAGAAGCGGAAGATGACTACGAAGACCTACATAAATCCATCCAAACCATACATCTAAATGAGCAGATTTATATGCTAGGGGAAATTGATGGTGGATATCGCCCTCTAAGTCAGAGTAACAGACAAGCAAATGCAATGCCCCCGTCAATGACACCATAATGAGATAATATTCCCTCCTCAGCCTTCCAAATCTGAAATAGGTTTTTATTTCTTCAGGAAGACAAAAAAATCTTCAGAATACAAAGGGAATCTACTTGAAAAACTTTAATTACAAAGTCCTAAGAAGTCGATACAGATAAGTGTAATTAGAAGCAAAATTCATACAACAAATTCTTTTAAATCAGGTTTTCTGTCTAACACTCACTGATGTTGAATTTCTCCGTTCCAAAAAAAAAAACTTAAAAGCAGTGCCCTTAATCAATAGCATTTCCTATTCTTTCAAACGATAATATGATAGATATCGATGTCAGTCACGCTGAGGAATGCCTGGACTTCTTTTTGGGACGTGAACTTTCAGCATTGGCGATGAATGAATCAGCTCTAACATTGTCATGGGCTTCATGCATTTTTAATTCCTTTGCCTTGTTCTGCCACAAAAAAACAAACACATAAGAGAAGAATAGCCAGTATGGAAGGAAACAGATGAGATGAGGAAATAGATTGCAAATTATGGAATCTAGGAAAAAAATTGACATGAAAAAAATATATGAAAAACTCAAGTTAGGGCAGATTTTAGGCATTACAGCTTTATGACAAATAATTATTTATCCGTCAATGTACTATAAGAATTACAGCTTTATTATCCATATACTTCTCTATACCCTATATACCATACACCATTAGTGCATTGTATTTATTATTCCTTTTTATTAACAATCATAAAGCCTCGTAAAAAGTCTGTTGAAGGATAAAATCAATAAGTGAAGGACAGACACAGGTTAATGATGATGAAGATCATGTTGTGCACAGTGCATATACTGATATTCATGGCAAATTTTCTTTTCACCTATTCTAATATTGTTGAAACAAGTGTTCAAGTTTTCTTAATCAGTTATTCCCAGCTATTCCCAGTAGGTGCTTCAAATGTCTAACATACAACTTTGAGGCGTTGGTATATCGTGCAATAAGTCAAAGGAGCTTGTATAAGATTCCCTATGGTGCTCGGTTGTGCATTGTTAGATGCCTAATGCCGATCTAGCACAAACATAGTTGAAGGAGTTCACTCAAGATTTCCTTGTGGTACTCAGGTTGCACATTGCTTGAATGCCTAGGCTGCTAGGCAATCGTTCAAATGATGAATGACATCATTAGTTAAAAATAATCACAATCATCAAGCACCAATAAACGACCATAGTCAAAAAAAGAAAAACAAGCCATACAACTAATTTGCTTGATTTTCAGAGTTGCACGATAATATGAACGTACAAGTACCACAGAGATGAGAAAAACAATCATAATGAGAATTACCAAATATACAAAAGCATAACAAGTACCTTCAAGGACTTTGTCATTGCAAACAGATCATTCTTGTCATTGTCAGATTTGTTCGAATCAGAAATTTGAGAGGGTTCCTGTCAACAGTGAATATGACCAAAATTACCAATATATTAATGAAACAAATTCCCTTATAAGGCATCCAATGGCTGAGCAACAAACCTTCGGAGGGACAAAAGCAGCTTCTCTTTTTCGCTTGTTTTCAGCTACTTTTTCTGCCTGCTTTTCCTTCTTTTCTTGCCACTTCTTTGCTGATTTCTTCTTGACACTCATGAAATACTCACCACTTTCTAATTGAAGATCAAGCTGAAAAAGAATTAACAGGCTCTAAAACTAGAATAGGGCACTGAAGTTCTGAACTAGAAATCACAATAGAACTGATATCCATAAATACAATTGAATCCCTCTAATACAATATATTAATAGGATGCCGTATATACCACGGCTGTCAAGGAAAGAATTTACCAACATATCTCAAGTTTCAAGTTAAAGAGAATTCAACAGTCTGACTACATTTTCAAGAAGGTAAACATAATCTTTAGGTAATATCCAGTTTAATGTAACCAAAGTATCTATAAACTAACAACTTTGCCAAATGTTTAAAAAAAATAAAAAGCAATAAGTAAAAGATATGAAACACTAAAGGGATTCATGAGAAGATCATGTATAGATAATTATAATTAATTTGCTTGATTACACGTGCATTCTAGAGAATAGTGATTATTAAATTCCTTTTGTACAGTCATCATACCTGAATTATCCAATAACTGGATTTCCATTCCAGTGAATATTGATTAGTGTATTACATATAATTTTAACTACAAGAAAATGTGTCAAAAATCTTTAAATTTTAACAAGTGTCGTGCAGACAGTTAGTGATGATTTTTTTATTAAAAAAAAATCAAGAAAAAAGTAAATTCTTTTTTCTCAAACCAGTAAAGGAAAACGAAGGGACTAATGATCTGTAAGTGTGAAGGTCTAGTCTGAGATTTAATGTTCACAAATTGCAACAATAACTTCACCTTGCTTGGTGGCTGAGGAGGAGGGAATGGAGTATATGGTTTCTTCTCCTTAGCCTTTACTTTCCTTTGAACATTCTTCCTGGATAGCATTAAGAATGCAAAAGGGTATATGAGTTTAAACAGGATTCTTGTAAAGTAGTAACATAACCATATATGTAAAAGAAATGCAGAATCATCATACTTTTTAAATTTTGGAAGGAACCTATCCCAGTTCTCATTGGCTAATGCTGGATTTTTGGCAAGTTCACGTTTCATGAGAAGGGTCTGTTTTTGCAACATCTCTTTTAAGTGTTCATATAGTAAGAAAGTAATGAATCACTTGCTAATGCAATCATACCCATTTCCAGAGAAGAAATACCTTGATATGGTAAACAGGATGCATCTGGTTATGTATGCAGTCTTCTACTATTCTTCGAACTTGTTTTAGACCCTTAAATGAACCCATGGCTGCAACTGTGCTCCCCTAGTCAATTTGTAAGCTTTTGGTTAGAACATGACATTAAGAGATTTAAAATAGTAGGAAATTGCATAAAGAGAATAGCACCTGAACCAATATATAGCATTCAGTCAAGATTTCAATGGCCTATAATATAAATAACAAGAGTGTAAGTCAATTTAACATGAGTTAAAAGAATCAACTACTCCAGGATTACCAATGATGTTTACATATTAATCAGATTCTTGATTAGAGTGCAGACCTTTAGAGTAGATAGATTGGGTCCTAAAAGGCGTTCCCTCCGCTTTACAAATCGTTCCTGGCAAAATAAATAAATATACATGTATCTATTACACACACACGAATATATAATAATAATAATAAGTTATGAAGCCAAAACATGTACAATTAACTACTAGGCAGTGAAGTACATAACTGACAACGAACCCTTAATAAGTTATGAAGCTGAGCACGTACAATTACCTATTAGGTCAGGGAGAGCAAAGATGGCAAGTTGGCAACAACTATATTCCATACTATGAACAAAAGCAGCAAGATACTGTAACTTTAAAAATGCACCTACATAAGCCACTGGCACTTACAACTTCACATACTAAGTGAAGTTAAAGTATTTCATGATCTTTAGAATTGCATTAATTATCAAGATGCATGCTATAAACTGTTCAAACAATCACTTAGATAAATTATACTGATATGATTTTTGATACTATCACTACAAGCCAAAGTTTGATTTTCAAAAACTCAATGTAAATGGGAAAGAAAAAAACACTAAACTGTTATATGGTACAAGAACAAAAAAAAAACTAATTATTTATCCTTAGAACTAGGTGAATAGAGACACATGTTAAAGAATTAACTCTCTTTTCTACTTGTCAAGTGCTATACAAACACAAGCAATGGGATTGTTAGTGCAAAACATACAGGTAGATACTTTACTGAAGAGTCTCATGTATGAAGATTTTCACACTCTGACTTCACAATAGAACAGAATAGCTCTAAGCTGCCAACCAGGTGTCAATAAAATTCCAATATAATACCAAAAGGAAGTATAGCCAATAACTCAACTGAATACTATCAATTAGAACAAGATACGGTGACGAACTAGTTGCTGAAAGTGGTTACACTGGCTAGCATTGAAGTGATATGGAAGTAACCCAATATGGCTCCTCATTCAAACTTGCAAACAGAGAAAAAAAAAGGATAATGATTAAAAAGTTATGGATAATTTACCTTGTTGCGTATAAGGTTTCCAATCTTAATAATATCACATTGCATCTCATCATTCAGAATTTTGATTGCCTACAAAGGATCAGTAATACAATTAGGCAAACTTGTAAAACTGCTAAAACTATTAAAAAAGAATTATTACAAATTTATAGACATTGAATTCCAGGTGAAAGACCAACAAAAGAGAGAATGATAATGTAAGGAGAGGAAATGGCCACTATAATAATAATAACATCTTAAATAACAAATCCAACCTAGAGAAGAATGCATACCTGAGGTGCAGGGACACTGCGTGAAAGAAGCTTAATCAAATCCCTAGCTTTCATAATAATGTAGGGGTCCCTAGTTTTTCGAGTTGTTGAAACCGTCATTGATCCTTCAACCTAACGCAAACATCAAAACCGATTTGTGTAAAGGAAAAAAGTCAATAAATTACATAAAATAGAGATGGAATAAGAAAAATATAATTCCAACTATAAGAACCAGATTTTCCCTGCTAAAATCTACATAAAAAACGAGTAGAAAGTTTAAATGGCTCACCAGATTAAGTTCACATGAGACTCCAAATTCTTTCAATGCACTTTTCACCTTAGGCCATGCTTCTTGCAAGTACTTCTCTATAAAAATAAGAAATTGCAAACATCACATGAGGGGAACAAAAATAAAACAGGTATCTAAGAAGTGAAAAAACTTAGAAGAGAAATTTTATCAAAATCCCCGACCCTTAGGGCAAACGACGAACGAGTAAGAGAAGTTGCCGTCGAAAATAGAAGGTGAGAATCGTACCAAGGTACTGAGGGAAAAGCGTGGAGAACGAACTGACTTCGAGCATGCCAGACTCGTTCCAGGAAGGGTCGAACTTCTCAACCTTCCAGTGATCGATGTTGGGGTCCTCATCCCACGGCTTGGGCTTGTCATGCTTTCCCTTGTGTTTCTTTACCTTCGTCCCAGAAGCAAATGCTTCCCCTCCGCCGAAATCTTCCATGGACGCAATTGTCGAAATCGACGGCAGGAGCGTGGGCGTTGGTGGCGGCGGCGGCCAATCAGGTTTGGGAGGAGGGGGGAAGGTGGAGCGTCGCGAAAGAGTTTTCTTTTAACATTTAATTCGTAGATTGATTGTATATTTGTAAAGAAGCCGGGGCATTTCTATAATTACTTTTTTTCTAAACTCATAATTGTAAGAAAGATTCATATCAATCATATAAAAACTCATAATCGTCAAAAAAAAAAAAAAAAAAAACTTCAGATAAGGTATAACCTGATTTGTAAATCTGTTTGCATTTTAAAAATTAATTTAGAATGGAGCAAATTATTTCACGAAAACAGTTCGATTTATTTTTCATCGTTGGACCTTTCTCAAGATCAGCAGATAGAAATAACGGATGGCTCGATTAGGACGGTAAATGAATAAAGTTGGCTCGTGAGTTTTTCAAATCGGTTCAAAAAATATTCAATTTGTATTTGAATTTATCGAATTTGAGCTGAACTTGAATATGTTCGAACTATTTTTCGAGCCGAATTTGAGTCCAAATTATATTGTTCGAGCCGTTTGCGAACCTTAATATTCATTAATATAAGTTAAATATATATTAAATAAATAAATTTTGAGCCTTTCGAATTTATTTTTGAATAATAATTTGAATAGTTCATGAACATGTTCAAATATTTCGAACCGAACTCGAACCTGAGTCCTAATTCGAACCGAACTCGAACCGAATATTTTAAAATTTTCGAACTTCGAATCGAGCTCGAATATACCTATTTCGAGTCAAATTCGAATTTTAAATTTTTCTGGATATTTGACTTGATTCGATTTATTTACACCCTAGGTCTGATCGTCAAATTATGTACTACTTCTCCACCAATTGAAGTTTCTTTGAGTTTATATCGGTCCTTAGTAGAGTGTCATTGTTAACCCTATAATAATAAATCAAGATTTAGAGTTTGAAATTAACTATTAGGATGTGAATCCACGTTCACTTTCCTAATTTATCTTGATAGACGTATCGATCATCCCAAATTTAATATTATATTGTACACGTCGTTTCAAATTTAATGTTATCTTACTTGATTATTTATTTATTTTTCCTTTGAGTTTATGTCAAATAAATGATTAGATATATGTTAATGTTAATGGTCAAGTGCTTCCCTCTAGTGATTTACTTTGCTAAATATACTGAGTCATGCTCTAAGGCATTTGGAAACTGATGTGGCGATATGGAGGGGTCCACCCGATAGGGATCCGTTGTCAAGATGGAGGTCAGAGTCAAGGTGGTCAACATTCCGATATCATATAGCCAGATAGAGGATAATCGCATTGGTCGACCGGGAGAAGAAGGTTCCGATCCAACCCCACCTTTGACTCGGGGAGGTGTGCCGAATGACCGACGCTCAATGGAGTAGTGTTGGATGCCCGGAGGAGGGTAGACGATGAGCAGAATCTTGGCCGAGCGGACACGGCATAGACTCAGTGAAGTTTCGGTCGAGCGGACGCGGCATAGACTCAGCGAAGTTCCGGCCAAGCGGACACAACACAGGCCAACAAGGTTCTGGCCAAGTGGCTAACTCACTCGGCCCAGCACCAGACCCACTGTGTTATCTCTCGACATCCTTTTGGGAGTGAGTGTCGCTGACACTAGGCATGGTCGATAAGAAGATCGTACGATGGAAACTTCCACTGTCATATCAGAGATATGCTCGGCTTGTTAAGGTATTGTGTCAGAGACACTTTACTGACAAGTCTTTTCAAGGGAAACTTCGAGAAGCATGCTCGCCTGGGGAAACGTGCACGCGCGCTATAGGAGCTCTATATAAAGGGGGGCCATGTATCGACGGAGGTACGCGATATATACTATTTACGCTATAGTGTTCATTCTTATTGTTGCTTCGCCTTCTACATCGTCGTCGGTGACTGACTTGAGCGTCGGAGGGCCAATGTCGGGGACCCCTTCCCTGGCTCGTCACTGATGTCATCTGTTTTGTAGGGCGGAGCGGAATCTACAGGCGGTCGGCAAGAGCACCACATCCCCAGCTTTCCATCTCATCGACTTTCGGACAGGATCATATTGGCGTCGTCTGTGGGAACTTAACCTACATCCGAGTTGAGAAGATGGAGGGCGCTAGACGACTCACTACCGTGACGCTCACTAAGGAGGAGCTCGACATGCTAGCGGCGAAGATGGTCGAGCAGCAGGAACAGCAGGCGTTAGCCGAGCGACAAGTACAGTAGTTGGCGACGTCGACAGCAGGAGGACGAGCGGGGCTAGAAGACTGAGCAGAATAAGTTTCCATATGGGGGTACAATAGGAGGTTGACCAGCACGCAAGGGGAAGCGCCACCCGCGCCCCACCCCCTTCCATCGTGCCTTGTTCCAAACCCCCTCGGAAATAGCCCAGGCGAACCAGGAACAAGGATCATCTTCGGATGGCGCTCCCGTTCGGGATGCGTGAAAAGGCAAGGCGCCCAGAATCCACGCCTCACCCGAATGGATTAATCTGCAGTTCTCTCAAGAGATCTTGTGTGACCCTCTACCCAAACACTATACCCCACTAGCGATCGAGGAATGCAATCAAGCGACCGATCCAGATGATCATCTGGATAAGTTTGATAACGTAGTCACGCTGCACCAGTACACAGATGGAGTGAAGTGCCGAGTCTTTCTCACTACTCTCTCCGGATCAACACAATGCTGGTTCCGAAGACTGTCGGACGGATCAATATGCAGCTTCAAGGACTTCCGAACTACATTCCAGCACCATTTTACCAGCAGTCGACGCTATCAGAAGACGAGCATCAGCCTCTTTGCCCTAAAGCAGGGGCCCAAGGAAGTGCTCAGAGCGTACATCAAGCACTTTAACCAAGTAGTCATGGACATTTCATCAGTCTCTTCCGAGATGCTGATGAATGCCTTCATCCAGGGGCTTGTCGAAGGAGAGTTCTTCCGGTCACTCATCAAGAAACCGCCCAGGGACTTCGACCACCTACTCAAAAAGGTCAATGAGGAAGAAGCCCAAGCAGCAAGGAAAAAGGAAGAATCGATCGAGCCCGCGGCGGCATCTGAGCCACCGCGGGCTCGTGTGGCGACCGTCGAACAGCCACCAGTCGCCCAAAGGTCTAAAGGCAGAGGGAGCAAGGCCACACCCAGAGGCCAAGACACATGTCGTGTAGCATGTGACCTCCAGTCGGCAGAAGGCGGCAAAAGGCAAGGTATGGACACCAATGTTATGCTCTTTGTTGGACCCTGTGGGTATTTTGATGTGATAAACCAAGTTAGGTTAGGTTCTGCTTGTTATTTGATCCTTGTGTTTAACTGTGCATGAACTTAAGAGCGCAGGAAGTCGAGCGGAAGACGTAGCTAGCGAGAAGGACAGCACGAGAAAGGAGCCGACGGGCTCGGTGCGTCCGAACGACGAAAGAGCTGCGGAAGAGTACACCGGTGGACGAGAAGAACGTGCACGACGTTCGAGGGACGAGAAGACGGGTTGGAAGCCTGCCGAGGAGAAGGCCGGAAATTAGGTTCGGGTGAGCCCTATTTCAGTTGGCCGAAATCACCCAAGCGATCGGAGTTCGGAAGAAGAGGAAAAAGAGAAGCTGGAAGATATTTATACCATGTAGGTTGAAGGCAATATTTATACCATGCCGTCTGAGGCGCCTCCATCACCTTGAAGGTGCCTCATACCAGTCCGAGGCACCTTCAAGGGCATTGGAGGCTCCTCAGACCCAGTCTTCGTGACCGTTTGCAACCGGATAGAGTTTTATCTGGTCAAACTGCTTGGAGACGCCCTCAACCCTCTTGGAGGCGCCTTTAACACTCGGGATAAGATTTCCAAGAGCTATATAAAAGTCCCTGAAGCTAGGAAATTAATGAATCAACTCTGTAACAACTTCCTAGCAACTTGTAAGAGCTTTTAGTGTGTAAAAGGCTTCTCCGCCTTCAAAGAAGGAGACTTTTCTAGTGCGCTTTCCAACCGCCTTGGATTAACAACCTTCTTGGTTGTAACCAAGTCAAAATCGTTGAGTCTTCTTTCTTTTCTATTATTCTGCTTTATTTTATTTTCTTATTATTGCTGCTAATTTTAGAATTGAAAGTTTGAGGAGGGTATTCTTATTTTACAGGCAATTCACTAATCCCCTCTTGCCGGGCCCGCTGAACCAACATGTAGTATCAGAGCCTGACAACCTCAGAAGGACTAACCGCCGACTGAAGCAACAAAATGATGGCCGAAGGTAACATCTATCCACCAGCAGTTGAGGGAGAGTTTGCTTTCTGGAAGCAACGAATGGAGGTATATCTTAACATAGACTTTGATATTTTTTTAATAATGAAATTTGGTTATGAAACACCAAAGACAACGAATGGAGAAGACGTTGAACAATACCTCTGGACCAATAAGCAACGTGACGAGTTTATGGCAAACGCTCGGGCTAAATTTCACCTTCTAAGCATACTACCATATGAAGAGCTTGATAGGGTTGGCGACTACCAAAGTGCAAAAGAACTTTGGGAAAAGTTCTTAAAGCTCCACGAAGAACCAAGAGAAGCCGACTCCTTGATGGATACTGAACCGTCAGAAGACTCTGAGATCGAGGAAACTGTCGGGTCAGCCCCAACAGTCGAATTCCATCTCGAGGACACAGAAAGCTCATCTCATATGAGCATCGATGAAGGGGAAGAGTCTTCAAAAGAAGACAACTCGACAGGGGGGCAATCAACGACCGACAAGGTAAGTCAGGTATGGTCTCCACCTCCTGATCAATTGGTTAAGTCAATCAAAATGTTGCTGCAAGATTTTTGTGAATTACAAAATATTTTGTCAAAATATTTTTGCAAATCAGAATATTCCTGTCAATTAGAAAAATTATTAACTAATAGTGAGTTAAAAGAAATAACCTGTCAATTAAAGGATTTTGACAAACTAACAATAGAAAAGATACTACAATTTTCTGAATGTTCAAATTTTCCTATTTTAGATTTGAGTAATTATGATAAACTAAAATGGAAATTTAAATATCATAGTGTAAAAATCAAAGCATTTGATCTAAATTAAAACTTTAAACTTAGCGCTCTCAGCGAGAAAATTAAACATTAAAATTTTTTTATGAGGCTTTATCTAAGGAAGTGGTTGTTGCTCCAATAACCAAGAAGGTCTAGCGCCTCGCCACGACCTAGAAGTCAAAATATTGAAATAAAAATGTGTAATTAATTTTCTGATAAAGCATTAAAATTAGACTTAAACAATGCTTTAGAATTTTTTTTTTTTAAAAAAATTTAAATTCTTCAAAAATATTTTTAAACTTAGAAAAATGTCTAAAATTTTATACTTAGAAATTTTTTAAATACTTAGAAACTTTTTCAAAATACTTAGAAATTTATTTTGAACATGTCTATACACCATTTTTGCTGTGATCAAAGGGGGAGAAAGATAGGTACAAGTTTAGGGGGAATTTTTAATGTTTTTACTTAAAATTTATTTTTAACTTGTGTTGCAAATTCTATTGCAATCCTTATGCTTGAACTGCAAGTTTAGTAATTTCTATAAATTACTGTTTGTCTATTTTTGTTTCCCTAACTTGAACTTGGGTTGATGCACATCAAAAAGGGGGAAATTGTTGGACCCCGTGGGTGTTTTGATGTGATCAACCAAGTTAGGTTAGGTCCTACTTGTTATTTGATCTCTGTGTTTAAGTGTGCAGAAACCTAAGAGCACAGGAAGTCGAGCGGAAGACATAGCTAGCGAGAAGGATGACACGGGAAGGGAGCTGGCGGGCTCGGTGCGTCCGAAGGACAAAAAAGCTACGGAAGAATACACCGATGGACGAGAAGAACATGTATGGCGTTCGAGGAACAAGAAGCCGGGTCAGAAGCTTGCTCGAGGAGAATGCCGGAAATTAGGTTTGGGGTGAGCCCTATTTCGGTTGGCTGAAATCACCCAAGCGATCGGAGCTTCGAAAGAAGAGGAAAAAGAGAAGCTGGAAGCTATTTATACCATGCAGGTTGAAGGCAGTATTTATACCATGCAGTCTGAGGCGCCTCAATCACTTTGAAGGCACCTCAGACCAGTCTGAGGCGCCTTCAAGGGCATTGGAGGCGTGTCAAACCCAGTCTTCGTGACCGTTTGCAACAGGATAGAGCTTTATCCGGTCAAACTGCTTGGAGGTGCCCTCAACCCTCTTGGAGGCGCCTTTAACACTCGGGATAAGATTTTCAGGAGCTATATAAAGGCCCCTGGAGCTAAGAAATTAATGAATCAACTATGTAACAACTTCCTAGCAACTTGTAAGAGCTTTTAGTGTGTAAAAGGCTTCTCCGCCTTCAGAGAATGAGACTTTTCTAGTGCGCTTTCCAACCGCCTTGGATTAACAACCTTCTTGGTTGTAACCAAGTCAAAATCGCTGAGTCTTCTTTCTTTTCTGTTATTCTGCTTTATTTTATTTTCTTATTATTGCTACTAATTTTAGAGTTGAAAGTTTGAGGAGTGTATTCTTATTTTGCAGGCAATTCACCTCTCCCCTCTTGCCGACCCCGCTGCACCAACAAACCAGTCAGTGATGCACAACACGCGCGACTACTATGATCTGATACTGATCATCAGTCGACCGACGCCTAGAGGATACCGCCGCCAATCTCCATCTCCCGATCGGCGACATAGACATCAATCTACCGGCGGCGAGAGGACGAAAGAAGGGTGCCCGAGTGACACCATCAGCACTAGAAGAGGGATAACACTGATCCCTCCCAAGTCCCGGCTGAGGAAAATAGATTCTCCGCTCGGGAAGAAGAAAACAATAGTAACACCGCCCAAAGAGATATAGGCATGATCGCCGAGGGGCCAACCGGCGGCGACTCCAACAGAGCTAGGAAATCGTATGCTCGGCGACTGAAAATCCACGTCGTGGGATGTAATAAGGAGAAGACAGAAGGGCCCGAGATTCGCTTTGGCCCCAGAGATTTAGAGGGAGTGGAGATCCCTCACGACGACGCGTTGATCATCCGAGCGGTAATTGCTAATTACACTATTCACCGAACTTTTGTTGATACAAGAAGTTCAGTGAACATCATCTTCAAGAAGACATTCGATCAATTGCAAATTGATCGAAACGAGTTGCTGCCTATGACAACCCCTCTCTACGGTTTTACGGGCAATGAAGTACTACCGCTCAGATAGGCTCGGTTGGCCATATCGCTAAGAGAAGAGCCGCTGAAGAGAACCAGGACCTCCAACTTCATCATGGTGAACACACCGTCGGCCTATAACGTCATCTTGTCCCGACCGACCCTCAACAAATTCCGAGCGTTGGTGTATACATACTACCAAAAGATTAAATTTCTGGTGGACGACCAGGTGGACGAAGTCAAAGGCGATCAGCTGGCTGCTCGGCGATGCTACGTCGAGATGGTCAAGTCTGAAGAGAGAAGCGCTTGGAAGAATCCACGCTTAGAGGTAAACGCAATCACTGAAAAACCTCCTACATTGGTATACAAAGAAAAGGAGGAGGTTCAAATCCACCCAAGCCGGACGGAAGCAACCACCTTTATCATCGCCGACATGGAGGGTAAGAAGAAGGCAGAACTAGTTGCATGTCTTAGAAATAATCACGATGTGTTGGCTTGGTCGACACACGACCTTCCCGGTATCTCCCCGAGTGTGGCTCAGCACAAGCTTCATATCTAACTGGACGCTCGGCCGATAAAGTAAAGAAAGAGGGACTTCAACGTAGAACAGAATTTAATCATCCAGGCGAAGATAGAGATGTTGTCGGAGGCTGGCCATATAAGGGAAGTCCAATTCCCAGGCTGGCTCATTAACGTTGTGCTAGTCTCCAAGTCGGGCAATAAATGGAGGGTCTGCATCGACTTTTGTGACTTGAACAAGGTTTGCCCAAAAGACTTCTATTCATTACCTAGGATAGACCAGATGGTGGACTCAACGGCGAGTTGTGAGCTAATTTGCATGCTCGACGCATACCAAGGGTATTATCAAGTGTCACTCACCTGAGAAGATCAGGAGAAGGTCAGCTTCATTACAGCCAACGAGACATACTGCTATAACGTCATGTCGTTCAGACTCAAGAATGCGGGTGTGACTTATCAGTGACTCATGAACAAGGTGTTCCAAAGGCAAATCGACCATAACATGGAGGTATATGTCGATGACATATTGATAAAATCTCTCCGTGCTACTGACCTATGCGCAGATATCGAGGAAACCTTCCGAATGCTGAGGGCTTATGGAATAAAGCTGAACCGGGTAGGTGTTTATTCGGCACAAAGAGTGGTCACTTCCTGGGTTACATCATCACTGAGTGGGGTATTAAAGTCAATCCAAGCAAGGTCAAGGCACTACAGGACATGTCGCCGCCTTAGAGCTTGAAGGAAGCTCAACAGCTGACCGGTCGGATCAGAGCACTGTCTAGATTCATATCCAACTCATTCGACCGGAGCTTGCCATTCTTCAAAGTGCTTCGCCGAGCTACAAAATTCCAGTGGGACCCCGAGTGTGATCGAGCATTGGAAGAGCTTAAGGAATATCTTAACTCCTTACTTGTATTAGCTAAGCCGATTGTTGGTGAGTCACTCTGATCTATTTATTATCCAACGAACATGCGGTTGGATCGACTCTAGTTAGGCAGAACGGCCAAGAACAACAACTTGTATACTTTTAAGCCATATATTGAAGGATGCAGAGTCTCGCTACACCGGTCTGGAAAAATTAGCTTATGCATTAATACTTGCCGCTCGCAGGCTTCGTTCATATTTTCTAGCACACTCAATCATCGTGTTGACTAATAGCGCCTTGGGACGGGTCCTACTCAACCCCGAGGCATCGGGAAGGCTGATCAAATGGATGACCAAGCTAAGTGAATTCGACATACAATATCAACTTTGAACAACAATCAAGGCCCAGGCCTTGGTGGATTTCATCGTAGAGGACCAGAATGTCGAGCCGGAAGCAACGTGGAAGATATATGTTGATGGCTCATCCACTCGACAAGGTAGCGGGATTAGCATCTTGCTCATTTCACCATGGAAAAACCGGGTGCAGCTTTCCGTTTGGCTTGACTACCGCACCACCAATAATGAAGCTGAGTATGAAGTATTGATAGCCAGCTTACAGGCAACCCGACATGTGAGAGTCGTTAGAGTCCTCATTCACTCAGACTCTCAGTTGGTCGCTCAGTAGCTATCCGGGACGTTCGAAATAAGCAATGCCCAACTCAGGCTCTATGTGGAAGCCTTCAAGAAGCTAAAGACTAACTTTCAGGAGGTCATTATACAAAAGATCCCCTGATCGGAAAACCAGACGGGGGATGAGTTGGCAAAATTAGCAAGTTTATTGTTACCAATCATCATAGGGCATCCAATTGAATAGGTCTCGCTCGTGGCACAAATTGATCGAATGGAAGGGATAAGCTTCCCGAACGACTGGAGGATGACTCTGATAGAGTTCTTGCGGTCGAGAGTTACACCGGTCAATCAACAAGAAGCTCACTTGCTGAAGAAGAGGGTCGGACGGTTCACCATGGTCGGGAACCAACTTTATAAGAGAGTATTCTCCAGACCCTTACTTAAGTGCGTTGGATCGGAAGATACCGAATACATTCTGCGAAAAGTGCACCAAGGTTCCTACGGATGTCATCTGGGCGACCGTGCGTTGGCTCGAAAGATACTCCTAGCCCAATATTTTTGGTTGACCCTCCAAGAAGATGTCGCTCAGATGGTAGCCACCTGCTTGTCCTGTCAAAAGTATCACAACCTTCCGCACTGGCCGACCGAGGAAATGAAGGCGTCCATAGTATATTGCCCATTTGACCAATGGGGAATGGACATCATTAGGGCATTCCCCATAGCTATAAGTCAGGGGAGATTTCTGCTCGTCGCGGTGAACTACTTCTCGAAGTGGGTGAAAGTCGAGACGCTTGTAAGAATAACCGAGCACATGGTCATTAAGTTCGTTTGGCAGAACATCATATATCGATTCGGCACCCCCCATCGGCTCGTATCAGAGTTCCGTGTACTCGGCTCGACCACGCCAGAGATAGTTGGGTCGACGAGCTCCCCAGTGTGTTGTGGGCCCTTCGCATGACTCCAAAGGAGGGGACCGGCGTAACTCCATTCCACTTGGTATACGGCAGCGAAATAGTCGTCCTTGTAAAGGTCGGAGTAGAATCTGATCGGGTGTAGTACTATGGTGAAGGAAACGTCGAATGGAGGCTCATGGAACTCAGCTTGGTGGACGAAACGTGGGCTAAAGTAGTCATTCGGCTAATGACATACCGGCAATGGATGAAGCAGAACTACAACCGGAGGGTGATCCCAAGAACCTTCCAGATCAATGATCTCGTGTGGAAGAAAGTAAAGTCAGTTGGTGATGTCACCAAGTTCGAAGCCCCAAGGGCGGGACCTTTTATAGTCGTGGAAAAGCTCCGCTCAGACACCTACTACTTGGAGGATGAGGGAGGAAGGTGGTGTCGGCTTTTTTTCACATGTCACTAGGCGCTCCAAATTAATAAAGATTGAAAACTCACATAATCTAAAGATAAATGTTGTAGCAACGAGTCCCAAGTCATATTTTTCCAAGGATAACTAGTGAGTGTGAGTAAATTCTAGAATTGATTCAAATTGAATTCTCTCGTAAACAAGGTCAATTAGGCACTTCCTTTTGATTCATGTTGCAAATGAAATTCATCTAGGCTTCAATAGTGCACTAATTCAATCAAGAATAGAATAAAAGGAAGACTAATCTTATCTAAACATGATCCACTTCCTTCTCATCAAATGAGCAACAATTAAATTCAGATTCTAATGTATCATTAAATCAAATCAATCAATTCCCACATCTTCAACTTACCATACCAGTAAAATCTAAATTCCTTTACCCAAACACACTTGTAAAAACTGAGCAGCATCCATTTCATAATCATAACCAACTACAATAATCAAGCTCAAACAAAGTAATGCTGAATAGAGATAACAATAAAAAGCTCAAGTAAGCATTTAACATTCAAGCAAGATAACAGTCACAAGATCAATGGTATTGAGCAAAGAATTACTAACTAAATAACCACACTAAAAAGTTAGCAGTAAACTAGACTACAAATTCAAAATGAACTTAGATCTCAAACTAATAAGCAGCTACAAGAAGATTTAGATTATAGAAACTCAAACAAAATTGAAATTGCAAAAGAAGAAATCAGATCTAAAGATCTTAGCAAGACCATGCACAATTCAAAGATAAAGAAAACAAATGCATTCCACAATCCAAACCCCGGATCTAAATCTCTCCTCTCTATTGTGAAACAGAGCTGAATCAGGGAACATCCATCAAGCAATCATTGGCGAAGAATCAAGCACTCCAGCTAGTGCAAGCCTACGGTCACAGCTTCTGGGAACGCCTCTCGAGCTCCCGATCAGCTGGAACTTTCATCGCACCAAGATCTGATGTCGAGTTCTGAAAATTGCATCACTTGATCGATTGATCAGATCCACTCAAGTGCAGCAGATGAAATGAAGATGGAATGAAATTCGAAGCTTCTGGGAACGCCTCTCGAGCTCCGGTGGCTAATGAAGATCTCAGATAAGGGGAAGGCCTCTCGAAGCTGGATCGCGGAACTGGAATCAGAAACTCGAGCTCGTGGACTGGGAACGCCTCTGCCACTCTCTGACACTCAGTGGACGCCGGACACTCAGTGATCGCCGGCGATGAAGAAATCTAGCTCACGAATCTAGTTTGTGGAATGGGAGTTGAGGCCGACGCTGTGAAGAAGGAGGAGGAACAGTAGGAAATCGCGAACGCCCGAGCCCATCGAAGACACTATAGCTTCTCAGGTTTTAAACAACTCCCTCTCTGATCGGACGGTCCAGAATGTTTCGGGCTTAATCAATGGTTGGATGAACTCAGATCTGCTTCAAAACCTCTGGATCTTCATCTACAGCTGAGATCTACTGCTCATTAGGTTAGATGGGTCGGATCTTTAATGGATGACTCAGATTTGCTTGATTGTGGATGAACGACTACAATTGTTCTGGAGCCTGATCGCCTAGTTTCGCCCTAGATTTGATCGCAAATATGGTCTGATCTGATCGGGTGCATGACCCTTTTGATGTCTACAAAATAATAATCAAATATTAACATCAAATACCATAATCATTGGCTAATTTATAATAAATCCAAGATCAAATGCAATTATGAAATATGATGTATATATGAATTCAATCTATGAAAAGATAATTAAAAACATGCATTATGAATCAAAATAATGTAGCAAAATCATGGTTATCAGAAAGCAACTCTAGCGGTCGTGGAGCGCGAATCATCTCCAACCCTATAGGGCCGGATGAGAGGTGCACGAGTGAATACATGTATTTGTATATGCTTCCTGAGTGCAGGGCAAATGTGAATAAAAGCGAAGTATGCCACTCTTGAGCTGAATCCTTAAACTCTCATCTTTCCCAACGGTCGTGCGGCAACCTTAAACCCTCGTCTTCTCCAAAGGTCGAGCGGCGACCTTAAACCCTCCTCTCCCCTAACGGTCGAGCGGTGACCTTAAACTCTCGTCTTCCTCAACAGTTAAGCGGTGATCTTAAACCCTCATCTTCTTTAACGGTCGAGTGTTGACTTTAAACCCTCGTCTTCCCCAACAGTCGAGCGGCGACCTTAAACCCTCGTCTTCCCCAACAGTCGAGTGGCGACCTTAAACTCTCGTCTTCCCCAATGGTCGAGCGGCGACCTTAAACTCTCGTCTTCCCCAATGGTCGAGCGGCGACCTTAAACTCTCGTCTTCCCCAATGGTCGAGCGACGACCTTAAACCCTGGGCTCAATAATCGGTCAAGCGCTAATCTTATAACTCAAGAATGACGAACGACCGACCATGAATACGCACTACTCAAAAGCTCCAAGTCTTCAAAACACGGTGACCGTTTGGGATTATTCTATTATGACTTCTTGTCACCGATCAGAAGATCACAAAGCCATAGTAAGCAACTCGCAATCTCGCTCAGGGTTTTATGCGGCAACACAAGCAACTAAAATGCGAGTCAAATCGAAAGGTGCCAAATGGCGGCAAGGGAACAAATAAGAAAAGATCGCCGGATGGACGATCATTCATTAAGCCTTTGTAGGAGGATTACAAAACAGGATGAATACAAAGTTACTCTAAGTAATCAAGCACATCATCAGGCAGCGACTCGGTGAGTTTATCCCGACTAATGATGTTGCTCGGTCGACAGATAGCCTCCCTCTTTGAGTTGATCGATCGTCCCGTTGATGGCCAAGTTAAAGAGGTGAAGCACTCGGTAGGAAAGCTGATCATTGAAGGCATCCGAGCGGAGGTAGTTTTTCTTCATGGCCTTAAACCAATCAGTCTCGGCATCTTGATAAGTTTTTAGAGCCGCCCAGGACACCTCCAACTCGTCCTTCGCGATAGCCAACTCGTCATTTTTTGCAGAAAGTTGGCTTTGAAGGGAAGCTTCTGCGGCAAACCAGTTCTCTTGCTCAACAACTAGGAAATCCTAAGCTTCTTTGAGTTTTTGGACAAGAGTTCGGGCCTCTTTATTCTTGATCTCTAGATCGTTAATAGCCGAGAGCTTCTTGGTGTTCTCCAAATGGATTTTTGCTTCAAAAGTGTTGGCTTGTTTATTAAGCTCAGCTATTTGGGTAGTCTGCTCGGCATTTTTTCCTTTCTCCACCTCTAGCAGCTCGACGCTCTTTGCCAGGTTGGCTCTTTGTTGAGCCATCTGAGTGTCCATCTGCACCAGCCGCTCCTGAGAAGTAGATGATTCGTCGCTCACCGCCTTCAATTGCTTGACCTCCTGCCCAAAAAAATGAACTTTTGGCACATGGCCAGGCTCTCTACCCAATACTGCGAGTAACCACGAAAATATAAGCGTCGATCGAAAATATATTAAGAATACAATACTTACCCCAGTGGACATCTGGGTGTGACCGTCCGCGAGCGCCCCGGGGGGCAATGACTGCTGCGCGGGCCCGGGCGTTAGCCCATATCTGTGCTAGCGGCCCCTGAATGATTATTTGGTGCACGGGGGTTCGGGATTTAGCGTCAGCCAACTCGCTCCATTCCTCAGTCAGAAGATGGAGAACCGTCATTATGTGGCACTGGAGCTCGGGGCTGACTGTGCCGAGGTCACCCTACCGGATGTTGGACGGATGCCAGATTTTTGAACCTTCGATGGCAGCAGCATGAAGGCAATTGGTGGCACGCAAATTGTTCACTTTGGCAGGCCGGACAGGGATGAAGTTTGATCAAATAATGTAGGGGGAATAGTCGCCAGTGCTGGAGTTGGGGTCAAGGCTCCAACCCGCTCGGCGGAATGACATGGACTAGTTCGAGTGGGGGTCCGCACCACCGAGGAAGCGGATCGCGATGATGTCTCCGTTCGGCGCCTCTTGCGCCTTATCAGTGGCTCTCTAGAAGAGGCCGAGTCTGACACCCTCTCAACCCGAATAACCGAAAGTCGTTCGGGGGGAGGTTGTGATCCGCCAACCGCTCCACCGCTAGGCATTCGGCTGGCTATCCCTCCACTCGCTAAGGCTAGAGCCCCCTCGCTCTTGCCCTATGGGTCTTCTTGAGAGTCGACCGGCAGCAGACCGTGGTTCTCCAACTCATCCACGGTCGTTGCATTGATCGCGGCATCCGCAAGCTTAGCCTTTCCGGCCAGACGCGCACATAACATGACTTCTGCTACAAAAAGGAAGAGAAATCAGTTAGAATCAAAGGAAGGAGTGAAGAAGTTGCATACCTAGGCTGGGCGAAAGTCTGGTGCGGATTAGACTCAAGCCGAAAATATAGAGGACGCTCTCCAGCAGTAACTTGTGGATGTCATATTTCTGATCAGCCAACATTGAAGCTGCATTGAGGTAGTCTGATCAGCTCTTGTACTATTTTAGTGGACGCTGACTCGCCACTTCGAGTTGCCAGTTGGTTGGAAAGTTTGACCGCTCTGGGAAACGGATAAAAAAGTACTCCCTCCAATGCTTGTTGGAGGTCGGCATTTTATCAAAAAAGCTAAGCCCACGCAGGCTTGGAAAAGAAAAATCCTTGGCTCGGACAATTTGGGATACTAAAAATAATGAAAAAGTCAGGGAGTGAGAGGAATGTCGTGCAGACGGAACAGAATCACCATCCCACACAGCAACCGAAAGGAGTTCGGCACTAGTTGATGAAAAGATATGTGAAAATATTTACATACGGCAGAAAAGAATGGGTGAATTGGAAATCGTAGACCAACGATAAACTGATCCCTAAAGAAACAAAGATAGCCGGGCGGCGGAGAATTTGGTCGATCGGACGGAGAAGGAAGAAGCACTTGGTAATCGGAAGGAAACTCAAAGGTGGTTGTCAGGCTCTCAGCGTCGTCGACGTCAAACCTGTGTTGGCGTAGCGGCGGGGCCGATGAGAGGGTGCATCGTCTGTAAACAAAAATAAAATCATTCCCTTCTTTCCAACCAAGATTAGTAGCAATATCACAATTAAAATAAACTGAAATGAACAACTAATTAAAAAGAAAAGAGACAAACATATTTGACTTGGTTACAACCTAAGTGGTTGTTAATCCAAGACGGTTGTAAAGCTCTACTAGAAATATCTCCTTCTCTGTAGGTGGAGAAGTCTCTTACACTCTTTGAAAAGCTCAGAAAATCTCTAGAAAATGATTACAATAGTTGTTCTAAAGTTGTTGTGACTTTCCTAGATACAGGGTCTTTTTATAGCCCCTGGAAAATCTTATCTACTGCTTAAATGTGCCTCCAAGGGGCTTGGAGGGAGCCTCCAGCGAGGCAACGGATAAAGATTTATCCGCTGCCAAACGACTACATAGACTGGGTCGAGGGTGCCCTTAATAAGCATGGAGGGCACCTCCCATATCTTATGGAGGGCGGCTCCCATACTTATGGAGGGCGGCTCCCATACTTATAGAGGGCGCCCTCTGCCTACAGCATATAAATAGTTCCAGCATTCCTTTGAATATTTCATTGTTCCATTCGCTTGGGTGATTACGACCAACAGAAATAGGACTCACCCGAGCTCAATTTCTAACCTTCTCCTCGAATAGTCTTCCACTCCGACTTCTCGTCCCTCGAACGTTGCGTACGTTCTTCTTGTCCACCGGTATACTCTTCCGTATCCCTTTCATCCCTCAAATGCACCGAACTCGTCGGCTCCGTTCCCGTGTCATCTTTCTCGCTAGCTGCGTCTTCCGCTCGACTACCTATGCTCCTAAGCTCCTGCACATTTAGACATAAGGATCAAAATCAAACAGGACCTAACCTAACTTGGTTGATCACATCAAAACAATCACAGGGTCCAACAACCTGGACTCGGTAGAGGTATACCAAGGCTCAGGGGTGACAACGGGAGGCTGTGAAGAACTCGCCATCGCAAAAAGCAAGGAGGCAGCGAAAAGATGTGATCGAAAGGGAGAAAAGCTTATTGGGATGTCGTTAGAGAGCAACGAAGGAAGAAAATCGCGTAGGAGGAAAGACAGAATGTCACCGGAGAGCAACAGAGGAATAAATTCGCGTAGGAGTAAAGACGGAGTGTCACCGGAGAACTCAAAGATGTAAGTGTGCAAAGGAAGGCAATGACAAGCACGGGTTTATAAACCTCGAGTCTGGCCGACCGGAGCTGTCTGATCTAGGTCGCAGAAACCCAAGCAGAAATCGAGCCATTGAAATTCGAAGCGCCAAAGTCACATCGCCAGCAGATATTCGCCTGTCACGTCAAGCGTGCGACAACAGCAGGCGGGACACATGACGCTTGTCTATGGGATGACATTTAATGAAGGCAATTAAAGAGGCATAGAGGTGTCACACCTCAGGTAGTCCCTGCCAGAAGAAATTTCGGCAACATCTCCCCTGTACAGGTGACAATATAAAACTTCCTACAATGCCCTCAGGGCCACATATACCTCGGCCAACACGACCAGAATAATAACAATAAATATTAAGCAAGCACCCACACAGTTTAATAGTAAAAACCAAACATAAGCAATGATAAGGAAAACATCTCAAATATCCTACTTAACTACACCCATAAACGCAAATCTTATATCCTACTCAACTACACCCATAAACTTAAATTACCAGCATACATCCAAACGAAAACTCATCGATAATAAGGGATCATACAAGATCCAAGTGCCAAAAGGTATAAGTTTGAAAACGTAGACAATAACATAATAAGAAAACCAAAGAGAAGATCCAAAACGAAAATCCTCACAACCTGGAGGGGGAAACTAGCAACTGGAACTCCTCCGGGCAGCCTCAACCTGAAATGGTAATAACGGGGGGTGGGGGTGGGTCCAACACTCAGCGGATATCTGGTTGACATGCGTAGTAAATAATAGCCAACAGTAATAAATATGCGTACAGTTTTCAGAAGTAATGAAACAATGCAAAACTGAAGATAAGGGAGAAGTTATACTCACCAGGACATCCTATCAGGATAACAAGGTCGTCAGACCGAAAATACATGTCCCTGTATGCATGCCAATCATATGCATCCATCCAATATGCAGCAAACAAAGTGCAGCAAACATAAACAATAAATGTATCATGCATATAATGCCAATGACATGTCCTGGTCACCTCTGACGTCAGTCAGTCATCTCACACACAATGGTGAGACCGAGTGGGTAGGGTTGTGACAACCGTGCACTCTAACGTCACTGCTCCTGATGAGTGACCGAGTGGACGGGATGCTGTCGGAGTACACTTATCCCCTACCCCAAATCATAAGTGGGGGAGCGCAATGCTCTCATCTCCCTATGACAATCCAGAGGAGGGATCCCTGCCGGCTACCACGCTGCGTCACACTACCCATGAGCGGACCAGCAGAGTCAAACAGAGCAACCTGCTGCAATACACCCTGCCTGAATAAAAATCACTAACCCATGAGTCGTTGTGTATGCAGATCCATGTAACTGGCGATGTGCTCAACAATAATGGAGTTGACTATCGCTCAGCATGCAATCATGCGAGATGGTGCATGACACTAAGCATACAAATCATGACCATATCTACCTCCATAAAACATGTACCAAAAATAAATGGATCAAATAAACTGATCTAAGTACACATGTCAGATATGGTAAATGACTAGTCTGGTATATCACATGGCATGATATGCCACTACCTCTATAACATAAATAATCAACAGGGGCATGAATGCTAAACAGGTAACAAACAAAACATGCTCGGAAACAAATAGTGACATATCAATGCAGATATAAATATAATTATTACTACTTGTTAAAATCTACTAAGCATATCAACATGATATTATCTAAAAGATAAGTCAAGGTACCCGCCTCCAATGTAGATCGAGCTAATCAACCTCTATGTCGAAGTGCTCGTCCTGAATCCGAATCCTGTAATAAATCGTACGGTTTAGCTAAGTTTTATTATAAACAAAACAGCTAAACCAAAAATCCTTATTTACCAGGAACCCTAATTCATTCATTAACCTCGGTTAGCTTCCAAAACGAGTCTAATCCGAGCTTAGTTTAAATCCATTATTTAATCTCTAATTAAATCCAACTCACAAGTTAATTAGGGCTAGCTCCATTAACCCTAACCCTTCGAAATCAACTCCAATAAGAAATGAAATTACCTCTAAAACTCACTTAAATCCTCAGCTGTTGACTCACTGTCGGAAGTCACAGCCGTTGGGAATACCGAAAAACACCACAGTTTGGAATTGAGCACACAAATACCCCACAAATTCTAGATCCACAGAACCCTAAACTTGCTGGAAACCACTTACTCTGATCGGATCCAGAAGAATGATCAAGAAATCACAAGACAATCTATTAACAATTAAATTCCAGTAATAACCTGTTCCCATTACCTCTTCTTCAGTGATGGCAGCAAGAAATCAGAAGCTGGTGGCTAGAAAACAACTGTTGCTAGAACCTCGTGGTTTCTGTGGCAGCAGCGCAGATGATCGCCAATGTCAGATCAGCAAGCACTAAGAACTAGGGCACGATGGAAATCAAAAGAGGTTGATAATTGAGGCTAGCTCACCCTTGGATCCCCAAACACCTTCTCACGCCGACGATCTAGGGCACAGGTGAGGTGGAAACTCGGCGTCGACGATCAAGCTCGCAGCTGTCGGCGTCGGAGCTCCATGGTTGGCTATCTAGGGTAGAGGGGAGGGGCTCGGTGATGAAGATGAAAGAGCTCAAGCCCCCGGTGGCCGACGATCGGCTGGCGTCGCTACAGCCCGAGAGGAGGAGATAGAATCGGGAGGGGAGACAGCGTAGGCTAGGGCACGCGAGGAGAGGAATCGGCTCGAGGCTTCCCTGGCCATTGCCTTATACCCGAGGAAGGAGAAACGGCGCGGGGAAGGGCGGCGGCGGGGCGTCGGTTGGGGGAAGAGAAGGAGAAACAGAAATAGAGCGAGGCGCGGGTCGAGGAAAGGAAACGGGGGAAGAGAGGAAAAGGAAATGAAAATTCAACTTTTCCTCATTAAAATGGGATAGCCTAAAGAGACTTTCCGTGATCCAATATTTATCCCCGTAACCTAAGTCATACGAGCTTTGAAAAATTTTCAAAATTTTTTTAAAAATTCCAGAAAATTCCCTTATGGTTATTCACCATTTTCGGTATTTTACATCGGCGTGCTCAGCCATCATGAGCAGGGATTTGCACGATTTTATAGAAATATGGTTGACGTAAGTCTGGAGTGCGCTCACCCAAAGAAGCGTGAGAAAAGGTTTCTAAGTATGAATGTTCGTTGTGCTGATCAGCGTAAGGATGCAGACGTATTGCCAAACAACAACCTCCAATAGGCCGATCAACAGGGAAGGCTACTAACTCGCTCAATCACGAGGGAGCGGTCACATAGTCGACCGTCGGGTTACGTCGGTCCAATCAGAAACTAAGGAGTGTCATATGCTGATCGGGTGAAAAACGGCTTTGACAATTTGTCCAGCCAGTCGGACTTGGCGCCTCCTTCGACTAGACTTGAGGGAGAGACATGTGATGTGGCAATATGGAGGGGCCCACCCAGTAGGGGTCCGTCGCCACGATGGAGGTCAGAGTCAAGGCGGTCAATGTTTTGATATCATATGGCCAAACGGAGGATAATCGCATTAGCCAACCGGGAGAAGAAGGTTTCGGTCCAACCCCACCTTTGACTCGGGGAGGTGTGCCGAATGACCAACGCTCAATAGAGTAGTGTTGGATGCCCGGAGGAGGGTAGACGATATGCAGAATCATGGTCGAGCAGACGCGACATAGACTCAGCGAAGTTCCAGCCGAGCGGACGCGATGCAGGCGTAACAAAGTCCTGGCCGAGCGGACGCGACATAGACAGTGAAGTTCCGGTCGAGTGGATGCAACACAGGTGTAGCAAGGTTCCGGCCGAGCGGCTAACCCGCTCGGCCCAGCACCAGACCCACTGTGTTATCTCTCGACATCCTTTTGGGAGTGAGTGCCACTAACACCAGGCATGGTCAGCAGGAAGATTGTACGACGGAAGCTTCCACCTGTCACATCAGAGATATACTCAGCTTGTTAAGGTATTGTGTCAGGGACACTTTACTTACAAGTCTTTTCATGGG
This sequence comes from Zingiber officinale, assembly GCF_018446385.1. NCBI lineage: Eukaryota > Viridiplantae > Streptophyta > Magnoliopsida > Zingiberales > Zingiberaceae > Zingiber > Zingiber officinale. Next base: position 131,962,757 of record NC_055998.1, read on the forward strand.
AAACTTCGAGAAGCATGCTCGCTTGGGGAAGCGTGCATGCGCGCTACAAGAGCTCTATATAAAGGGGGACCAAGCATCAACGGAGGTACGTGATATACACTATTTGCGCTACAATGTTTATTCTTGTTGTTGCTCCGCCTTCTACATCGTCGTTGGTGACTAACTTGAGCGTCGAAGGGCCAATGTCAGAGACTCCTTCCCTAGCTCGACACTGACGTCATCTGTTTTGCAGGGCGAAGCAGAGTCTACAAGCGGTCAGCGGAAGCGCCACATCCCCAGCTTTCCATCTCATCGACTATCAGACAGGATCAAAAACCTTTTGGGCTCAAATAATGAATGTGCGTAAAGTATCGGTGGTGTCTAGTAGTATTGAGTTTCGGTATGAGATTTCAAACTATGATAATGTTTACCTATATTGACATAATATCAGTGTCAATTGACGTCCCTAATAACAAATTTCTACTCAGTTGGCCGGTACAATTCAACGCATGAAATTATAATTAAGACTCATTTTCTCAATGATGCACGAATGAAAATCAACGTGTCCCCTCGGATGGGTCAAGTGGCTAGCACATGAGGTGTTGCCATAATGAGGTCTGGGATTCGAATCTCGGTAAAGTCGAGGTAAATACCTCCTTTATGTGCTAGTCACTATTCCAAAGACTAGTAGCCGCCCGTGATTTGCCTCGTGATTTACCTCCTCCGTGTTGATCTTGGGACGAATTGATGGAGGCGCAAGAGACGAGTGTATTCACCTTTTGCCATAACAAATGAAAATCAACGTGAATACTTGTTATTTTAGCGTGCTCAGGTTCTGTGCACGAGTGACTCAATGTTGGTTAGTATTTCAGTTGATAAAAGAATTGATTGTGCAGGTTCAATTGGCATAGCGTTCGACGGATGATATTGATGCGACACAAAGAGCATAGGACTTTCAATTTGGTTGGTAAGGCTACTAAATCTGTTCAAATTTTCTGTCTATTATCTAATCCTGAATATGGAGCACTTGAAAATGAAGAACCATAACAATATCATGCTGCTCTTAAAGACTAAGACCTCTAGTTATTATCACAGAGAATGGCAAGTATCTTGCTTCTGACAGATTTCGAGATTACCTTCTAAATTAATATATCTAGTTACAGTAACTTATGATGTTATTACGATTCGCATCAAGCATGGATGATTCCAACAACCCATGTACATCTGTTGAGTATGCTCTCAAGGACAATAAACGAATCAAATACCACAACGATTAGCTCGTTCAACCTAGGGCGGGTTTTGAGATTTAGAATGGATTTGAATAAAGTTTCTGAGTTCTGCTCATTGGTTTATGTTTATTTGAACAACTCCAAAATGAATTTGTGCACAGTTTTAAAAGTATTAATTTTCTTCCTTTTTAATTTGGCAACACCTAGTAGAGAGTAGTACATGAAATACAATTCAATGATAGTAAGAATATAATTTGCTAGCACCTATAAAATATATAGGTATCTAAAAATATAGTTTGATAGCCAACTCAGCCTCAAATTGTTAGAAGCATCACCTTTAATGTAACAGTTGGATAGCCAACTCAGCCTCAAATTGTTAGATGCCTATATTTGACATTGAATTAGCACTTATGCTACAGTTTGATAGCCAACTCAGCCTCAAATTGTTAGAAGCATCACCTTTAATGTAACAGTTTGCAACTTTCTATTTCATGGCACCAGAGGATCTTTAAGTTAGTCGCAGTACACTGCAAAGTTTATTCTACAAACTATTGATCAACCATCAACATACACTTGATTCAACCTCCAAAACATTTGACATGGAATAAGAACTAATCGCATCGAAGATGGGTCAGCTTGTTGGCCATAAACACATCCAAATTAAGTGCTCTCCATCTGAACCATGATATGAGATTACTCTTAAGAATGACAGAAGCAGTACAAAGACCTAAAAGGCAGTTGAGAGCTTCAAATTACCTTATTCTGGAGTATCTTTCGGCTTGCATCAAAGTACTGATTTGGGTGGTTGATGCCACTGTCGTAGGGAGCATCGTGGACAGCCTCAAATGTCAATGTACAAGCTATCTGAGATTGTCACAGTGAAGTTTAGGATCAATGCAATAAAAGAAGTCAAAATCTCAACGATTGGAGCTTGTTTGTTGATGCAAGAGCTCTGAGATTTAGGAATTGGAATACCTGATAATGTTTGTTCCGAACTTTATCCAATATGCCGTCTACTGAACGTCCACAAACTCCCATTTTAGTAAGAGCAGCTCTCAAATTTTCCTCACTGTTAAAATATATGAGATCTAACCGTCAGGAAACAAATATTTGCAACATGTGCATGAAACTTGTGGATGACTGGTGCCGATCATTGGATATATTCAAACCATCTGGAGCCAATCCAGACAATGAGGTGAGAAAGCAGTCAAAGAGGGAGCTGGTGATGGCAGATGGGTGCAGGAGATGAGCATAGACCACTAAATCAGCAAGAGTAATAACTTATGTATTACACCCTTAGGGCATTGAACCAAGCCATGAAGGACCATACTAATGATTGGAGATGATTTATAGATTTATGTGTATTACCAAATGCAGCCACAAAGGCAGTTGGAAAATTTTGAACAAGAGAAATTTGAACAGCATCAGTTCTGCCAAAATTTGATGTGTTTGCCACAATGTAGATATTGAGTAGAAAGTCTGGCAAAATGAAAAGGCTTTGATGCATTTATTCAAAAATTCATTCCTAGGAAGCAATCTAAGAGTGGTTTGCCATTCATGGTATTGAAAACATGTGATGCGTTCAAAGGAGCTTCATGAAGTCAAATTATAAAGATGGATCTTCCCTAATTGTTTAGTCAGCTAATTATGCAAATTGAGGTTGATGATTCAAAGATCAGTGTATATCTACCATGGTATTTAGTATCTACATACAATACTCCATGAGTCTTGGAATCAGTCTGCTTTCTGTGAATTATGGGAATCTAGTTGTTATATCTAAACTTGTTTGGCAAGGAATGTCAAATATAGGCATCTAAAAATAATCCAAGTCTGTAAATGAGATAGCTCAATCTCAATCATTGCACATATAGAAAAGATGAAATCATCAATACTTGAGTTTAAATCCAGTTGAAAGAAGACAAGTTTTAGGATGGCCCTTATATTTTTGGATGATTATTATAGTTGATACAGGAAATGAATGCTATTATCATCACATAGCACGATTGCGATAACTAAACCCAAATAAGGAGCTCACCTCCAACCCGGTCCAGATATTGAACATTAGCTAATAATTTTAGCATAAGCTATGAATACCAAGGAATATTAGGAGCAGAAACAAAATCTACATATAATATTCATTGACATAGAAAAAACTTATGATAGAGTCCCAAGAAAAATTATATAGAGAATTCTAGAAAAAAAATGTGTTAGCATAATATATATTGAACAAATTAAAGATATGTACGAGGACGTAACAACCAGAATAAAAACTTTAGGCGAAATAACTGAAACATTTCTAATAAAGATAGAATTACATCAAAGATCAACTCTAAATCCCTATCTTTTTATGCTAATTATAGACAAATTCACTGTGCACATTCAAGACACAATACAGTGATGATGCATGTTATTTGCAGATGATATTGTTTTGATAGATGAAACACGTGAAGGAATAAATGCTAAACTAAAATCTTGACGAAAAATACTAGAAGGGAAAGGTTTTAGGTTTAGTAGATTAAAGACAATATATGGAATTTAAATTTAGCAATATTAGACTTAATGAGACAATTGTTAAGATAGGAGATGACGAGTTGCCCTGAACCGAGAACTTTAAATATTTAGGATCATTTTTACAAAATGATAGAAGGATTAAGAGAAATATCTTACATAGAATATAAACAAGATGATTAAAATGGAGGAGAGCGTCAAGTATTTTATGTGACCGTAAAAATCCTCTAAAACTTAAAATAAAATTCTGTAAAATCGCAGTTAGACCTGCTATATTATATGGAGCTAGATTTTGAGCTATGACTTGAGCACATGAGCAAGAGATAAGAGTTGCATAGATGAGGATGTTAAGATAGATATGTGGACATACGAGGATGGACAAAATAAGAAATAAAAGTATTAGAAAGAAAGTCGGAGTTGTATTTATTGAAGAAAAACTCCGAGAGACATATTAAAGATGATACGAGCATGTACTTAGACAACCAATAAATGCTCTAGTTAAACGATGTGAAACTATGACAAACACGCATATCAAACAAGGAAGATCAAAAAAAAACTTGGTTAGTAATAATAAAATAAGATAAAATTTATTTAAATATAGATGATAATATATTAGAAAATAGAGTTCAATGATGTAAAAGGATTCATACAGCCTACCCCACCTAGTGGGATTAGACTTGGTTGTTGTTGTTATGAATACCAAGAAATAACAAAGGGGGGAAAAAAGTCACCCAACAGAGATCATGTTTGCAATGGCTCCGCCACTTGGGAACATTAATAGCAGTCGAGGTGATACTATAGGATGATAAAAAAGAATGGACCTGAAAACAGCAATTTGGAATTGGTATAATTCCATGTGTTTGCTCCATGAAAACTAATATTTAGTTGATTGAAGACTGGGAGGGAAATTAAGTGTGAGTTCAAAAGGTATGGTTGGCATGCTCACAAGCCAAGGGCTATAACAACTGGCCTCTGAAAAGGCACTGAAAACTCAAGGATTGGCAATTGGTCACAATCTGCCTAAAGAGAGTATAAGTATCATGGTACTAATGCATGTCTGCTTGAGACACCTACAAGACTAAATAAAAAGAACTTTATTGTATATCAAGTACCCAGACAGACATTGACACAATATAAACAATATTGTTCTTTTCAAAAGCTTGAATTATAATAAATATATGTACCAATAGAAACTAAAACTACCAGACAAGCATAAAAAAAATTGGGTTTCTGACCTGAAATGCCGATAAGGACAGCCGTGGTGATCACCAGTGCTAGGAGTAGAAGAAATAACTTTTTGGCAAGAATAAGGAGTGTAATCCTGATTGAGAAATGTGAAGTATAGAGTTGACCTTCATCCTCGTTTGAGAGAGATTTATTGAGCAAGGTAACTTACTGTTCTTTTTCCTTCTTTTCCATAGTTGTGCCGTATTGAATATGCATATTCTTTATCAAAACGTTCAGCACCAACCTAAGGCAGAATGTAATAGCTAAATGAGTAGAAGATATTAACCCTAAGATGCAACAAATCAAGTTGCATGATTTAATAAGTGTAGTTCTAGATAATACAAACAATTCTATGATGAGCACCTTGACAAATTGATCATTTTAAACAATAGATTTGGCATGTCAAAGCCACTGAACCATTTGCTTGGTTTGAATTAGGTTTGTTTCAATAGAGTATGAATTTGGGTAAGATATCTTCCAACAGAAATGTATAGAGTATCAAAAACCTGCAAACAGGACAGCAGGCTAACCAGGTACTAGACAGCTAGAGAATTAGATTCAGGTCCAATCATTTATTAGGCAGTGTATACAAGTTTCCAAGTTGCTAGTTTCAAGTGAGGAACCATTACCCTTCATTATATTCTAGTATATTAAGAAATTGCATCTCTGATGTAGTAGTTTACCTGAATGAATAAAATACAGAAGTACAATTGAAAAAGAAAACAATTTGTAGGACCTTCTGAGAGAACTCTGATTTCCAGAATAGAAGAGCATCTTCCAGTCTTAAGCCTACACCCTGCAAATTGAAAAGGTTTTGCAACAAGATAGTAAGTTTGAGTCAAAGCTACAATAGCAAAAGAAATGCCAAACAACTGATGTTCATGGCAAATAAAGTCAATTTCATTTTGAAAACAGATCACCACAACAATAAAGTACCTTCAAGAAAAGTCCAAGTTGCATTCTTCCTCCATGCTTTAAATGGTGAGTTTCTCTTAACTACAGGAACAACACAGCTGCTAAGGTTAAAGCAGACAACATATTTATAACAAAATACCGGAGATCCATCACCTTATCAAATAAATGGCGCATGCAAAGAGGAAAAGAACTGCTAGCTAGCCCGTTGATGTCCTTCAAAGATATCTCAGCAGAATTTTTAGGCTGCAATAAATACACCAACAATCATAAATACTTCAATACATTTGATTAGCTAACAACAGTCTAACTAATCAACAACCTGAGAGTAATCAGGCCCCAGGTACCCAGTGCTTAGTGCTTCGATGATCTAAATTGGCAAAAATATTTAGAGAAGCTAGATGAAATTGATGTTCTTAAATGTAAACTTTTTCCCAGCACTTGCAAAACGAGATAGTAAGGTAAGTTTATACTCACAGGGGCTAGCCTGTCTCTTTCTGTGTCTCTAATGGTTGATGTCCATTTTCTGCAAAGAACTCACACCATGTTTATCATGATAAAAAATCACAAGATTTATAAAGCTTGAAGATGTAAATATAAAAATAAAATAATAATAATAGTGAGCACCCATCATCACACCATGTTTGTCACGATAAACTTGTGTCTCTTTTATATCTTTCTTTTGATTTGATTTAATATCATAGGTATGGAGCAAGGAAAAAATAAATTGTCAAATTGCACAGGGCAACTGTCCTTGACCGCAATGACAATTCTAACAAATGCAATGTTGAATATCAATTACATGAACAATTACCTGTTGGTTAAGACAAGGCACTTTGAGAGATTGCTTCGGAATTGAGTGGCAACAAGGGACACAACCTGAAAAAAAGTTCCGACTAAGTATAAAGTTATAATCACATCTTATGGAGTTTGAAAGTATAAAGATAAATTTAACATGGACCTGATGCATCGCAACATAAGCAAAACCTTTTTGTAGGAAAACCCTGCGGCCAGCAAATAATTCTGGCACTTCTTCAAAGGGTGCCTGCATGTAGACACAGGTCAGTAGAAACCAAGGAAACATTGTTGTAGTAAAAAAAAAGAGTTTAGACTAAAAACAAGTAGATAAATGGTACCTTAAAAAAGAGTGTATCAGCTGCAAATAACAATAAAAATTTGTCAAATTACTGGACATAACAGTAAAAGCTATAAATGATTGAGCAACTGGTATCCGTGTTACTTTCAAACAGAACAAAACAATTTATAATCAGTTCCCTGGAATTTGATAAGAAGATAAATTGACAAATATATATTGCATCACAAGAGTTTTAAGATGACTTATTGAAGTTCAATCTTGCCCATTACTAGTTACTTGTAGCATCACAAATGTAAATCTGATAGGTAATGACATACCATTCAACGACTGGCCAATAGAACGTGCAACTTGGTTCAATTTTTCCTTTACAGTCTGCAAAGAAATAAAAAATATTTTCCTATAGGTACTAAAAGACATCCTAGATAAAACCATGGCCAAAGAACATGAGAAAAATGCATCTCCATAGAAAAAGATGTCTAAAAAATTGTAGTATTGTAACATGACCAGAAACACGGTGCATAAATTTGCAGTCATACCTCAAATTCTGCACGACTAATAGCCTTATAGGGTAGCTGAAATTCGGACATGAGTGACCTCTACAAGCAATAGAACATAATTTTGGTAAATGAAATTAGATAAGAGCTCCAAACCTCATACAAGGTATCCAGAATATACCTGTGATTCGGGGCTTTCTAGTCGGAATCTATAGCGGAAAAGAGAAGTCTCCATGGAAAGAAACCATTTCCTTAATTCATCCCTGGGAGGTGAAGTCGATAACACTCAGGAAAGACAGTGCGATATCAAAATAAAACATGACCATAAAAATCAAAACCTACGTTCTACAATATACAAGACGGAGAACGAAGTGTGAAATGATGTCTTTGTTCATGACCTCTGATGGATCTTGATGCCTCATATGTGCCCTCCATAGTTCAGTTACCTAATTTTCCCAAAATAAAACATTTATTTAAAAGTAAAATGAGCGATCCAGACAAAATCACGCACAATACCAATTTCTCCATCTCTTCGGGCTTTTTTCCTCGGGACAAACCATCTGAAATACCCTGCAGGACTTCATGAAAACAATCGAATATAAGTTACCGACAAAGCCAAACAGACGCAGGATAGGGAAGTTGATCAAGGAAGGGGGCAAAAAGTAAACAACGAACCAGAAACCCTAGAAATGGGGAAAGATGAGGTTTTGCAAGGTACCTCGGAGGCGATCTATGGCGTAGAGTTCAAAATCTTCCAGCCGGACTTCGAGCGCCGGCGCGAAGCGGTAGAAAGAGAGTTTAGCCGACGTTGTCGAGGCGGCAGCATGAGTCGGTTCCCTCTGCGATCGAACAATCTCCATTCCCTACGTCTCCGAATGCTCCGGCAGCTGAGGACTCGGGGGTTATTCGCGTGAGGGTTTGGCCGGATTCGCGGGAAAACTAGAAAGGACAGAAACCATGCGCGGGAAACCTAGAATACTTTTTACTTTTTTAATATTCAAGGTATTCTCTTCGAACCAATTAATTCGGTTCGACTCATCCGTAAAATTTAAAAGCGCAAAATGAAGATTCATCCAGATAAATTAATTTAGATCTAATTATCATCAGAAAAAACATAGTTGAGACGACTTTCAGAATATTTTTATTAGGCTCTATGATTTAATTAGATCATTAAAACTACTTTAATATCAATTAAAATTACAGTCGCATAATACCTTTTTAATTTTTCAAACATCTAAAGATGATATTTTAATTTCAACAAATTAAATATCAACTAAAAATACTTACATATTATTGCTGTGGGATAATGATAATCGATGAAAAATTTTCATAGAACTGAGTTGATCATCCCAAGATTAATAGCATAAGCTGACTAATCTTGGTCTCCCAAGGATCATATCGAATACTTGGATGTTTATGTCAACTAAAAAAAATTACTTATTACAAACTCCAGGGTGTAATGATAAGTAACAAAGTGTCTTTTCTCAAACAACCAGAGTTCAAAACTCATGTAACCTATGCATGTGACGTTTGAACCGCTAGTGACGTTGGAGTGCCACGTCAAAAGTCTCGCTTCTTTAATTTGCTTGGTGAGGCAGAATATGGGATCGAACATTCAACCTCAGAATTAGTCGGGTTATAAAATTTAGATACTTAATATAAAAAAAAACACTTATTATTGCTCAAGGCTATAGTGCAATGTAAGATATTTTCCCAATTAATTAGGCATCCACCAGTCGATTCTCAACTGGAGTCATATCGATCACCTAGATTAGTCGGTTAGAAAAGTTGAATAGTTGGATTATAAAAAAAATATTTAATAATATCACGAGGCTTTGGTGCAGTAGTAAAGAATGAGATGAACTCTCTAGAGGGTTTAAATTTCATGCAAGACGCGTTACTCTTGTGAAGTTGGAAAAAATTATGAGGTCGTCCGTCAAAATCCATCCGTGTCTTTTAATTTATTTTGATGACTAATGAAATGTTTCTGAGACAGATTAATTACCTTTAGAATTAATTAGATCGTAAAATTGAATATCTAGCTTGGTGGCAAACAGTTCGCTAGACTGGTAAGGATTTGCATCGAATTCAAAACACAACATGAGCTTTGGGTTACTAGATGGCTCAAATTTACTCGGTGGATGAATCAGACGAAGACGACCCATCTCTGGACTAATCGAGCAAATTACTTTACTAATAAAACTCTCAGATTTTGTTTAAGCTCTAATATTAGTTTAAAAAAATTGAAAGTTAAATTTGTTGTAACATTAGTTAAAACTGTTCTGACTTGGTTATAGTTTTTTTTTAAACTAAAATAGTAATTTAGAGTATTTTTGTCGAAATTATTATAATCATATTGAATAGATAAGGTTAAAAGGAAAATCAAAGATGGAACATTTTTCAATTTTTTTTTACGTAAGATGCTTGCTAATCAAAAGAGACATTGAAGAATGTTTTATATGATTTTTTTTTATTTACAGCAAATAAATTCAAATAAAATTGATTATAATTAATTTTAACCATTGATCAATCTCCCAATTAGATATCTTTTAAATTTGTTTAGATCCCCTTTATTCTTTCATTCCTTATTAACACCTAAAGTAAATTAGAAATTTGCATAAAAAAACTCTTTAATACCCACTTATAATTTATACAAATTACCACAATGAAGATTTAAAATTGTAAAAAAGGCAAATATAATAGTTGACTAGGATTAATTAGGGTGACACGTCGAGGTTTCACCCTTAACAAAAATAAAAAAAAATAGTTATTATCTTGAAAGAAAAAAAAAACTTAGAACCCAATGTACATTTACATGCCTTTATAATAATTTATGTAAATATAAAAATAATCATTTTTTTCAAAACAAATAATTTGAATTAATTTCTAATACATTCTAACGATTATAACTAGCTAAACTTCAATTTGAATTATCATACCAATAACAATGAAGCGATCCTATATTCCTTACTGTATTATCATTAACATAATTTCATATTATTTCACTAAAATATTTATTGATCGTCTAAATTCATGCCTAAAAGAGTTAACCGTTTTGAGGATTCCTTGGCTTCTTCGAGTTCTCACTTGAGGAAACAAATAAAAAAAAAGACAGCCCAATGCATGAAATTCCTGTCATGCAAGATTCCGGGGAATGATCCATTATATGTAATCTTACCTTACTTTTTGTAAGAGTTGTTTTCAAAATTTGAACCCGTAACTTTTTGATCACATGACAATAATTTTACCATTGCGCCAAGGCTCCCCTTATATGAGGAAACAAATAGATAAATAAAAAAACAAGAATGTTATAACTAGGGGAAATACATTATTACGTCCCACTTTATGTCCCTGAAATGTTTTCGTTCTCATTTATGTCCCTCATAAATCGTTTTCGTTCCCACTTATGTCCCTGCCGTTAACTGATCCGTGAATATGAGCGTAAAAATCCCAAAAAAATCCTAATTCCTCGTTCATCCGACGCAAACCTCATTCATTCGAGCATAGATGCCTTGTCACGAACGTGTCCCTCGAGAATATATGCAGCAAACTCATCAAATCGATGAATTTATGCTCTCAATCGATCAGAAAAAAAAACTGGAGCAAAGATTTTAAATAGGACGATAAGAGAGAGCGAGAGAGGGAGGTGCAGATCAAGAGATCGAGATGGATTTGCAGAAGGAGCACGAGCTTCACTTGGCCCAAAGGCACAGAGAAAGAGAGCTGATGAGAGTCGAGGGCCTGGTGATCACCATCGCCCTGCTGCTGGTGGTGGCCTACATGTACTGAACCTGTACCAGTGCCGCAGTAGCTTCCTCAAGTACGCCCTCCACGCCTTCGACGCTATCTCCGGCTCCCTGGTCCCGTACACCATCGACTCGATGCAGCAAATGACCTTCGCGCAAAAGGACTTCAACTGGCTCTGGGTGGCGCTCCTCCTCGTCCTCACTGACATCGTTTGCCATGCCGATTTCAAGAAGAACAGGTTGAGCAGGTTGAAGTACGAGCTCGTCAAGATCATGGACTCTGTCTACACCGGCATTCTCTACACCACCAGTGACCGCCAGATTCTGCCGGCCATCTGGACGATACTGATGTTGCACGTGGTGAAGCTCCTCTTCAGGATGTGGGTGTTTCAGCTGGCCGATCAGTCTTACCGGCACGGTCAGAACTCGCGGTTGATCGCTGACTACATGAGCTACGAGCACGAATTGAGCAGCTCTGAGAAGCCAGATCCGATCACCACGAGAGGCTACAAGTACTTGGTCTACGGCGAAGCCAAACCGGAGAACAAGTTGCAGCCTGCGCCATCGGATTACCCGATCGAGCTGCGAGTAGCTAATGAGAAGAGACTGATCACCCTGGAAAAGGTCTGGCAGTGCCAAGGAAGCTTGCTCACGACCGGCGATCCAGACAGCAGGCTCAAAGATATGTGTCTCTCCTTTGTGCTCCACAAGTTGATCCGGCGAAAATTCGACGACCTGCAACCACTGCCGAAGCCCAATCATGAAAAGGCCCATCAGTTGATTTTTTAGGAGATTTTTACCAGCACATGCAGATCACATGCCGATTCTGTCTCATATTCACGGATCAGTTAACGGCAGGGACATAAGTGAGATCGAAAACAATTTATGAGGGACATAAATGAGAACGAAAACATTTCAGAGACATAAGTGGAAAAACTCAGAAATAATAGGGACGTAATAATGTATTTCAACAATGACTAATGTCTTCATTTGGATTAAGAGAGCTGAAAACAACAAATGAACAGCCGCAGAAAGCAAAGGGCTTTTTGACTATGAGAAGAAAACAAGAGTTCACTTCAACAGGCACCTTAATTTGTGGAACTTACTCCTTACATAAAACCTTCAAATGATCATTTTTGCTCAACTCATACCAGGCTTGTCATCATGGTCATACCTACCCAGTTTGTTGCCAATCAACTGTGTTTGCTGTTTAAGAGGAGGGATCCAAAACTAAGTTGAGTGTATGGTCATAAATCACTCCATCAAGAGGTATCTTGAATTCACTAATAATAAGGAAAGAATCAATTAAAAGTTCTGGAGGAAAATTGTAACAAAGACAAACATTTAACTGTGAAATGTATTCTACTTACAGAAGGCTTGAAAGAATATTTAACAGGCTTTTCTAATAGTCTCATGATAACACCATAGCTCATGATCAATCACAATATGGCAAGTCTCACCAGGTGCATTTGGGGCCACCAGCCTCTCAACCGAGACAATCGTTGCAGCGGTGTATGGTTCCTGGGGCTTGTATAGATTAAGAGGCAGCTCTTTAGCATTCTCAATTTCCAAGGGCAGAACTGGGACTTTATTTTTGCTAGTTTGTTGGACAGACATAGATACAACTCTGCATCGATACATGGATGCTTTTCTGCTTTTTAAGTTTACTGATGGCAATGACATCCATAATTTATTGTCGAAGATAAGACTGTTTTGAACCTGAATGAGTGAAACAAGTCTGTTTAGTTGACAAAGCAAAGTCAACTGAACTTCAAAACATATAAGATTGAATCATCAAGTATCAAGCTACTTTAAGACATCAGTCATATAGAGACACAAGTTATTTGTTACTCACTACAAACAAATTCACAAAAGAATACTCTATATTTCAAAATGTGAACAACCAAGAAAAAGCACAAGAATGCAGGTATCCCAAATAAGATATGCTCGAAAGAATTCAAGAAACTGATGCTACTTAATGTTAACCTAGAAACATCTGCTAACAACCTGATGAAGCAGAAATGAAGCTGAACAATCAATATAAACTTCATTTTTAACAGTATACTCATTAAGTTTGGGTATGAAGTTAAATGCTTAAAATTTCCCAACAAAGCTTCAATCCCAGTCCAATCAAACAAGCCAGCTAAGCAGCGGACACTACAATTTATCTCACATTTGAAAAGTAAATTTGGATATTGCAATTATCCAACTAAGCAACGGAGATAAATAACCACGAAACCAGTAAAGAGAAAGCAAGCTACTCAAGTAACATTAATCACGACGACCATCGAGTTTCACCTTCAATCCTGCTTTCCTCAGTGATGCATCCGGCGCAACAGATGCAGAGACGGATGCTGCCAAAGAGTCAACCCATCATCTGCCAAGGTCAAAGATGGCCGAACTAGCATCTACACAATTGTGTTCCTTCTTTTCGTTTAAAGTCATTTTGATTAATTCACGGATTACAACCGATCAACAATCTCTACTGATACTAGGGTATCTAGAGTGTTTGGAGAGTACCACTACAAGCAAACTGGTTATTAAATATTGAATTAGCGACGAAATTTAATTTCCATCGCTAATTTAGAGACGGAATTAATTTCTAGCGATGGAAATAATTTTCCACCGCTATTTTTGTGATGGAATTAATTTCCGATAGAAAATTATTTTTGTTGAAATAATTTTCCATCACTAATCTTACTTTCCCAAGGATGAAATTCTACAATTAAATGCGAAACACATTTCAAAAAATATTTTTTAGTGCAAAAATGCAAGAGTTTTAAATAACTTGGTTAATAGGATAGAGAATTGACAGTGGAAATGGAGAACTTTTGTTGTCTTGTGAGATGATCTCGCCTTGGGCTAAAAGAAAAGTTTTCTAAGATTGCATGGTATGAGTTCTGTGCTTTATGAATTGTAGTGTCAAGTTGTTAGGAAGCAACATGTAAATATAGTAGAGATGAGAATGCTAAAATGAAGTTGTTAGAAATGATTGACTAAAAATAATATTGTAGATCAATTTGATTTAATTTCAATTGATAATAGTAATGATAATAAAAGGTTGATATGAAATGAAGATGTTTAAAAGAGACTAACAGATTCAATAGTTAAGACAACCAACTTGATAATGAATATCATGATTGTTTTGTTTAAAACAAAGTTTAAAAAATAAATACACGCCGTATATGGCTGAGTTGCTTAATAATCCGTATGTAATATATGAGAGCATATGTGGTTAGTGAAAAAATGCTTAATGGGATTTCAAGTCAACTTGGTTCATTATGAACAACTCAAATGAACCAAATATAAATTGTTTCAATTGCATATAAGAGATAATATGCAACTAATGCATGACTCTTCCAAATCCACCCAAGCGATTGTATAAACAACTCAATAAATGTTGAAATTATGTTATTTGATCATCAAGTCATATTACTCTCCAACTTTTTTTTAATAATCTAGGTATCAGCTCTTCGAACAAATTGATCCTGGAGGTGAAATTTTCCACGGGCTACTAGGATAAATCGACAAGTGCTCGCGGAGGCCCATCCAAGCAGCCAACATTCTTAGAATTGTCATCCCATTGGAGAAAAATCCTTGCAGTGCGTCGCAACTAGGATTCGACCCTTAGATGTCTAGTTAACCGCTTAAAAGGCCTAACTGTTGCACTATTGTCCTTGAAGCAAAAAAACCTCTAATAATTTATTAGGCTATCTATTAAACTATTCCCTCTATTTATAAAGAATATATCATCGTGACTAATATTTGAAATCTTGTTTTGTTTTAGTTCACATGGGCAAAACATTCTGCTCATCAATTGAATCTAGCACTGAAATAGCATAAAGAAATTGAAAAGCAATGATTGACAGGTTGTACCAAGACAAGCTTCGGCTTTCAAAGGAGAATTGAAGAGAGCTTAAATTGTGTAATAGGAGCAGCTTTGACTCTTAAAAGAGAAGGGGAACCACAATAGAGGGTTGCATAAGGTGGTGAACTCAGCTTCAAAAGTGGCAGTGGAAGATGGTAAGCCCTCAAAAAAAACACAATGAAATTGACTTTGGCACGGGATGCCTCACACCACGGAATGGAATTGTAGGGTGCAGGAGACTACCAAATGGTCACGTCAAACTTAGGGGTGAGGAAGGAAACATATAAGGTTATCAAAATTTTAATTTAGCCTTTATAAGTTTGGATTGATTATACTAAGTATAAGCTATTGACTAGTATTTATACCAAGCCTTATCTCACTAAGTAAGGTTG
Organism: Zingiber officinale; assembly: GCF_018446385.1. Lineage (NCBI taxonomy): Eukaryota > Viridiplantae > Streptophyta > Magnoliopsida > Zingiberales > Zingiberaceae > Zingiber > Zingiber officinale. The sequence goes on from NC_055998.1 coordinate 131,978,208, forward strand.
ACTATATAGATCTTTTTACGCCATTGAGCTCTATCTTCTACTATATCATCATCTATACTTAAATAAATTTTATCATATTTTATTATTGCTAATCAAGTCTTTTTTTATCATCCTCTTCCTAGTTTAATATATGTTTATCATAATTTTACATCGCTTAACTGGAGCATTTATTAGTCTGCAAAGTACATACCCGTACCATCTTAAACGTGTCTGTCGGAGTTTTTCTTCAATAGATGCAACTCCGACTTTCTCTCTAATACTCTAATTTATTATTCTATCCATTCTCGTATGTCCACACATCCACCTTAACATCCTCATCTCTGCAACTCTCACCTTTTATTCATATGCTCGAGTCATAGTCCAACATTCAGCTCCATATAACATAGTAAGTCTAACTACAATTTTGTTAAAGTTTTCCTTTAGTTTTAGAAGTACTTTAGGGTCACATAAAACACCTTACGCTTCCTCCATTTTAATCATCCTACTTGTATTCTATATAAGACATCTCTCTCAATCCCTCTATCATTTTGTAAAAATAATCCTAAATATCTAAAGCTCTCGGTTCCGAATAACTCGTCATCTCCTATCTTAGCAACTGTCTCTTTATGTCTAATATTACTAAACTTAAATTTCATATATTCGGTCTCTATTCTACTAAGCCTAAAACATTTCTCTTCTAGTATTTTCCGCCAAGATTCTAGTTTAGCATTTACTCACTCACGTGTTTCATCTACCAAAACAATATCATCTGCAAACAACATGCACCACGGTACTATGTCTTGAATGTGTGTAGTAAGTTCGTCCATAATTAGTGTAAAAAAATAGAGACTTAGAATTGATCCTTGATGTATCCTTATCTTTATTAGAAATGCTTCAGTTACTCCGCTGAAGTTTTTCCTCTAATCGTTGCATCCTCGTACATATCCTTAATTATTCAATATATGTTATGCTAACACCTCTCTTTTATAGAATTTTCTATATAATTTCTCTTGGGATTCTATCATAAGCTTTTTCTAATTCAATGAATATCATGTGTAGATCTTATTTTTACTCTCGATATTTTTCAACTAATTATGTAAGAAGATGTATAACTTCTATTGTCGACCTTTCATATATAAACCCAAATTGATTTGAGGTCATCGTGGTCTCCTTTCTTAATATTTTTTCAATTACTTTTTCCTAAAACTTCATGGTATGACTCATTAGTTTAATACCCTTATAGTTTGCACAATTTTTACATCTCTCGTGTTCTTATATAAGGAAACTAGAATATTTATCCTTAGACACTTTTTTCATTTTTAATATCATGTTAAATAATTTTATAAGTCATTCAATACCTTATTTCCTAGATACTTCCATAGTTCTATCAGAATATCATCTAATCCAACTACTTTTTCATTGTGCATCACATTTAAAGTTTATTCTACTTCTGAAGTTTGAATTCTATGGTAAAAATTTAAATTTCTATGCTCATTTGACCTACTTTAATTACCTAAGTTAAGTTGGTCACCTAAACCTTCATTAAAAATTTGATGAAAATACCTCTTTCATCGTACTTTTATTTTTCCATCGTTTACTAGTATCCTATTACATTCATCTTTAATGCATTTTATTTAGATAAGATCTTTGTCTTCCTTTCTCTCACTTTAACTACTCTATAAAGGTCTCTTTTCCCTTCTTTTGTATCTAATTTTTGATATAATCATTTAAAATTTTCATTCTTTGCTTCATTCACTACTCTCTTAGCTTTTTCTTTGCTATTGTATATTTTTTTAAGTTTTCCTCATTCTTACAAATATATAATTCCTTATAAACTATTCGTTTTTCCTTCATTTTTTCTTATATTTTCTCATTCCACCACTAAGATGTGAAATTATCAAGGATCAATAGAGACTTAGAATTAAATTATATTAAATTATATTTCAAATATTAAATTATTAGTTTTCCCATCATATTTGTTCTTATCCAACCTATGATGTGAAAACTCTTACCTATTTAACACTACACCCAAGTTCTCATCCATAACTTAAAACCTAAGTTCTCTATCAATTTTGCCTTCTCACATACTCATTTTTTCTCTTGTACACACAAAATACTAATTATTCTCCTAATCATCGTATCTACTACCTCCATTAATTTATCAGTAAGGATTCCTACGTTCCATGTTTTAAATTTTAAATTATTAGTTTTCATATCACATTTGTTCTTATCTAACCTATGATGTGAAAACTCTTACATATTTAACAATACACCCAAGTTTTCACGGAGATGTAGCGGTTCTTGCCGATATATTACAGTCAGACACTACAATGCGAACTCTTGCATATTTAACACTACACCTGAGTTTTGGAGATGTAACGGTCCTTGTTGAGACAACGCGTTTCTTCCGGGGAACAACCTAGTATTAGTACAATAATTTAATGGATCCATTCATTGAATATTTGCCATAATTTTAACGTTGGCTAGCAACCTAACACAACCCTCCTTTATCCCGATTTGAATAGGTAATTAAAAAATAATTATCAAAAACTAAGCAGAGTTATATCAAAAAAATAATTGAATAGGCAATTAATTATGTCATCGATTAATATTGGTATTTATTGTAATTATCAATTATTTGTGTGTAAGTTTAAGTAACTTTTATATTATTATATAAGTAGGTTACGTTGTTGTGCTATAAATTTATGTTAATTAACTATAGTAGTATTAATATATCAAATTGTCAACCACTGATCATATATATTATATTTCCTTGTGGAATTCTACTCATAGAGTGTTCTCGCCAGCTTTATCCCATAATCAAAGGCTGTTGGCAAGTGCAAAAAATAATATATTGTATTGTAATTATTTAAAATCAGGTATTATCACTCTTTCATTAAATAATTCTAACTATTCAAATTTGAGACATATACATACCATTTTAACCTCACCTCATAGTCTGACATTTGTAAAAGAGAACATTTTCATTTATCTTTCATATTGATACTTCCGTCTATCTCAACATTTTCATCTAAACACCTAAATATATTGTCTTAGATTAATAGCATCAATCTGTAAAATGATATTGTTTGCATTTTATCATTCATATTACTACATTCATCCATCTCAACACTCACATCCAAGCACCTAAATATATTGTTTGAGGTTATTAGCATAATTCAACTCAAGTATAACTTTAGCTCACTCTTATTTATAATCTATATACTATCATGGTGTTACAAACTGCCATTAATCATCATAACCATGGAACTTTTCCTATAATTTGCCTTATAACCTATAATGATATCATGATTAGAGAGGGATTTTATTATGTTGATATTGTTTGTTAGTTAAGGTCACAACCTTGATAAACCAAGACCGCTTAAGTCACTTATAGTTGCATTGTCTAAATTTTATTTATTTTCAATTCCCTTGTAAATAGCTACTTCTAATTTATAAAGAAAATATATGATTAGTTTTTTCGCATGTCTATACTAGCACATTTTCTCTAGATAAAAATGTTAACTGGTTCAAATTCTCTACATCCTCTTAAACCTAACACCTAATCCTATGCAAATATAATTGTTGATTCAAGCTTTCCTACCTATGGAGGTATCCATCTCAATTTTACCATTGTAATGCCCAAACATGTTTATGATTCTTAGCAGATAGCACTAATTGAGGAAACAATCTGTTAATTAATATGTTTTAATTACTTCTCATTTCCTGAATAATAAATGTTAATTTAAGCTTTGTTTAGTTGATCTACCTCAATATATCAACAATTGATGCATCGTCAAGCTTTTATCCATTAATGTGATTGATATTATTGTATGAAGTTACTCCAAAATAAACCAAATAAATATGTAGGTTATTTCAAGTCTAACCTCAAAGCACTCTTGCACTCAAAAAAAGGAAGCCCAAATAAATGAATATACTTGCTTGTTCCCTAGAAACATATTATTTTTATATTCCTTTATCCAGAGTTAGCCGACCCCACCTCCACCTAATGGAATAAGATTTGATTGTTGTTGTATTCCCTTATCCGGAGTCATATTAGCTTCCTAATATCTCCTTTTCTTTTCTATTTGCTCTCCTTTATTTTAACAGGACTATGCTATATATATATTTGTGATGATTTGTCTCTGTTTTCGTTTTCTGCTGATATAACTTTTTCTTTATCTTTCAACATTGTTTCCCTTTATTTAATTGATTAAATTCAAGAAACACTTTTTTCAATGACAATTACATTTTCTGTCTTTTATAGCACATGATTAGATGCTGGAACCTAAACCCTAATCTATCTTTAATCCACTTAATTTTCTAACCGCAATTTCAAAATTCAATTGCTTGCATTCAATTGGATTGGATATTAAGAAAGGAGATTTTACTTATTATCAGAGCTTGCCAATCATCATTATGCTTAATTTAAGTGGTTTCCTTGATTTGTTGTCATGTATCCGTTGTTTAGAAAATAAGAATTTTAGCAATGTTAAGGGTTTAGTAGGGTCATTGCCTCGTTGTAGACAATTTTGTTCTCTCAGTATTTTAGGTTGACGATTGTGTCCCTATACCCCCACCCACCCACCCATCCTCAATCCTTTTACCTTTATCTAGATTTCACATCTACAAAGTCCAAGGATCGCATTCTAGAGTAGTGTCTCGACCAACCTGGGCTCAACAACACTTAGTGGACATGTGACCTAATTAATTCCTCATCTCTTGTGAAGCAATGCTTTGTCTATTGCTAATGGTTCCACTTTCATTTCCTATACTATCTAAGAATTCACCATGCAAGCGCTTAAAGTTCTATTGAACATTAGACGAGAACCACCATATGAGTTCTATGATAATATCAATTGATGTTCTTAAACGCTAATAGATGATAAAAAAAAAAATACTATTAAGCTGCACGAGATAGGAAATATAAGGCAGACAATACTACTGTCTCTTGTAAATATCCAATTTCTTATATGGGATTTGAATAGTTTAGGTCAACTTGTACTTGTGTCATAGGATTTAAGGTCATAAGCTCTGGAGTGTAATCTTGGTGCCATCATTACACTTACACATGAAAAAGATATAATTTAGGGAACAATAATTTTCATTTATTTTACTTGGAGATTGCTGGCAGAGAATAGTGCTCATAGAGTAATTAAAATAATGCAGTATGCACCATTTATATAATAGTCTAGGTCAATACGGACCTTGGGATCCTAAGGTTCAGTTTTTAACTTTGGGCCTTTGGCTTGATGACTATGCTCATGAAAAATAGATAAAGCACTTTTAAAGTTCTACACTATCAATTATTGTAGTTGGAGGCTACTGGAAGAAAATAATGCTTATGGAGTTGTTAGAAATAAAACATCTGTTATGTCTAACAAAACATCTGTTATTTCATAATCGTTATTATATACACTTCCTTTCAAATTATTGTAGCATATATATGCAAGATGCATATATACATGGAAACAACCTCTTGCAATGTAGGATAAGGTTGCGTACAATAGACTCTTCCCTAGGACTCCGCATTGACGGGAGCTTTGTCCATTAGGTTGTCCTTTTATATATGCAAGATGCAAGTGCAAGCTAATTAAGAGACTGACACATAAACATCATCTTCCAAGATCATTTAAGGGTTGTGATGCACTTATGTTCTAGTACTCGATGTGGAGCTGCAATTGAGCAGTACATTATGGCAGAGATGATGGAATCCTCTAATGAACTGAATTGATCATAGAGTGGATACGCAAAGAATCTATGACATGACCTATATTTGGCAACAATGGACAAAAAAAGTTCTTTCGCAGATGTATAAGCACAAGTAGGAAAATTTTAATTTCCTCACAAAAGATTAGACATATATATGCATTGTGTTTACCTACGATAAAGCATGTCAATAGTGATGTCATGAAAGAGATTTAACTACAACAAAATAAGACAAGCACTGCCGAATCCAGAGAGAAAAAAAAAATGGTCGTTATGTCATAAAAACTTTAGTCTGGTAATGGGTGGGAATGATGTAGATGTCAAGTTTTGTTGGATGGTGTTCACATCGTCATTGAGGTGAAAGACCTATTGCCATAAGAAAGAAAAGGATTCATTGATGAGCAATGGCAATGAAGGATTGATTCATTAGCAGTTGAAAGGATGAGAAAAAGAACACCAAATGGAGTAAAAAAAATCTAGAGCTTCAAAACCAAGTTAATGAAAGAAAATAAATACTACGGTAATTTATGATAAACAGTATAATCTTAACATGTATAAACTTAGCGTAATTGACATGATGTCAAAAACAAAAGAAATAACATAGCAAAAGTAATTTAATGCCCCCACCTCTACATATCCTATGATGAAGCATAAAGCCTTAATTGAAAATGCTCTTACTATAGTATTGCATACGAAACATGCAGTATTTAATGATACAAAGCAAGGTTGAAATCACACTTCAAGTTCAAGAACTGAATCAGACATAATTAGTTAGTGTCCAAATTAGGCGATATTAGAGGAACACAATATTAGCCGAATATAAGAGTGTGGGGTGCATGTGAAGAAATTCCAAATCATGTGTTAAAGCATGCGCCAAGTTTAGTATAAAAGTGTGAGCATCTTAGCTATACTTGAGTGTCAAATATTTTTTTAAATAACATTAAGGGATGATGATGACGACAATAATAACAACAATCAAATCTTATCCCACTAGGTGGGATCGATCTATCCCCTATTATATCATCAATATTTAAATAAATTTTATCTTATTTTATTGTTGTTGACCAAATCTATTTTGGTCTTTCTTTTTCTCGTTTGATATACATATTTGTCATTATTTCACATCGCCTAAGAGATGACAAAATAAAAAAAAATAAGAAAAATTATCAAGAAAATATTAAAATGATGGTACAATAATCAAGGACAAAACCTGAATTGCTTAAAGCAATATATTATCTTTTCGTAATTGTAGCTATAATTCATATCCATATTTCTTAACAAGGATATAGTAAGTTGAGCTTCCTTTCTTCCATAAAATAAAAGTGTTCCCACAGCCTAAGTAAAAAAAATAAACACAAGAATTATATTTCATGTAAACATAATGTGAATACGGTTCTAAAACAAGATTTCAATCATTTAATGTATTTTTTTTTATAGAATTTAACTGTCTCAGCCACTAATATTGGTGTTGACATCTGTATACCTCATTCCTCCAACAGGGCAATAAATGCAAATGTATTCCATTTAACAGGGATTGTCCTGGATGTTAGTGATTTGATTCTTCTTATAAGCTCTGGTCAGAGAGAACGGGTTTCTCAAATAAATCATAGATATTCAGTCCATAGAAAATGTTTGAGTACAGAAAAAAGACATGCATCTGTTATCAGATAAATCACAGATTTCAAATCCCTAGGAAGCATATGAGTAGGCAAAAAGTACTTATCTACTTATAGAAATAAAATATAGATCAAGAAATCAATCCCACAAAAGATACATACTGAATGATTGATGAAAAGGAAAATAAATAATTAAGCATCAGTATACAAGGATGTGTAACTAATACAAAAACATAATATCCATCAAATTCCAGAATCAATAAATAGCAAAATAGGGAATGTAGGTCACCGGAGAACTTATAGAAGGAAAATCTTTGAGAATGTTTTCTTTTCAAACAATAGTTAAGAGCCAAGAGCGACTTCCACAATTTGGGAAATAAACTTTATGCTGTAGCTGTAGTACTAGGGTCGAATGTGTTTGTAAACAAATAGTCAAGAAAGGTCGTCAAAACATAATAAATAAAGAGGTTACTTATGGCCTTAGTGTAAGAAACCACAAGCTTATACAACAACACTATCAATGTGATGGCAATCCTAAATCACTAGTCCGAGAGCTTACTTTTCTTCCACCAGTCAACCACAACATAACTAAGTGTAAACCCAAACAAAGAAGCAGAATGAAGTAACTAGCGTTCGAAAAAGTACCTTTCCATCAACTCACGGGCAAGGCGAAGAAAAAGACGCTTGACAAGGCAAACCGGGTGACAACGAGAAAGAGCACGCTAGTACAAGACCATAACAGCCGGTATGGACTGTGGACCGGCGTGCTCTCTCTCGTTGTCAACCAACCAAGCCCATGCAGAGCGATAACGAGCAAGCATCGCCAAACCTTCAACCTTACACACGCCTAAATCACAAGAATCAGCGAAATTTATCATGAAAGTTTACAGCTTTAAAAACCAAAAAAAAAGGTACAAACCTCAACGCGATGGCCAGGTTTCACGATCCATCGGTTCCCATAAGATTCAAATCCAACCAGATAGAATATCTCGTTCATCTCTAAGACAAGACGGTGAAAACCTATATAAAACATCAAACTAAGAAACATCACGCAACCAAACCAAAATCTTAAAAAACAAAGGAAAAAAAAACGATTTCTTCTCAATTAATCCAACATAGAACACGTAAGATACCAACAGCATCGATCAACATCCCTCTACGGATAATAATAATAATAAATAAAATAAAATTCCTCGCTTACCAAATCACCAAGAGCATATGCGCAATGTGAAACGCCGCAAGATTCGCACTCTGAAAACTCTGCTTTGGGAGAGTCGCAGTAGTTTCACCAGATTCACGACGATTAGAACAACACCAGAAACCCAAGAAAGCCATGGATGATCGGCAGATAAATGGCGAGCGAGAGCTGCTTCCGCTTTGTCGTCCACTCGCGCACCTCCCTCTTCCAACCCTAAGACTCAAAATAATGCTTCTTTTACTTTACGGCGCAGGACTCTGTCATTTATCGGACGGAAGTAAGCGGGGTGCACCCACTATTCCAATAAGAACGCTGGTACAGTACTGTGTATATCAAATCCGAGCTACTTTAAAAAAAAAAAAGTGGACAAGGCAGAGTGTACCCGTCTTTCACACTGGAGCTGCGGGCCCCGCTCCGTAATGGGATGGGAATGGGTGGGTTACCGTCTCCTACGTCGATGTAGTTTGGCTGGTGGGGGCATCGCCGGTATCCAACCGATAGGCGAAACGCGTGCAGGAGGACAGTGAGGTGAAATTACGGCGATACCATGCACAGAGTCGCGACGTGGGAAGCCTATTTTAGTCATATCGGAAATCATCGCAATGTGTATGTACCGCTTGAGGTACCGGTCGGTCCTTTCCGGTCGCTCCGGGAATGGGTTGCATGCGTCCGGACCGAAGGCAAACCGTGAACCGGCATTCTGTTTCAATGCGGGCGCTAGTGTTTAGGGCATCATTCAATCGGCTTTGACGCCTTTGAAAATTACGAAATAGGTACATGGAGTACCCTCAGTTTTAATATCCGTTGACCAGTCAACCCACTTTATCGGATCGATTTACCGTCTATAAAAGCAAAATGGCATTTATTGCTTAGTCAATTGAATAATTAGGGCGGTAAATGAGTCGAGTCGAGTCGAGTCGAACTTTGAGGTGTTCAAGCTTATTTGATAAGATAACTGAGCCGAGCTTAAAATAAACCAAACTTTTGAAATGAATATTCAAGCTTGGCTTGGTTTATTTTTTATGAGCTTGAGCTTGTTTGAAACTTGGCTTGAGCTTGGTTCGTTTAGATGTTATCAAACTCTCAATTCAAGCTTGGCTTGAACTTGGTTTGGGCTTTGTTCGAGCTTGGCTTGAGCTTGGTTTGAGCTTGGTCCGTTTAGATATTATCAAGCTCTCAATTCAAGTTTGTTTGATTGTTTGAAACTTTTAATTGTTTGATTAGTTATTAAGATTGATAATTTAAATTTATTTATTTTATTTTATTATTTATTTAGCATATTGAAAGAGTTTTATTAATAAATATGATTTGTGAACATTGTTCACGAACGTTGTTCACGAACATTGTTCACGAACGTTGTTCACGAACGTTAACGAGCTGAACACATATGTGTTCAAGCTTGTTTATTTAATTAATCTTATGTATATTGAACGAACATAAATAAGCTCTTACCAAGCCAAACACCAAGCTTGTTCACGAACGCTTGGTTCATTTACAGCCTTATGAATGATTAAAAATCACTCCAGTTTTTTTTTTCATTATTTTTTTATTAATCTAGATATTGAGATTAATTCGGGAGATGATTTTATTTTGGGGGGAAGATGAAATATTATAGATCATCAGGAGAATCCAGTATAATTCAAAAAAGAAATACATGATTAATAGAAATGAAGATATAAGAAGAACAGATTGAATCTCTGCCAAAATGATATCATCAGGTTGACGATTCTCGAAAGGGGTAGAAAGCAAAGATTGAGAAGAAACTCCGTAAGATAGACCGCTAAATAAAAGATGGTTTACTATCCGACGATGTGTCCATGCTATCAACATGTTTAAAATATCGGACTTTAAGAATTTGAGTCCTGAGAGAAAAAGGATCATGAATAATGTGTCATCCCTGTTTCGTAAGGAGAGCTTTGTTAAATTCACTGAGACTCCGACAGCCTAATCCCCCAAATTGTTTTGGTGTGCACAGTTTCTTCCATTTAGACCCAGTGCAAACCTAGTTCAAATCCTCTGTTCCCATTTCTTTCTGTCCTCATGTCCCACTGCTGATCGGACGGGTCAGATTACATCTCAATACATCATGACATCTTTAAGATGTGTGCAGGATCCTCATGATGTGCAAGACATCCTTGAGATATAATCTGGCCCGTCCGATCGACAGTGGGACACGGGGACAAAGAGAAATGGGGACAGAGGATCTAAACTAATGCAAACCACCCTTATCAGTTATCAGATTTAGAGTTCCACCAGAAGTTAGCACAAAGCTATTCCATTTCGAGCATAAAGAAACTGACAACTCGAAACAAGACATGGCATAATTCGGAATTGCTTTCTTTACCACCTGTTGAGAAAAATCTAAAAGCCCAACGGTTGATCTTTTTGATAAACCGATCTTGTAAACCAGAAAATTAAATGTGCTTACTCCGAAGAGAGAAAGTAGGGAGCCCAAGATAGACGTCATGTCCTTGTACCACCTCAATGGAGAATAATACATTCTGAATTGCTTGAATATTTTCCAGTGGAGTACTTGGGATAAATGTAAGAGTTATTTGTCATAGTTCATCAATTGACCCAAAGCTCTTTCATAAGTTTGAATACATCTTTTCAGCTGAATACACTCATGTATCGTAACTCGGAAAAATATAAGGTTGTCATCTTAAAAAAAAAAAATAGTTCGGTGCATGAAACTCTCGCTATGTGAGATACCTTATCCTGTTTTTTTGCAAGAGGTTGTTTCCAGGATTTGAACTCGTGACCTTTTGGTCACATGATAACAACTTTACCGTTACGTCAATGCTCCCCCTCCGAGCAAGTGTTGAGAAATTGCAGGGCAAGTGTTGATTATTTTAACTCCCTTAAAAAGTTTCTCGGCGTTCAAACAAGTAAACCTGAAAGACCTTGGGAACAAATAGCAAACAAGCAAGGAGAGAGCAGGTCATCTTGACAAAGCCCATGGCAAGGAGTAAGAGTACCATAAATCGAATTGTTGGCACGGATAGAAAAAGTGACTTAGCAAACTTCACAAAAGATTCCAAGAATCCCATTTTAATCATAAGTTCCTCAAGATATTTCCATTCAATCCTATCAAAGGCTTTGCTCATATCTAGCTTAAGAGCCCCGAAATTAGTCAGATTGTTTTTGTTGTTACAAATCCAATGCATACACTCAAACCCAACGGTAACATTGTCCATAATAAGCCGACTCAGGATAAAAGCGCACTGATGGTGGTTAATAACATTAGCCATGTTGCACGAAAAATGGGCAACACCTCTCAACCTCTAACGCATAAAAAAAAGAAGAGATTGCGTGGAGTAACGAGACAAAGACACTCAAGAAAAGGAACAAACACAAGGAAGGAGAAAAAGAAGAAGAAGAAGAAGAGTTACCGTGGTTCGGCAAAGTGCCTACTCCACAAAATGGTCGAAGCTTTATTAGAAATCTCTCTATACAAGAGAATTACATTCAATGATTCTCATGATTGTGCAATAGGTTTACAATGATCCTTATAAATAGTGCCTAAAGCCCAAATTCAATAAAATCGTAACAGAATTTTGTTATGAAAAATCGCAATAGAATTCTATTATGAAAAATCATACCAGAAGTCTGTTACAAAAACCTTAACAGATTTTTCCTTCTATGATGTCCCTCACATTGGCCTTCATCTAGATATGAGTCATCCATCAACAATCTCCACCTTGATGAATATTCACCCTTTCGAAAAATACGAGTATCTAAACAAAACTTTACCTAGAACTCTAGGTCCAGGCTTCCTTCCTTTTAACATCTGGAGATATAGATTTCTTTCTTTAGCATCTGGAGATATAGATTAAGTTTAAGTAATGACCTTCTATGTAGTCATTGGCTTTGTCAATATGTTTACAGCATTATCTGCAATATGAACATTTTCAAGTTAAATTTGTCCGGAAGCAATCAACTCTCTGATATTGTGAAATCTCACATCAATGTGCTTGGTTCTCACATGATACATCTGATTTTTCGTAAAATATATAACACTTTGACTATCGCATAATAACTTAACTCCACCTTACTGAACATCCAGTTCTCTGACCAATCCTATAAGCCATGATGCTTACTTTGTTGCTTCAGCTGCTACCATGTACTCCGACTCCGTAGTAGACAATGTAATAATAGATTGTATTATAAATTAGGTTCTCATGTTACGGTGAACACGTACCCTGTAGTAGACCTCCTATCATCTAAATCTTCTATATAGTTTGCATCTACGTATCCAACAACTGAAGGATTTGTTGGGCCCGTTGGCCAGCTAGAAGGGAGGTTGAATAACCCTGCACAATTTAAAAAAGAAACAAACCTTTCTCGGACTTAAAAGAACACTTGCATAAAATAAAAAAAATAAAATAAAAGACGAGGCTCACAGATTTTACTTGGTTACAATCGAGGAGGTTGTTAATCCAAGGAAATGAATCGCACTAAGTATCTCCATCAGGCGGAGAAACCTCTTACAGCAGTGAAAGCACACAAAAAATGAATCTAAACTAGCAAAGTGAAGCGCACAAGTGTTGGAACTCAAATTGCTTGTGGTTGTTAAGCTTCTGGACCAAGGCTGTATTTATAGCCTTGGTCGGGGCGCCTGGAAGGGTTCCAGGCTCCTAGAGTGGGATCGATTTCTATCCCCGACGCAACGGTCAACGTCCACATCGATAATGATAAAAGTTGGGTTCCGAGCGCCCGGAATGGGTCCGGGCCCTCTGCTCCGGTGATGCTCGTCTCGGTCTGGATCTTACGCTCCGGCTCCGCTCGCTTGGGTGATTTCGGCCAACCGAAATAAGGTTCACCCGAACCCAATTTCGATTTTCTACTTGAGCAGGCTTTCACTTCGGCTTCTCATCTACCGGTGTACTCTTTCGCAGCCCTTCCATCCCTCGGATGCACTGAACCCGTCGGCTCCCTTCCCGTGTCATCCTTCTCGCTAGCTGCGTCTTCTGCTCGACTTCATGTGCTCATAAATTCCTGCACACTTAGACACAATGATCAAAACCAACAGGACCTAACTTAACTTGTTTGATCACATCAAACAACCTTGGGGTTCAACAAGATCTTCCGGTTGTCTACTAAACATGATGTCATAATCAGTTGTATTTCTCAAGTATATAAAAATTTACTTCACTACATCCCAATGTAGTCGATTAGGATTTGAGAGAAACTTGCTTATCATGCTAGCTGTTTGCGCCAAATCTGGTCTCATGCAAACCATGACATACATCAGACAACCAACTATACTGGCATAAGAAACCTTTGACATCTCTTGGATCTCATCATCCGTCTTTAAACATTGTGTACTGGATAACTTGAAGTGATGTGTTAGGAGTGTGCTCATTGACTTTGCATTATTCATATTGAATCTATCCAGCACCCTCTCCATATAACCACGTTGAGATAACTATAATCTCTCTGCAGCTCTATTCCTATAAATCTCCATCCCAAGAATCTTCTTGGCCACTTCCAAACCTTTCATGTCAAATCCCTTGCTTAGTAACCTCTTTAATTTGTCGACCTCTTTCATATTCTTCGCAATAATAAGCATGTCATCTACGTATAGTAATAAGAAAATCAATGATTCATCCCCAAGACTCTTCACATATATGCAGCAATCATACTCACATCTCCTATATCTGTTTTAAATCATGTATGAACCTAAACGTTTGTACCATTGCCTAGGAGATTATTTCAATTCATAGAGTGATTTCTTCAACTTGTAAACCAATCACTCTTGTCTGGGCTGACTAAATCCCTAGTGACATAAAAATCTGCTTCTCCAAATTTTCATAAAGAAATGTCATCTTCACATCCATTTGCTCTAGTTGCAAATCGTGATGCGCCACCAAAGCTAACACTGCTCTAATTTACGTATATCTTACTACTGGAGAGAAAATTTCTTCATAGTCAATCCCCTTTCTCTGTGAATACTTCTTTGCTACCAACCGAGCCTTGAACTTCACTTATTCTCCCTCTAACGTTACTTATTTCTTCTTGAATGTCCACTTACACCCTATAATTTTCTTTCTTCAGGGAGTTCCACTAAATCTCATGTTTGGTTCTTATGCAACGACTCCATTTTCTTTATCATAGCACTCATCCACTTGTCCTTCTCAGAGTTGTGTATCACCTCCTGAAAAGACGTAGGGTCTCCGCTACTAATGATAAGTGCATAAGATACTAAGTCTTCGAATCCGTATATGGTGGATGGTTTTACGACTCATCTCATTCTGCCACCAGCTATAGTGTGATGTTCTATGTGCTCTGAGCTAGAATTATCAGAGTCATAAGTCTCTTGCTTTACCTGCACAACATCTTTCTCCATGTTGCTCTGTGGTGCTTCATTTCCTTCTTCCTGAGTACACTATAGTATAGTCTTCGCATCAAATACCATATTTTTACTGATCATCACCTTGTTTGTCTTAAGATCTCAAAACTTGAAGCCTTTAACTCCCTTTTGATACCCAGAAAAATGTATTGATTTGACTTTGCATCCATCTTTGATCTTTCCTTACTAGATATGTGCATATAAGATGGACATCCAAGAACTCGATGATGAGAGTAATCTACTTGATTTTCTATTCATACTTCCTCTGATACTTTGTCTTCTAGTGCTGGCCTTGTGATCTATTAATGAGATAACATATCATGTTAATTGCTTTCATCTAGAAATTATTTGCTAGCTCTGTATTCATCTTGAGACATCTTACATTCTCAATGATTGTCCTGTCCAACCTTTATGCAACCACGTTCTGCTGAGATGTCCTGCGAACCGAGAAATGCCTCATTATCCCATGCTGCTCGCAAAATTTCTAAAATTTTAAATCTGTGTACCCAATCTTATTGTTTGATTTAAGACATTTAATCTTCCTTCCGGTCCAGTTCTCCACTTCAATTTTCCACAATTTAAACTTTATAAAAGTTTATGACTTGTGAAGCATAAAGTATACCAAAAACTTTCATGAATAATCATCAGTAAAATTCACAAAATACAAGTGCCCTCCACGTGATGAATTAGCTTGTCCTCAAAGATCGGTGATCCTGTCCGAATGCTGAATCAACGGACGCTGGGCACGTGGCGCTCTCCGAGTCGCTGACGTGGATCTCAGGCCGGTCGGACGACGCTCCGGCGAACCTGCAAAGAAGTCGGGCGGGGAAGGGGTTCCCGGCGGCGACCCTCCGACGCTCAAGTCAGGCAAGCAGATGGTGGAAAAAGTAGCTCCAAAGGCCTTGAACGCGTACCTCCAGCGAAGTCTGCGGCTCTTTATATAGAGAGGTGAAAGAGCTTCTACACGCCCACCGAGGCGCGTACGTGCCCGCAGCCCATACCTCGGTATGTGTTTGTCAGAAAGCTTACCTAACGCCATACTACAACAGTCCCATCACGCCTTCGATGGGACAACAGGACACCCCGTTGTCAGACTAGGAGTATGGCTTAGCCATACGACTTGACGGCTGTCAGCAGATGTTCCTGTCCCTATTTACCCACCGCCGGCCAGGACGTCCATCCGGCCGGCTAGACGAAGAGCGCCGTCCGGAAGGCTTTACTTCCCTGCGCCGGCCGGGCGGCGCGCCCATTACGTCCTGCCTCCTCTTAGGCCTTCCGCTCGGTCATTATTTACTGTTTCATTGAGCGTCGGAACCCCGACTCCCCCGTCGGGCTGCCTTTGATTCCGCTCGGATCCGTTCGGCCGGTCGCCCCAATATTTATCCGCTCGGCCAATCCTCTGGTTGACCTTTTACTCTTCAACCTTCCCGTGGATTTGACTCTATTAAATGTGGTCCCCCATTCTTACTGCCGGATCACTTGCCTCCCCTTCAAGTCTAGTCGAAGGAGGCGAAGTCCGACTGACTGGACTGCCGGTCAGACTGAGTAACGGCCGCTGCATTAATCCGCTCGGCCAGGCTTAGGGATGCACATCCGTTCGGCGGCGTCTTGCCCGTGCCTTGTATTCCCTTCCAAGTACATTTGATAAATGAACCGCTCGGCCGGCTCGTCTCTCGATATTTAACGTCGGAGCTCGACGGTCTTCCGGTCGGACGTTTATAGACGCCGGCTCGTCTCTCGATATTTAACGTCGGAGCTCGACGGTCTTCCGCTCGGACGTTTATAGACGTCGGCTCGTCTCTCGATATTTAACATCGGAGCTCGACGGTCTTCCGCTCGGAGGGTTTATAGACGCCGGCTCGTCTCTCGATATTTAACGTCGGAGCTCGACGGCCTTCCGCTCAGACGTTTATAGACGCCGATATTTAACGCCGAGCTCGACGGTCTTCCGCCGGACGTTTATAAACGCCGGCTCGTCTCGATATTTAACGCCGGAGCTCGACGGTCTTCCGCCGGAGGGTTGAGAGACGCCGGCGGGTCTCTCGATATTTAACGTCGGAGCTCGACAACCTTCCGCTCGGACGTTTATAGACGCCGGCTCGTCTCTCGATATTTAACGCCGGAGCTCGACGGTCTTCCGCTCGGAGGGTTTATAGACGTCGACTCGTCTCTCGATATTTAACGTCGGAGCTCGACGGTCTTCCGCTCGGAGGGTTTATAGACGTCGGCTCGTCTCTCGATATTTAACGTCGGAGCCCGACGGTCTTCCGCTCGGAGGGTTTATAGACGCCGGCTCGTCTCTCGATATTTAACGTCTGAGCTCGACGGTCTTCCGCTCGGACGTTTATAGACGCCGGCTCGTCTCTCGATATTTAACGTCGGAGCTCGACGGGCTTCCACTCGGAAGTTTATAGACGCCGGCTCGTCTCTCGATATTTAACGTCGGAGCTCGACGGTCTTCCGCTCGGACGTTTATAGACGCTGGCTCGTCTCTCGATATTTAACGTCGGAGCTCGACGGCCTTTACGGCTAACTTCGATGCTGCCGATCGGCGGAACCCTTGGCCATCCTTTGAATTAATTTCGCTTCCTGCATTACAAGGACATAGGCGACCGAAATGTGTATAAATTTACATTTAGCACACCTTTCCCCCAGCTTGGATATCGTACTCCCGGCCGAACGGCTCGGGGTCTTCTTCGTCGAGCGCTTGGCTCGAATATTATACCTCCGGCCGAATGGCTCGGGGCCTTCGGTCGTCGAGCGCTTGGCTCGGATATTATACCTCCGGCTGAATGGCTCGGGGCCTTCGTTCATCGAGCGCTTGGCTCGGATATTATACCTCCGGCCGAATGGCTCGGGGCCTTCGTTCGTCGAGCGCTTGACTCGACTAATTAACCTCCGGCCGAACGGCGCGGGGCCTTCGTCATCGAGCGCTTGGCTCGGATAATTTACCTCCGGCCGAACGGCTCGGGGCCTTCGTTATCGAGCGCTTGGCTCGGATAATTTACCTCCGGCCGAACGGTCCGGGGCCTTCGATATCGAGCCTGTGGCTCGGCTAATTAACCTCCGGGCGAACGGCGCGGGGCCTTCGTCATCGAGCGCTTGGCTCGGGTAATTTACCTCCGGTCGAACGACTCGGGGCCTTCGGTATCGAGGAACTGAAATTCTATGACCGAAATAAAATACAGCTGGAAAACTAACCTGCCGACCAGCAGAGGATCTGATTCAGTTTCTCGACTCCCGAATACCCGTGGAGTGAGGATACGATGTACTCATCGAAACCCATCAAGGCCATGAGGATGACAGAATTTTCCGGGTCGCCCGTCTTTGCGCTCCAAATAATGGGAACCCGAGCGGAGCTTCTCGATGACTTTGGAGGGGCCCGCTCAAGAAGTCTTCAACTTGCCCATCTCTTCCAACCGGCTTTGCCTTTTTCCATACTAGGTTGTCGACCTGTAATGCCCTTGGGCAAGTGGTGCTTCCCCTTGACTGCCGACCGGACCTTTATCTCGGCCACATGTTGAGATATTTTCCGGTCGGAGGTGTACTTCCGCTCGGCCTAATGATGCTGCCGTCGCCTGTTGCTCGAGGCGTTCGGCTTGCGCTTTTTGTTTCTGCTGCTCCACGGGCTTAGATGCTCTTGCCTTGATTAGAGCGTCCAATCCCTCTCGAGAGAGTGCCACGGTGTGTGGTCGTCCAGCTTCGTTCATCTCTTCCACTCGGATGCAGGCGCGTTCCCACAGACGACGCCAAATTGATCCTGTCCGAATGCTGAATCAACGGACGCTGGGCACTTGGCGCTCTCCGAGTCGCTGACGTGGATCTCAGGCCGGTCGGACGATGCTCCGGCGAACCTGCAAAGAAGTCGGGCCGGGAAGGGGTTCCCGGCGGCGACCCTCCGACGCTCAAGTCAGGCAAGCAGATGGTGGAAAAAGTAGCTCCAAAGGCCTTGAATGCGTACCTCCGGCGAAGTCTGCGGCTCTTTATATAGAGCGGTGAAAGAGCTTCTACACGCCCACAGAGGCGCGTACGTGTCCGCAGCCCATACCTCAGTATGTGTTTGTCAGAAAGCTTACCTAACGCCATACTACAACAATCCCATCACGCCTTCGATGGGACAACAGGACACCCTGTTGTCAGACTAGGAGTATGGCTTAGCCATACGACTTGACGGCTGTCAGTAGATGTTCCTGTCCCTATTTACCCACCGCCGGCCAGGACGTCCATCCGGCCGACTAGACGAAGAGCGCCGTCCGGAAGGCTTTACTTCCCTGCGCCGGCCGGGCGGCGCATCCATTACGTCCTGCCTCCTCTTAGGCCTTCCGCTCGGTCATTATTTACTGTTTCATTGAGCGTCGGAACCCCGACTCCCCCGTCGGGCTGTCTTTGATTCCGTTCGGATCCGTTCGGCCGGTCGCCCCAATATGTAACAACTCACCCTTCTTACTACACCCCAAGGGTGAACGTTACTTATCTACTAACTATAAACTTCACTTAACTAGCGTTACTTTCTCTCATATTAGCGGTACTTAAAATTTTCAGGAAATGAAATCCAAACATGCAATCATGTAATAGCTGCAACATGCAGAATTATGGTTCTTTTAAATATTCTCACTAAACATACAACACGTAAGAAAGTATAACATGCATTTCTAAATTTTTTTTTAAAACATGCTGTATTACCAAAGCTGTTGGTTGCTACTCGGAAAGCCTAGAGGTTCCACTGTACAAAAATTTTGTACAAAGGTCTGAACCTTTTCCTAGCTACCATGTGTTCTTTTAAATTAAATTTTTGATCGCCTGCGGAACTTAACACGTTTGATCCAAAACTTAATCTATTTGTTCTTTTAGGTTTTGACTTGGATCTCCTGCGGAACTTAACACGTTCGATCCAAATCACCTAAGTTATTAATTCCATTAAATATTAATTTCCATAATTGGTTCCCAGTACTGACGTGGCGAGGCACATGGCCTTCTTGGATATGGGAGCAACCACCACCGACTAGACAAAACCTTTTATAGAAAGATAATATTTAATTTCCTAAAATAACTTTAGGTTAACCAAAAGGAACAATCAAATCACAAGGAAAAGAAGAAAACATAAGAACACTACATCGAAAATAAATTCGAAATACTAGAATCGTAAGCCTCTTGTATTTGGTATTATTTCCAAAAATAACTAGTATGATGCGGAAAGGAAAAATACTAGTTATACCTTTTAGAAAGACCTCTTGATCTTCTACCGTATTCCTCTTCTAACCTCGGACGTTGTGTGGGCAACGATCTTCCGAGATGAGAACCACCAAACACCTTCTTCTTCCTTCTAGGTTTCGGCCACCAAAATTCTCCAAGAGAAGTAGAGGTCCGGCCACCACCACCAAGCTCCAAGGGATGCAAGAAATAAAACCTCCTTTCTCTCTTTCTTCTCCTAGCTAGAACCGGCCACCATCAAGAGCTCCAAGAGGGATTGCCGCCGGCCACAAGAAGAAGAGAAGAGGAAGAAGCTAGGGTCGGCCACCAAGGAGGAAAAGAGAGGAAGAATAGAATAGAGTTGTTCACCATGAAACCTCCTCTACTCCCTCTTTTATAATCCTTGGTCTTGGCAAATAAGGAAAAATTAATAAAACCTTCCTTAATTCTTTTGCCATGAAAAAGAAAAATTAATTAATTAAAAATGAATTTCCTTTTTCCAACTTATTTGGCCGGCCACCTACAATCCACAAATCAAGGAAAGTTTTAATTAAAACAAAAATTAAAACTTCCTAATTTGTTTCTAGAAATTTATAAAAATTTCTTCAATAATTTTATCCCTTCATGATTGGTTAATAAAAAGGAAATTTAATAAATTAAAATCTTTCTTTTAAACATGTGGATAAAAAGAAAGTTATCTCTAAAAATTAAAATATCTTTTAATCTACAAATAAGGAAAGATATCAAATCTTTTCTTAACCTCTTGTAGAAACTTATAAAAGAGAAAATTTAATTTTTAAACTTTCTTTTAAATCATGAACATGGTTAAAAAGGAAAGTTTTCTTAAAATTTAAAATCCACCTTTTAATCTACAAATAAGGAAAGATTTCAAATTTTAAACTCTCTTTTAAACATGTAGATGATTTACAAATAAGAAAAGTTTTTACCAAAAATTAAAACCATCCTCTTAAACTACAAATAAGGAAAGAGATTAATCTCTTCTCTTAATCTTTTGTAGAAAGCTATAAAAGGAAATTTTTAATTTTTAAACTCTCTTTTAAAATCATGATATTCACATAAGAAATAATTTCAATAAAAATCCTTTTTAATATTCTAGTAGCCGGCCACCTACATGCCTCATCCACTTGGACTTGGCCGGCCCTAGCTTGGGTTCCAAGCTAGCTTGGCCGGCCCCATTGGATGGGTAAGAAGGTGGGTATGCGGTGGGTATAAATCTCTATATACTAGAGGCTACGATAGGGACCGAGAGGAGGAATTGGTTTTGGTCTCCCGATGAAATTAAGCATCCCGTGTTCGCCCCGAACACACAACTTAATTTCATCAATAATAATTCATTCCACTAAAGAACTATTATTGAACTACCGCACCAATCCCAAATTACATTTTGGGCTCCTTCTTATTATGAGTGTGTTAGTCTCCCTGTGTTTAAGATAACAAATGTCCACTAATTAAGTAAGTTACTGACAACTCGCTTAATTAATATCTAGCTCCAAGAGTAGTACCACTCAACTTCATCGTCATGTCGGACTAAGTCCACCTGCAGGGTTTAACATGACAATCCTTATGAGCTCCTCTTGAGGACATTCTCAACCTAGATCACTAG
The DNA here is from genome assembly GCF_018446385.1 of Zingiber officinale. NCBI lineage: Eukaryota > Viridiplantae > Streptophyta > Magnoliopsida > Zingiberales > Zingiberaceae > Zingiber > Zingiber officinale. The sequence goes on from NC_055998.1 coordinate 131,999,876, forward strand.
GACACAGTTTCCTTCTATAATCAACAACACACACTATAAGTGATATCATTTCCCAACTTATCGGGCTTATTGATTCATCGAACTAAATCTCACCCATTGATAAATTAAAGAAATAAATATCAAATATATGTGCTTGTTATTATATTAGGATTAAGAGCACACACTTCCATAATAACTGAGGTCTTTGTTTCTTTATAAAGTCAGTATAAAAGAAACGACCTCTAATGGTCCTACTCAATACACTCTAAGTGTACTAGTGTAATTATATAGTTAAGATAAACTAATACATAATTACACTACGACCTTCTAATGGTTTGTTCCTTTCCATTTTAGTCGTGAGCTACTGTTTATAATTTATAAGGAAACTGATAACATGATCTTCTGTGTGTGACACCACACACCATGTTATCTATAATATAAATTAATTGAACAACTACATTTATCATAAATGTAGACATTTGACCAATGTGATTTTTATTTCTAGATAAATGTTTATACCAAAAGCTAGGCTTTTAGTATACACTCTAACATGCAATCATGTAATAGCTGCAACATGCAGAATTATGGTTCTTTTAAATATTCTCACTAAACATACAACACGTAAGAAAGTATAACATGCATTTCTAAATTTTTTTTTAAAACATGCTGTATTACCAAAGCAACCTAAGGCAACTGAAGGACTTTGGCAAATGCAATTCAGCTCAACACTAACATTAACAAGTTTCAAGCAACTGAACTTATTTAGTTACCAATGCATGCAGACTATAGCAATTAAAAAAAACAGGCATGCATCTGGTCTTATTCACAGCAGCTTCAATCCCCACTACAATAGAAAAGAAATTCAAAACAGGCATGCATCTGATCTTATTAAATTAAAGCTTTCTGTAATTAACCATAACCGGACATTCACTACCAATGGGGTAGCAATGCAGTTGATGCATGAAATTATAAACCCCTCATACGGCAGTTCTGGTCAAGGAATTTCCAGCAAAAGGAAGAAACAATACCAGATTCTAGCAATGCAAATAAGTCAATGATCCAAAAGTAACCAAAACTCAATTTCCTAGCAGTGCTAAATACCAAGAGCATCTACGTTTCACTAGCAATTTAATTAAAGAATGTCATTGAACTCTTAGCAGTGTCAAAAACTAAAACAAGTAGCATGCAATTAAAACTCCAAATTTAGCATTAACCTACTGTAAACTGCATCAAAACAACTCTAGAAATTCATTAGAACTAAAGCATTTAAGCAACTTCAAAACAACAAAACCAATAACGTTTCCAGTACTGGCAATACAATCAAACAATTACTTCTTAACAATTGAATAAAGATTCCAAATAAATTCTTTCTTAGTCCTGTGGCTTCCATAGTTCAACATCACACACGTTATAGCATCTCCTTGTCGCCTTCCTTCACTGTATCCTTTCCTTTCCTTTATCTGCAGTAGGAGGAAAGTAGTATCTATAAGATAAAAGCTTAGTAAGTGCTGTCTACTCACAAAAACTCGATAAGAAATGCATGTGCATAAAGGAAAGCAGGAAATACATGCTCCACATGAAAATAGCAACTAAAACTAAATCATGCATCTCTAAAAGGAACAACAGATTTAACTTACTAAAATTTGCAACTTAGATAAAAGAACTTGTTCCATTTGTTCCCCAACTTATACTCTTATACTTTAAAATAATATTCAACTTTTCTTGGGCCCGACATTGTACCACTTTTGCGCGCATTCTTAGTAAGAATCGAGGTAGCTAATCCCGAAACTACTAAGATACTTCTAGGCCTTGTGCCTAGGGGCATCTTGGAGTCCATCCCTTGGACCTTGTGTCCGGTATATGCCCTTTTAAAAGTAAAATACTTTTTTTTTTAAATACTTCTTATAATAAAATGCCTTGGCATTTATTTAAGCACTCAGTGTGCTTTGATTCTAAATCCTGGATTTCAGGATCAAATCATGACTTTATTCTTGCTTTACTTGTACTTCTCTCATATATACATTATATAAGAGATTCTAAAACCCTTTGCCACTGATATAAACCAGTACATATGCAAAACCAAACTCCACAGTAATTAAAAAAAAACTATACCACTGGTATGTATCAGTATATGCTCAAAAAGGAACTCAACAGCCAATAAAAACTACATGGTCATAGGGAATAGATTTAGTCAGGCTCACGGCAGTAGTAATTTCCAAACAACAAGCTTGTAAAACTAATTTATTATTGAATCTTAACAATCTTTTAGGCATGCTGTAACTTGAAGGAAATATACTACTTAGACATGCATCAAATGTAGGGTAAATACATCTAAGTAGGCATGCTGTAACAATCAAGGGAGACCATCAAAATTCTGTCCGTGCACTAAAAGAAACAACAAAGGATTGGAACCAAAGCTTAAACTAAATTGCTAGAGCAAAGATCAAAATCCGAAACCATATGCTAGAATGGAAGCTGCTATTGTTCAACAAAATGCAAAACAAAACCCCGAGAGCTACTCCTACCACAGGTGAGAAGCACTTACTTCGGGTTCTTGGACTTACAACCGAAGGAAAACGTTCTAGGGTTTCGGTGGAGCTTCGATTCCGCCGGTTCCTTGTATTTCCCGAGTTCTCCTTGTCTGAATGGTCACCCACGGGTGGAGACCGGCCGGAAAAGCACGTCACCGACGCTGAAGGGAGGAACCCTAGCCTTGGCTGCGGTTTCGCCCGAGAGAAGAAAACGGCGTCGCATGCGTGGGGAGAAAAGGAGAGATTAGGTTTTAGGTTTCGGGAAAAGAAACTAATCTCCTTTAATAACCTGGATTATTTCGGTTCCATCTATTACTTAAATTAATTCCGCCCCATATATGATTAACGAAACAATTACAGCTTAGTTGGTTGGCTGTTGCTTGGCTCATACTTGGAATCGCGGGTTCAAAACTCGCTGCAACCCCTCTTTTTCCGAGTATTATCCATTACTAACTTCTACCTTATATACATTTTATTCCATATATAATTAACAAAACAACTACAGACCGGTTGGTTGGGCTGGGTTCGGCTCGGGTCAAGGTCTCGGGTTCGAGTCTCACCTTCAACGGTTTTTATCAAAACTTATTTCTTTTTGTAACCCTACTGAACGACCTCCAAAAATTACATAAAAATACTCTAAAAATTCCTAATAATCTCTAGAATATTTTAAAAAATATTTTAAAATATTTTTATGGACTTTTAGAACTTAAAATAGGGAAAATTGGGTCGTTATAATTCCCCATACCTTATAAAAAGTTCGTCCTCGAACTTAGAATAGCTCTGGATACTGCTATCTCATACTGTCCTCCAGTTCCCAAGTGACTTCCTCGTGCTTCTGGTTCTACCAGATAACCTTCACTAGTGGCACTTCTTTATTTCTTAGTCTCTTGACTGCTCTATCCACTATCTGTGTAGGTCTACTCTCATAACTAATGATCCGGCGATAAGAAGGGGGGATCCACTTCCTGAAGGGTCGCAGCTTGAGGACAGATGGAGGGCTGACTAAGCGGTTAATGGCCGCGCCGAGCAGCTGAGTAGGTCCGAGCGGAACCAAAAATAACCCAGTCATGGGCTGGGGTTTCCGACGCCAAGGCGGGAGAATCGAATGGCCGAGCGGGGCGTCTGCCCGGCTGGGACCGAAGGGCCGAGCGGGTGGTCCGTTCGGCCAGGACAAGGGCGAGGGTACGAAGGTTAGTCGAGCGGCCTATTCGTTCGACTCAGGATATGGGATGTCAGCAAAGGCATGTCTGATGATTGCGCCGTACACAAGAGTGCACGATGGAGGATCGCGCCGTCACATCATGGAGAGGTTGATACAGTAGCGGTATGGCCTTATGGACGTCTTTCTGACAGACCCATATCTGGGCATGGTCCTTCTGACAGACCCATACCTGGGCATGGTCGAAAACAATAGATTGCTTCGATTGGCGCGCCCAGGCTCCTTGGAGAGGTCTATATAAGGTCTCCGTTTCTTCACCGGAGGTACACAAGTCTTCTGTTTCTAAGCCACCTCTTCATCTATTTCCTCGCCTGATTTGAGCGTCGGAGGGCCGTCGCCGGGACACCCCTCTCGGCTCGGTTTTGTTGCAGGTTCGCCGGAGCACTCGAGGATCCAGCAGGGAGCGCCACGTCCCCAGCGTTCGTTGACCCCTAGTTCGGACATGATCAATTTGGCGCCGTCTGTGGGAACGCACCTGCATCCGAACAGAGGCAATGGACGAGGCTGGAAGAATACACAACGTGGCACTCTCACAAGAAGAGTTGGACGCTCTGGTCGAGATGAGGGCCGCCAAACTTGTGGAGCAAAAACAAAAAGCGTCAGCCGAGCGGCCGGAGCAACAAGCAACATCTGCATCGGGTGGCCGAGCGGACGCACCTCAAGCCACCGTTGCATTCCATCGGGCCTTATTCCGCACCCCTGAAGTCGGGCCAGCTCGGAGAGATAGAGGATCTTCTTCCGACGAAATGCCTAGGCGAGACGCCAGAAAGGGGAAAACTCCCCGAGCGGACTCATCTCCCGAGCGGATCAATCGCCAATTTTCGGAGGCTATTCTGCGAGACCCTCTGCCTAAACATTACGCGCCCCCGGCGATCGGCGAGTACAATGGAACAACAGACCCGGATGATCACCTGGGTAAGTTCGATAACACAGCTACGCTCCATCAATATACAGATGGAGTAAAGTGCCGAGTCTTTCTTACCACTCTCTCGGGATTGGCTCAACGGTGGTTTCGGAGACTGCCGGACGGATCCATCACTAGCTTCAAGGACTTCCGAACAGTCTTCCTCCACCACTTCGCCAACAGTCGGCGTTATCAGAAGACAAGTGTCAGCTTGTTCGCCATCAAGCAAGAGCCGAGAGAATCGCTTCGAGCTTACATCCAGCGATTCAACCAAGTGGCGATGGATATTCCAACGGCCACATCGGAGACGATGATGAATGCCTTCACGCAAGGCCTTGTGGACGGGGACTTCTTCCGGTCGCTCATCCGAAAGCTGCCCCAAGATTATGATCATATGCTGCACCGGGCCAATGAATATATCAACGTGGAGGAAGCGCAGGCAGCCAGGAAGAAAGAAACACCAACCGAACGGGCTCCTCCTGTCGAGCGGAGACCCTTGGCCGCTCATCAACCGCCAAGAGGACCGAGGGCTGAAGCAATCCGATCCCCCCATGCCAGATCACACGTACAAGAGGTAGCTGCCGCTCGGCCCAAGCCAAAGAAGAGATGGACCCCTATGTTCTGCTCCTTCCACCGGACGGATATGCACAACACGAGGGATTGTCGAAGTCTTCCCTTCGTGGCTAATCTCGTTCCCAGGAATGCCGAACGGCGGTCTCCTCCCATCGACAGGAGACAAAGGACCCATGAAGCCGACCGGACATGCACCGAGAGGCGACATCAACAGACGCCCGATCGGCATCGGTCTCCGAGACAGGAGAATCGACGGGCGTCCAGAGAACGGTCCCGACCGTCCACTCGGGAAGAGGAAAATAGGAGCAATACTTCCCGGGGCGAGATCAATGTTATTGCTAGTGGGCCGACAGGAGGAGACTCCAACCGAGCCAGAAAGGCGGGCGTCCGGCAGCTCCAGATCCACGCAGTCGGTTGCAGCCAAGAGCGGGCAAGTGGACTGGAAATCACTTTCGGGCCTGGGAACTTGGAAGGAGTTGAAGTGCCCCACGATGATGCTCTGCTCATTAAAGCGGTAATAGCAAATTACACTATTCATCACATATTTGTTGACACAGGGAGTTCGGTCAACATCATATTCAAGAAGGCGTTTGACCAGCTGCAAATTGATCGAGCCGAGCTGCTTCCCATGACAACCCCGCTCTACGGGTTTACGGGTAACGAAGTTCAGCCGGTCGGACAGATCCGGCTGGCTACCTCGCTGGGAGAGGAGCCGCTCAGGAGGACCAGGACAATAAATTTCGTGGTGGTCAATTCTCCCTCGTCCTACAACGTCATTTTGGGACGACCGGTGCTCAGCGAGTTCCGGGCGGTCGTCTCCACCTTCCACCAGAAGATCAAGTTCCCCGTGGAAGACAAAGTAGGAGAAGTACGTGGAGATCAGCTAGCAGCTCGGTGGTGCTATATAGAAATGATCCGAGCAGAAGCCTGTTCCGCTCGGAAGGCGCCCCGGATCGAGGTACACGCCATAACCGAGAAACCTCCTGCTTTAATTTATGATGAAAAGGAGGAAGTTCAGATCCATCCGACCCGATCGGAGAACACGACTTTTATCGCCTCTGATCTGGAGGAGGAGCAGAAGGAGGAGCTGATCCAATGCCTCCGACGAAATCATGATGTATTCCTCTGGTCGACACATGAGCTGCCCGGAATTTCGCCGAGCATAGCGCAGCATGAGTTGCATGTCCGACCGGACGCTCGGCCGATAAAGCAGAGAAAAAGAGATTTCAGTGCCGAGCAGAACTCCATCATCCGAGCGGAAGTCGAAAAGCTTCTGGAGGCCGGCCATATACGAGAAGTACAGTTCCCGAGTTGGCTGGCTAACGTAGTGTTAGTCTCCAAGCCGGGCGGCAAGTGGAGAGTCTGCATTGATTTTCGGGACTTGAACAAAGCATGCCCTAAGGACTTTTATCCTCTGCCCCGGATAGATCAGCTGGTGGACTCTACGGCCGACTGCGAATTAATTTGTATGCTCGACGCCTACCAAGGCTATCATCAAGTGCCGCTCGCCCGGGAAGATCAAGAAAAAGTAAGCTTCGTAACGGCCGACGGCACATATTGCTACAATGTGATGCCGTTCGGATTGAAGAATGTCGGGGCCACCTATCAACGCTTGATGAATAAAGTGTTCAGGGAGCAGATCGGGCGGAATCTGAAAGTTTATGTGGACGACATTCTTATCAAGTCCTCCCGAGCGGCCGATCTCTTCAAGGACATGGAAGAAACCTTCCGAACGCTTCGCAAATATGGAGTCAAGCTAAATCCCCAAAAGTGCCTGTTCGGAGCAAAAGGAGGGCGTTTCTTGGGGTACATAGTGACCGAGCGGGGAATCGAAGTCAATCCCAGCAAGGTGAAAGCTCTGCAAGACATGCCGCCTCCAAGAAATACAAGGGAAGTGCAGCGGTTGACCGGTCGGATAACTGCTCTGTCCAGATTCATCTCCAAAACCGCCGACCGGAGCCTACCATTCTTCAGGATCCTGCGCAAGGCTACTAAGTTTCAGTGGGATGAAGAATGTGACCAAGCATTCGAAGAATTGAAGACATATCTTAATTCTCTGCCTATACTTGCCAAGCCGATCGGGGGTGAGTCACTTTATATGTATCTGTCGTCAACTGAACATGCTGTAGGCTCAGCACTGGTGAGGGCGAGCGGCGAAGAGCAGCCGGTGTATTTTCTAAGCCACATTTTAAAAGATGTTGAATCTCGTTACACCGGGTTCGAGAAGTTGGCCTTTGCTTTGGTTCTAGTCGCTCGGCGCCTTCGACCATATTTCTTGGCTCACACCATCATAGTCCGGACAAACAGTCCACTAGGAAGAGTGCTGTTGAATCCAGAAGCGTCCGGACGGCTCATCAAGTGGACGACAGAACTAAGTGCGCTCGGCGATCAAAGCGCAATCCTTGGCTGATTTTGTGACCGAAGTGCAGGGGCCAGAGCCGGAAGCTCTGTGGAGAATATATGTGGATGAGTCTTCCACTCGGCTCGGAAGTGAGATTGGAATATTGCTGCTCTCACCTCAAGAAGAAAAGATGCACCTATCCGTCCGGTTGGACTACAAAGCCACCAACAATGAAGCAGAGTATGAGGCCCTCATAGCCGGACTGCAGGCAGCACGGCATGTAGGAGCCGGTCGGGTGACACTCTATTCGGATTCACAGTTGGCCGCTCAGCAACTTTCTGGCACCTTTGAAATCAACAGCACTAGGCTTAAACTCTACGCTGAGGCCTTTGAAAAACTTAAAGCTACTTTCCGAGAGGTTCTTGTTCAGAAGATTCCCCGAACGGAGAACCAGGCAGCCGATGAGTTGGCCAAACTAGCGAGTTCTATGACGCCAGTCATTATCCCGAAGCCAATTGAACAAGTATCTTTGGTGTCACATGTTGACCGGATGGAAGGTCTCATGTTTTCGGACGACTGGAGGACACCCATCGTGGAGTTCTTGCGCTCGGGCACCACTCCTGCCGATCGGGATGAAGCCCAGCTGCTCCGGAGGAGGGCCGGTCGGTTCACAATCATCGGCGATCAGCTCTACAAGAAGGCTTTCTCTCGCCCGCTGTTGAAGTGTGTGAGCTCGGAAGACTCGGCTTACATCCTCCAAGAGGTACATCAAGGATCGTGCGGGGGACATCCGGGCGGACGATCACTAGCTAAGAAGATCCTGCTAGCTGGATACTTTTGGCCGACCTTGCAAATAGACGCCGCTCGGACAGTATCTACGTGCCTTTCGTGCCAGAAGTATCACAACTTCTCCCACCGACCGGCAGAGGAGATGAAGGCATCAACCGTTTCGTGTCCGTTCGATCAATGGGGGATGGATATTGTGGGTCCATTTCCGATGGCGACCGGGCAGAGGAAATTTTTGCTGGTGGCGGTCGATTATTTTTCCAAGTGGGTGGAGGCCGAGCCACTAGCCAGGATCACCGAACAGATGGTCAAAAAATTCATATGGCAACACATCATCTGTAGGTTCGGTATCCCTCGCCGATTGGTTTCCGACAATGGGCGGCAATTCACAGGGAAGGTGCTAGAAGATTGGTGCGAAAGCTACGGCATCGAGCAACACTTCACATCCGTGGCTTACCCCCAAAGTAACGGTCAAGCCGAAGTAGCCAACCGGGAAATTCTCCGTATTCTGCGCGCTCAGCTCGACCACGTGGGAGGAAGTTGGCCGGATGAAGTGCCAGGCATTTTATGGGCCATCCGGACGACTCCTAAGGAAGCAACGGGCGTCACACCTTTTCATCTGGTGTACGGCGGCGAAGCAGTCATTCCGGTTGAAGTCGGCGTAGAGTCCGTCCGGGTCCAATGTTATGATGGAAGCAACGCCGAGCGGAGGAATATGGAGCTGGATTTAGTTGATGAGGAGCGGGCCAAGGCATCCGTTCGGCTGATGGCATACCGTCAACGAATGAAGCAAAACTACAACCGCCGCGTCATTCCCCGATCATTCCAGGTCGGCGACCTTGTCTGGAAGAAAGTTAAACCGGTCGGCGACGTCGGCAAACTTGAAGCTCCGTGGGGAGGTCCCTTCAAAATCATCGAAAAGCTCCGCTCGGGTGCGTATTATTTGGAGGATGAGGACGGTCGGCAGTTGGATAGGCCGTGGAGCGCGAACCACCTCCAGCCTTACCGGGCGGGATGAAAGGTGTACCACTGTAAATCATCCTGTGTACTTTTTTCGACTGAATACTGGAAATGCAGAAATGAAGAATCAAGAGAACAAATATAAGACATTGTCAACAAGGAGTGAAGGCCCCGTACCATTCGGACGGAGGTATATCATCCGAGCCAAAATGCTCGACGAAGTAGACCCTGAGCCGTTCGGCGAGGAGGGCATTATCCAAGCTGGGTGAGAGGAAGGCAAAGATCCACGCCGAATGGAAGCGTCAAAATTAGCCTTAACGGCCGTCTAGCCCAGACGTTAAACCATAGAGCCGCGCCGACCGGCTATAAATAACCGCGCCGACGAGCTCCGTCTTTAAAGACCGAGAGCCGCGCCGACCGGCTATAAATAACCGCGCCGACGAGCTCCGTCGTTAAAGATCGAGAGCCGCGCCGACCGGCTATAAATAACCGCGCCGTCGAGCACCGACGTTAAAGATCGAGAGCCGCACCGACCGGCTATAAATAACCGCGCCGTCGAGCACCGACGTTAAAGATCGAGAGACGAACCGGCGTCTATAAACGTCCGAGCGGAAGACCGACGAGCTCCGTCGTTAAATATCGAGAGCCGCGCCGACCGGCTATAAATAACCGCGTCGTCGAGCACCGACGTTAAAGATCGAGAGACGAGCCGACGTCTATAAACGTCCGAGCGGAAGACCGACGAGCTCCGTCGTTAAAGATCGAGAGCCGTGCCGACCGGCTATAAATAACCGCGCCGTCGAGCACCGACGTTAAAGATCGAGAGACGAGCCGGCGTCTATAAACGTCCGAGCGGAAGACCGACGAGCTCCGTCGTTAAAGATCGAGAGCCGCGCCGACCGGCTATAAATAACCGCGCCGTCGAGCACCGACGTTAAAGATCGAGAGTTAAACCCGCGACTGTGAGCTTACTGGACGAAACTAAGGACGCCAAATAACGAGCGTTCGCAAATACTAAATTGCTTAAGTCCGATCGGCCGTCGGTTTGCCAATACTTCGCATTCACTGAAGGCAAACAGTATAGCCAAGCGCTAAACGATTTTGAGGAAACGAGTCGATTGATTAACCCGATCGGTTGTCTAGTGGGAAACACGTATAGCAAATAAGCACCAAACAGACAGAAGAGGGCAATGAAGGACAAGCAAAAATAGAAGCAAAGGATTACAATAATGCCGAACGGCAAGTACAAAAATTTTACATCCGCCGAGCGGATGAAATACAGGAAGTACTTGAAAGAACTCGCCTCACTCCGGGTCTTCAAAATTAAAAAAGGCGTCCGGGATATCATCAATCATGGCCGCCAGGTCGGAAGAGGGAATATGCATTCCCGTAGGAAGGTGGCCGCCCCTCTTCAAGTACGCCATGGTGACCTTGACCGCCTCGGCGAAAGTTGATGAGACGTTGCCGCTGAATTTTGCGCCGAACCGTTCCGAGCAGAGGTATTCTTGGCGCGCTGTTGCTAGGCGGCTCGGCTCTCCCTCCTTATATTTTTTGAGCACCGCCCGGGAAGCGGTTAAGGAATCTTGGACTGCCTTCAAGTCCATTGCAGCCTTTGTGCGTTCTGCCGAACGGTCCTCCCGCTCGGCGTTCAGCTGGGCCTCCAGATCCTTGGATCGCTGATCCAGCGCACGGACATCTACTTTCATCTTGTCCAGATCAGATATAGCTCGCTTCTTCCGGGCAGTAGCGCATTTGGCATCCGCTTCGCGCTTCTTGACTTGGCCCTCTAGCCGAGCCACCTCTGTAGCCAGGTCGGCGGATTTTTTCTGTTCTGCCTCGAGGGTTTGTTTCTCCTGCTCGGCCGATGGACCCCCCGACACTTGCAGTTTTTCCAGGAGATCCTCCAGCTCGGCTAGCCGATGGCTAGTGGCGATTTGCTCAGCCCAACGCTGTACTGGAAATAATAAAATTAGCGACCCAACAGAAGCATGGCACAGGAAGAAAAATGAATTTACCTGAGTCGCCTGCTGCATGTTGTTATCGCCGAGCTGCTTGGGCGTCATGAGGGCCACTTGAATCTGCGCGTCCTCAAAAAGCTTAGCGAGCGGACCCGTCAGGGTTATTTCATGGACGGGGCTAGATGGCCGATCGGAGGACAATAAATATTCCTCCGACGGGAATCGGAGGGTAGTCTTGATGGTAGGGTGGCCGTCCGGTGCTTCGTCAGCCGCGGTCGCCTATCCCGAGGACTCCCCTATGGTTGAGGTTTCGCCCAACCGTCGTAAGCGACGACGAGTCCGTGGAGGAGAGCCAGAGGGCTGTGCAGTGGGCGAGGTCACTGGGGTCCCGATCCGCGACGGCGTGCGATCTGGCGAAGCGACCCCGACCGGCGCCTGTGGCTCGCCCTCTTGGGTCGGCGGAAGGCAGGAGTCTCTTCGACGCTTTCGCCGAACTTCCAGCGGTGGATCCCCGACCTGAGGGACTCCCAGTTCGGCAGGGGCCGAGGAAACAGGATTCGCCTCAACCTCCGTTGAAGCGGATGGGGCAGCTTCTGTTTCAGGGGCGGACTGCGCCCCCCCTCTCCTGCATCTGCCGGGCGGCTGGGGATGAGACCCCGCTCGGCGAGCTCTTTTTTGGTAGCCGCCTCAATTTCCACGGCCTATAATTTCAAATGAGCGGTAGCCTTGGAGCGCCACATGACTTCAGCTGCGGTGGAAGAAATTAAAATCAGTTAGACAAAAAAGGTTAAGGGAGTAAAGAGTCCTTACCCATGCGGTAGGGAAGATTGGCCCGAACGGGAGATAACCCAAAAATATACAACACCCCCTTGAGAAGCAACTGGTCGATCTTGTACCGCTGACCAGAAATTTGCCGAGCTCCGGTTGGGTCGGCACAGCGGTCTGCCATTTGGTTCGGAATGCTGGCCGCTCGGGAAGTCGGATATAGAGGAAGAATTCCTTCCAGTGCTTGTTGGAGGTCGGCATATTGTCAAAAAATTTAAAGCCTATTCTACTTTGGAAAATAAAGGTGCCCAACTCGGATTGCTTGGAGTAGAAGAAGAAGTGAAATATTTTGGGGTCAAGAGGGATACTGTGCAGCTTGAAGAGGACAACCATCCCGCTCAGCAGCCTAAAGGAATTTGGCACAAGTTGGCCGAGCGGGATGCGGAAATAATTACAAACCTCCAAAATAAATGGATGGGTAGGAAATCTAAGGCCGCCCTGGAATTGGTCTAAAAAGAAACAAACGGTGCCGATCGGCGGGTTATGAGGCCGGTCGGAAGGGTCGGCTATAATTATTTCATGGTCATCAGGGATCCCATACGTCCGAACAAGACGCCGAGCGCCCTCTTCATCAAACCGACTCTCCATAGTCATATACCAAGGGCCATGAACAGCAACAGCGGGCTCAGAGGAGCTTGCCATCTCGGAGAAGCAATAAGATAGCAAGAAACCAGAGGAACGGGAACGAAAGAGGCAAAACGAGTTGGGAAGACCTTGTAAACGAAGGGAGGAGACTCACTGAGAAGGAAACGGGCGGAAAGGATCACCGGTGGGATGGTAGCCGCCTAAAAACAGGGACTGGATCGTCGGAGGTCGCAGCAGAAGAAGAGGCGGAAGGACAACGCACAAGCAAGCATGCGGCGAAGGAAGTAGACGAAGGCTTTATACGGTCGAGGCTGGTCGGCCTCCGTCGTCGGATGCAGGTCACGAGAGACGAGGTCATCATCTAACCGCCCATTTCAAAGTAATCGGCGTCCCATCGTACATATCATCACCGCCACGCAAGGAGAGCCACGTGGCGCTCTGTCACCAGGCGCAATTAAGGCGCCCATACCGCGCATGCTTCGGTTTAATGAAGAGGATTTGCGTGATTTTCGAGAAGATTTAGACAAGCAAACATCCACGTTGAGCGACAAGACAACCAAAACGAAGAGCCAAGCGGCTGAATTTGGTAGAAGGGCCGAACGGCCCCAGGGATATTATATGCGACGGAAAGGCGGCGACCGCCCGCTCGGACACATAGTCCAGTCAGTCGGACTCACTGCCTCCTTCGACTAGACTTGAAGGGAAGGCAAGTGATCCGGCGGTAAGAAGGGGGGATCCACTTCCTGAAGGGTAAGGCTGACTAAGCGGTTAATGGCCGCGCCGAGCAGCTGAGTAGGTCCGAGCGGAACCAAAAATAACCCAGTCATGGGCTGGGGTTTCCGACGCCAAGGCGGGAGAACCAAATGGCCGAGCGGGGCGTCTGCCCGGCTGGGACCGAAGGGCTGAGCGGGTGGTCCGTTCGGCCAGGACAAGGGCGAGGATACGAAGGTTAGCCGAGCGGCCTATTCGTTCGACTCAGGATATGGGATGTCAGCAAAGGCATGTCTGATGATTGCGCCGTACACAAGAGTGCACGATGGAGGATCGCGCCGTCACATCATGGAGAGGTTGATACAGTAGCGGTATGGCCTTATGGATGTCTTTCTGACAGACCCATATCTGGGCATGGTCCTTCTGACAGACCCATACCTGGGCATGGTCGAAAACAATAGATTGCTTCGATTGGCGCGCCCAGGCTCCTTGGAGAGGTCTATATAAGGTCTCCGTTTCTTCACCGGAGGTACACAAGTCTTCTGTTTCTAAGCCACCTCTTCATCTATTTCCTCGCCTGATTTGAGCGTCGGAGGGCCGTCGCCGGGACACCCCTCCCGGCTCGGTTTTGTTGCAGGTTCGCCGGAGCACTCGAGGATCCAGCAGGGAGCGCCACGTCCCCAGCGTTCGTTGACCCCTAGTTCGGACAGGATCAACTAAGATCCTCTTGGATCTGCACTGACTGAGGCTGAATCACTTGGCTCGGGTCATGGAGACACTTCTTTAGCATGGAGACATGAAATACATTGTGTATTGCTGACATGTCTTGTGGTAAATCCAGCTTGTATGCTACCTTCCCAATCCTTTCTGTGATCAGGTAAGGTCCTACATAACGAGGACTTAATTTGCCTTTCTTGCCAAATCTCATCACTCCCTTCATAGGAGCGACCTTGAGAAAGACTGAATCCCCTACTTGGAATTCAAGTGGCCTACGGCGTGTGTCAGCATAACTCTTCTGTCTACTCTGGGCAGTCTCAATTCTCTGTCTGATCTTCTGGATAGCCTGAGTAGTCTCATTTATCAGCTCTGTCTGAATGCCCAGCTCTACTTCCATTTCTTTTCTTTCACCTGTTTCTTGCCAGCAAATGGGTGATCTGCACTTCCTGCCATACAACGCCTCATATGGTGCCATCTTGATGGTAGCCTGATAGCTATTGTTGTAGGCAAACTCAGCTAAGCACAGATACTTGCACCAACTGCCTTTAAAATCTAGTGCACAAGCTCTGAGCATATCTTCTAGAATCTGATTTACTCGCTCTGTCTGTCCATCAGTCTGAGGATGGAAGGCTGTGCTGAACTTGAGTTTGGTGCCTAGTGCAGTCTGAACACACTCCCAGAAGTGAGAGGTGAAGCGCCCATCTCTATCAGAAACAATAGATTTAGGAACTCCGTGAAGTCTAATCACCTCTTTAACATACAGCTGTGCCAACTGCTCTATAGAGTGAGACACCTTGATGGCTAGAAAATGAGCAGACTTGGTCAATCTGTCCACTATCACCCATATTGCATCATATCCATTCGTAGTTCTTGGGAGACCTGTTATAAAGTTCATGGATATGTCTTCCCACTTCCACTCTGGTATTGAAAGAGGTTGTAGCATCCCTCCTGGTCTCTGATGTTCTGCTTTGACTCTCTGGCATGTCAGGCAGGTACTGACATATTTAGCTACATCTCTTTTGAGTCCAGACCACCAGAACCTCTGTTTCAAATCTTGATACATCTTGGTGGAACTAGGATGCATAGAGTACGGTGTACTGTGAGCTTCTTCTAAAATTTTCTTCCTCAGTTCCTCATCATTGGGGACACAAAGGCGGCTCCCCTGATAAAGAATTCCACTGTCTGATATTCGAAATTCGGAATTTTCTTCTTCCTGTATCCCTTGCTTGATCCTTTGGATATCTGGATCTTCACTCTGCTTCTTCTGTATATCCTCAAGCAGGGTTGACTCTAGAGTCAATGCAGAGAGTTGCCCATAAATAATTTCAAGTCCGAAATCTGACAACTCCTTCTGTAGTGGCAGGGCTAATGATGACAAGGACATCAGGGATGCACTGGATTTTCTGCTTAGTGCATCTGCCACTTTATTAGCTTTACCTGGGTGGTAGAGGATTTCACAGTCATAATCTTTGACCAACTCTAGCCACCTGCGCTGTCTCATGTTTAAGTCCTTCTGAGTGAAGAAGTACTTAAGACTCTGATGGTCTGTGAAGATTCTGCTCTGGACTCCATACAAGTAGTGTCGCCAGAGTTTCAATGCAAAGACCACGGCTGCCAGCTCTAGATCATGAGTGGGATAGTTCTTCTCGTAGTCTTTGAGTTGTCTGGAAGCATAAGCTATAACTTTTCCTTCCTGCATGAGTACAGCTCCTAAGCCCATCTTGGAAGCATCACTGTAGATGTCAAAACTCTTGTCACTCTCTGGAACAGTCAGAATGGGAGCACTGGTCAGTCTCTTCTTGAGCTCTTGAAAACTCTGCTCACATTTATCTGACCATTCAAACTTCTTGTTCTTCCTGGTGAGGGCTGTAAGTGGAGAGGCTATTCTGGAAAAGTCTTCCATGAATTTTCTGTAGTACCCAGCTAAACCAAGAAAGCTCCTGATCTCCCTTGCATTCTTGGGTCTCTTCCAGTTGCTGACCGCTTCTACTTTGGCTAGATCCACTTGAATGCCTTCTTTAGAAACGATATGCCCTAGAAACACCACCTGCTCCAACCAGAACTCGCACTTTGAGAATTTAGCGTAAAGCTGCTTTTGCTGAAGAGTCTGCAGTACTATCCTCAAGTGTGTGTCATGCTCCTCTGGGGTTCTGGAATAAATTAGAATGTCGTCGATGAACACAATGACAAATTTGTCAAGGTATTCTCTGAACACTCTGTTCATCAGGTCCATGAAAACTGCAGGTGCATTAGTCACACCAAAAGGCATGACTACGAATTCGTAGTGTCCGTATCAGGTCCTGAAGGCTGTTCTGGGTATATCACTCTCCTTCACTTTCAACTGGTGGTACCCAGAGCGCAGGTCTATCTTGGAGAACACTGTTGCCCCTTTCAATTGATCAAATAAATCATCGATCCTGGGCAGTGGATACTTGTTCTTGATGGTCACTTGATTCAGAGCTCTATAATCTATGCACATTCGCATAGATCCATCCTTCTTTTTGACAAACAACACAGGAGCTCCCCATGGTGAGTGACTAGGGCGAATGAAGCCTTTGTCAAGCAGCTCCTGAAGTTGTTCTTGCAACTCTTTCAACTCTGCTGGAGACATACGGTATGGAGCTTTTGAAATTGGACCGGTACCAGGAATTAGTTCAATCTCAAACTCCACTTCTCTGTTGGGAGGTGGTTCAGGTAGCTCTTCTGGGAATACATCTGGATACTCACAGACTACCCGAACTTCCTCCTGCTTGGGTCTTTCTTCTTCTCTTAATGAACAACACTGGAGCTCCCCATGGTGAATGACTAGGGCGGATGAAACCTTTGTCAAGCAGCTCCTGGAGTTGTTCTTGTAGCTCTTTCAGCTCTGCTGGAGACATCCGGTACGGAGCTTTTGAAATTGGACTGGTGCCCGAAGCACTGTACTTCCTGAGGAAATCCATACCCAGAATAACATCAAAATCCTGCACCGCAAGGACTACTAAATTAACATATAGCTCTCGGTCTGAAATTTTAACTGGTACAGCCCGAAGCCACGGGTTAAGAACTTGGAGTTCATGCTCTCTGTAGGCACCTGAAATTCCTTGGCAAAGGGTGCTAATATAAAGGAATAGGTCGCCCCAGAATCGAATAGTACAGTAGTTAAATGCTGAAAAATAACTACTTGACCTGTCACGACCGTGGAGGCACTAGCAGCTTCCTCTTTAGTAAGGGAGAATACTCTGGCATTGGCTGGAACTGGTGGAGCTTCCAACCTTCCTTGACTGATCTGAGGTCCATCCAGAGTTGCAGGCATATAATGTAGTTGAGACTTGGCTCCATATTGTATTGGCTGTGGCTGAGGTGCTTTGAACTTGTTAGGACACTGTTTAGCCATGTGTCCTTCCTGACCACAAGAATAACATCCAGTCTTATCCATAAGACAGGCTCCTGGATGTGTTCTCCCACATTTGGAGCAGGGAGGGAAATTAGTCTGCTTGTTTTCTGGTCCTCCCTTCTGGTTACTCCCTGAATTCCACTGCTCTCTTTTAGTGCCCTTGCCTTTCCAGTTCTGATTATTTAACTGGGGTTTCTGACTTCCCCCAGTCTTGGTTTCTATCTTGATTGGCTTGTGCTGCTCTCGTTGCACCTTCATGCTGTTCAGGTAATGCTCTGCTGACCAGCTCTTCGCCAGTCTGGGGCTGGTGAGTTCCACTACTCACATTAAGTGCTATCACAGGCTTCAGCATTCTGAGCATTAGTCTGACTCGCTCCTTCTCTGTACTTACTAGTTCTGGGCAGAGACGAGCTAGCCTGTTGAATCTTTTAACTGCTTCCTCCACTGTCAGATCACTCTGTCTGAACTCCATAAACTCCTCGTAGTGCTTATTGGTGAAACTTCATCGCTTATTTTCTTCCTTTGGTGAAAACCTAGCAACGCACCTGTGATCTCCTCCAATAAGTTTCCTTATTCCACATTAAAGAATTAACTAAATTCTTATACGTAGGAGATGAAGGTAGAAAATTTAATAACATCTACGTCTTATCTTCATCTTCGATCTTCACATCAACTCACTTCAGATCACTCACAATCTGGTTGAATATGTTAATGTGATGGCTCAGATCGGTTCACTATGTGAAAATAGACAATAGACTTCGCCACTGTTTACTTCGGCAATTAGTAATTACGAAGTAAGAAATGATAATCAACTTCGGTAATAAAGTTGATGTAGTAAATACGATTTTAAACTTCATAGGTTTAAAAATATGAGTCTCACTTCTAATTTTGTTTGACATTTTACTTCATAATATATATTTGATGAAGTAATAAGTTATAAAATAAAATTTATATATATAAGTACTGAAGTAATAAGTTTAAATGGGTTTAAAATTTTAGTATGACTTGAACCGGTTAATTATTCATATAAAATCTTTTACTGTAACTTGCTCTCTACTAAAACCTAAGTTTTGACGAAATCACCTAGCATTTTTTCCTTTCACGTTTTCCTCCGACGGCAGCTTCTCTTTCTCATTTTCCTCGACAGTCTTCTCCTTCGCTTCTCCTTCTCATGTTCTCTGTGAGATCCTCGCCTCTTCCAGCCCTTCCTGCGTCAATCGCTCCCTCGACGATGCTAGCATCTGCGTCTCCTCACAAGATGTGGAGGTTGTGCTCAAGATCTCTTACTCCTAACCGGGTGCCGCCTTCGCCCTATTTCAACAATCCAAAATTCGGCGCTTGAGAGAGGAGGAAGGGGAAAGAGATTCATCCCTGCGGCATGAGGATGTCGTACCTTCTGTCGCATCTGCACTCCGGTTGGGCAGTGGATCAGGCTATCTTGGCGAAGGAGGAGTGCCTTGTCGTCATCCTCTTCGGACATGACTAGGATGAGACTTGTATGCATGTATCTCTCCCTCTTTGTGATTATGCGGATGTGTATTTTTTCAACTACTCCTAGAATTTGTGTAGTGATTTTCATTTATTTCCTCGCTTCTTTCTTGAATTTTGAAGTTTTTGACTTGTTCCCAATTCATGTGAGGAACCCTAGATAGGCATATCGATGTTCAATGTATTGTAACTACTGGCTCAACAGTAGTTTTTTACCTTCTTGCTTCAAGTCACGTATTTTCTCCATTGGAGAAAACTAGGGTTCTAAGCTATTATTGTTCCTTTATTTATATGGTATTTTTTTTCTCAATTTCACATCGATTTGCTTATGAGGTGTTTAAGCTATCAATCCTCGAGTCCCTTCCAAAGGAACTAGGAGTAGTCGGTGTTACTTCATAATGTGGTCCATGAAGGGCTCAATTCAATGATGCTGCTAAGTAACAATGATACTGCTAAGTCAAAGGCTTTGAAAAATAAATAAGCTTTAAGTAACTATAATCTCCAAGTATACTATCAATCATCAATACATTATTTATCTAAATTACAACATCACAATCTGGTGTAGGTTCATAATGTCTTTGGTTGAATGGCAATCCTTCGTGCTTGATAATTAGTAACTTGTTCAATAGCTTTGTAAGACTTCTCTCACATTCAGTTGAGATAAACAACCAAATATTAGTATTTGTGAGTTGAAATGTAGCATGACATTTGGATGAGGTCCTCATTAGGAAAATTAGCACTTTAACATTATTATTTTTCCATGATCATAAAAGTATACACAAAATATTGTGTCAGATAATACTTCATTTCTTTTAAAAATTATTTGGAATTTACAATTACCACTGATTTCTAATTTTATTTTAGGAAGAACATTTAGATTGTTCTAAAATTCTACTAAATTTATGAGGATGTATGTGTTTGTGGTCATCAGAGGATCCAAGATTTCCTAGAAGGGGACGGACACTTGGTTCAACAAGAAATTAATTAGCTATCCCTACTGAATCTAACATAATCTTACAAGCTAGACTTTTAGATAACTCAACTCATTCCTTGGAGACAATGAATTCAGCAACACAGCCAATAGCTGCAAGGTAATGCCACATTGCTTATAAAACCATTTTTTTCCCTAGAAAATAGTGCTTATAGTCACTGTATTTTTCTTTTCCCTTTCATGCCTTTTTGACAATTTGGTGGAGACTTCTAGGAAAAATAGATTAAGATGTTAATTCAACCTACCAATTGTGAGAAGTTTTAAAAGATGTTAAACGTGTTCTTCAATCTAACAATTCTGAGATGCTTTAAGGGATTTTCAGAAAGCAACATCATCACTTCTTTGTATAAATCTCATTAGTGTTCAAGGATTCTGTAAGATGAAGCTTATTTTAGTACCCAATATTTATTGAGCTCATATCAATCTTCGCCTTATGTTTTTTGTGATACCCTCTTGTTTTTTTCTTTTTTTTTTCATTTATGTTGTCAGTTTGAATATATGGTATGAAAGTTTTGTTTGCTTCTACAATTGAAAGATAAATATTGAACTATTAATGATTGCTCGTCATAGGCAATTCTGTAGGAAAAGAATAGAATTATAACTAAGTAAAAATACTATGCTGCTAGTGTATTACTGCTTTTGTGTCATGTGCTTTTTGTCTAGGTAATTACAATCTACTAGATACTTATTAAGTATTCAAATAGCTTATATTGCCACATATATAGCAGTATAATATTTCATAAATTTAATTTTAAGATAAAACATCACATCCCCTTGTTAGTGTGGTGCCTTATTGCAATATAATTCGTATTAGTTTAGAAGATGCATGGTTCCATTCTATTGTAATATGAGGTTGTGGTAAGGTGTCATGCAAAATATGAATGAGTTTTCTTTCAGTTGTTAAAATTATTTAATGTTTCTATTATGTTGTACAATATATCCATATTGAATCATCTGACTACCTTGTAAGAGCTAAGCATTCTAAACTCAACTTAGACACTGATTATTCAGTACATTTCATATCATTTCTCATATTTTTTTAATATCCTTGGATACTTTAACTGATTACCTCAAATGCGCTTAATAGTAGTTGAATGCCCTTGCTCAATCAAGGTTCTTTATTTTGATGATGAGCTATAAAGTATTTACTTTGGTTAATAATGTAAATTGCTTTTTGGTTGATGTTATGTTATGAAGCAGTAAAGATTGTATGCCTCTTTCACTCAAGACTATTATTCTCAAACTGGAATAAGTTAATTTTGTTAATCTATGTGATGCTTTGAATCCGGTCCTGCAGATGATTGGCATGAGAACATCTATCTTTTTTTAATTGTGTGTGTAAGTAATTGATTCTTTCTTAATTGTTAATCTATCTTTTTTCACGTTGTTTCACGGCCAAGTTACAATTAACTGTCGTATGTCGTATGCCTCCTTCTGTTAGTATTATGTGTTAAATACAATATTTGTTCATATGGTTTTCTTTGTTCACAATATTAGTTCACATGCTTTTGCTTTGGTTTACATGGGGTATATTTATGTTTTTCATTACTTTGTCATTACCATGCAATTACCTTGCAGTTACCTTTACAAATACTTGGAGAAAGAAAAAAGAGCTGAGTATGTGTCATTTGTGGATCCTGGTCACATACCTACATGTGGTGTGGGTGAAGAAGACAGTAAATTGTCACAACATTGCTGCTTAGTTGAGAGCATCAAATTCATCCCATACAACACTGAGTAAGATTTTAATTATTTATCAATTCCTACTACATGCTAGTCAATGTTATATTTTCATTTGTACAGGTACCATTGGATCTTGACTATAATTAATGAAGATAAGAATATGATATATTTATTGAACTATTTGAGTAATAGAAACTGAGACTATGCTTGGCAAACTATTGTGACCAAGTAAGTAGTAGATTATACTAATTTTGAATGCATTCAATTCATCATAGGTTGTAAAAATAATTTTCTATTGTTTACAATGTAGTAAGGTCAAGATATACAATGCATCAAGGGGTATTTCAAAAGGACTAGGTTTTAAACAATTGACAATATGTATTGTGACTATATATTTAGACAATAATTAATAATTTTTATTATTTGGATTGTGACTTCTTGCATGACATTTTCAATTTCATTAGGATAATCTTAAATAAAATGATGGTGTTGAATGTGGATATTATATGATGCGGTACATGAAAGAGATAGCCTTGGATGAAGATTCACAATTAGAGAGAAAGGTGAATTTCTTCTTTATGAAATATTTTCTTTATAAAATATTGAGTCATTTTTTATTGATCCTCAAACTTCTGTTAATGTTTCAGTTTGCAGCATCAAAAAATAAATAATATTACAATCAATTTCAGTGTGATGAAGTCAGAAGTGAATGGCGCGAATTCGTCTACTTCTATGTGAGTGCCTAAGTGTAGGCTATGATATACATTTTAGACATGTATTTAGAGATTTATGGATACAAAAGTTTTTGAATTATGGTTAGACATGTCTTTTATGAATACACTTTTAGATTGTATTTGATACATATTTATGATATATTTGTTTAATTTTGGTGGTAAAAAATATTGTGTTGTAGTAAAATATTATAATATAAATTTTCTTCAATTAAAATTGTATTGCAGTAAAATATGATCAATTACTTTGATACTATAAATAAATGATGAAGTAATACAACAAAAAAGACTTCGCTAAATTTAAATAGTGGTGTAGTTAAAGAAACTATTTGTTTCACTACTGATCAAATTTATGAAGTAGTTCGTATAAATTACTTCACTACATTGAATTTTTTGTGTAGTAAAATATCCTCTATTGCTTCTATACTACAATGAAGTAATACAATAATAAATACTTCAACCAAAACAAATTATGCAGATGTAAAATTAATCATTTACTACACCAGAATTCAAAAATTGTGAAGTTGTATACCTATTTTACTTCGTCAAACAATGAAACCTATGAAGTAATATATCATCAACTACTTCGGTCATTTTACTAGTCACGATGAAGTAATAAAATTTTTTTACTTCGAAAATGGTCCAATTTTGAACCGATTTTGGACCGGTGATAGACTTCGGTAAACATGTGGTGAAGTAAAAAATTGACCCTTTTACTTCACGTGCGTCTACTTCGGTAATTATCTACCTATTACTTCGGATAATATCCGAAGTCTATTGTCGATTTTCACATAGTGGTTCCTTCTGTCATTTTCAGTCCGAATAATTTCTGTTTGAGATACAACTCGTTTATCAATAACTTTAACATGTATCAGTTTTTGCCAAGCTGCCACCGGTGACTTCTTGTCTATGACATAGTACATCACATCATCCATAAGACAAAGTCTGATTGTTGCCACTGCTTTCACCTGAAGTTCTTCCCAATTTGATCTCTCCATGCTTTCTGATTTTTTTTCTCCTAGCAACTTCACCATATCTTGTTGTACAAATAAGTCCTTGACTCTTCTTTGTCATAATCCAAAGTTCCCGGTTCTGTCAAACTTCGCAGAAGTTGTCTTCGACATGTTAAAGAAAATCCTTCAAAACATATAGTTCTGATACTAATTGTTGCGCAAAGAGGGGGGGTAACACCTTTCAACTTCTAACGTGGAAAAGAGGAAGAGAGAAAGAGATCACATGAAACAATGAGACAAAGACGTTCAAGAAAAGGAGCAAACACAAGGAAGGAGAAGAAAAGGAAAAAAGAAGAGTTATCGTAGTTCGGCAACGTGTTTATTCTATAAAAACGGTCAAAACTTTATTAGAATTCTCTCTACATAAGAGAATCACATTCAATGATTCTCATGATTGTATAATATATTTACAATGATCCTTATAAATAGTGTCTACCCCAGACCCGATAAAATTATAACAGAATTTTATTATGAAAAATCACAACAGATTTCTATTATGAAAAATAGCAACAGAATTCTATTACGAAAACCTTAACAAAATTTTATTTTCATGATGTCTCTTGCATTGCCCTTCATCTAGGTATGAACTATATGTTAACAAGCCATAATCTGCACAAGAGACAATTTTAGAACAAATGTTACATAAACTTATTGGACTAAAATCATTCAGGGAAGAAGGATTAGACACCTTGGGAGGATAAGCATAATAAGTGTAGAATTCCAGCTCGAAGGGTTGCCATTTTCATTCAAAATATGAAAAACTGTAGAAATAACATCATGTTCAACGGTGTGTTAATTTTTTTGGAAAAAAGACGTTGTGTATCAATTTAGGAGATGAATTGCTTTCCCTTTAATTTGTGAATAAATTCGAATGCACTCACTATAATTCACACTACAAGAAATAAGTCAAATAATGATGGAATTGAGACTTCATCTTAATTTATCATGACTTCCTTATTATTTAACATCTGATTAACCTTGATCTATCAATACTTCTATTATCATTAACAGTTTGCTTTGGAGGAGATAAGGGAAGGGTAAGTAAAATGAAAGTAACTTTTAACCTTGTTTAGAAAGGAGGCGAGGGAAGGGGATGAGAGAAGGGAAGGAGAACTTTTACCCTCCCTTACCCCTCAAATGATATATTTTCTTATACCATGATTTGGAGTGTAAGGAATTTACCATTTCTTCCCTTACCTTTCCATTAATAAACCGCCCATCAGCTCTTCTAAATAAAGTAAGTGTTCAGTCATTTATAATTCACTTGGACTTTACATCTCATATCAAGTGCCCGATCCTTCATGACTCACTTAGACTTCTCTTTTCAATTCAACTCCCTGTTGAAATTCTAACCGCTAAATGTCCGATTTTCCATTACCCATTTGGACAATTTCATGTTTGACTTTCAATCGATAAACATCCAGTTACTCATGTCCTACTTTAACTTTTTTTTTGTTTGTACGTTATTAAATATTCAATTAATTTTGACCTGCTTTATCAATTGATTGCACTAATAAAAATTAGAGATTTTTATATTCGAGTTAGATGAGATTAGATCCACGCTAAAAATGCTAAAAATAGTCTCCATAGTTTTGGATGGCCCATATAAAAAAAATTAAAAACCGTTTTTACAGTTAAAGATGTCATATGAACAACCTGACGTACTACATGGGTGAAAGGTTAAAAAATTCAAATCCAAAAAAAAATATATATTTTTATAAATTTAAGATTTTAGATTTGACAAAACATCGTACGATTACAGATTTCACGTCGTATCAAAATTTCCATATATAAGTATTAGAATTTTAATCAATAATTATTTTATAATTTATTTTTTTAAATATAATTAAGCCGACGTACTTCATTTCAAGCCATGTCAGGCCCAATGGACCATTGCCCGGCCCAGGGACGATCACCGTTACTCCTACCATTCCGCTCTTCTTCCTGATTCCTCCTCTTCCTCGACCTCTCCTACCTACCTGTTAACTTTTCAGTGTTTAAATTCGATTGGAATCCATTGTGATGTTGGTTCATTCATGGCGGAACATTCTTGCTCGATTCGTGGTTTTAGGGCTTTAGTGCGCGTTTTCCTTTCCTCGATTTGCTGCTTTCCGTATTAATTTGGGCGAATTGGGTAGCACAAGATCATACGAATCGGATCCGCATGCTTTGAAAAGGTAATTTGATTGTTCCATCACTCACGATATCAGTAAGGTTTGTTAGGGCTTTGAATTGTGTTTTCCACTTGTATTTAAGTTTGGCGTGCAATAATTTGTCTGATGATGATCTTTTCTATCAGTTTTTTTTGCTCTCTTTGGTTTCATATGGGATCAACCGACGAAGCTATTGAAATTGACGTCTTGGAGAGACGATTATTATCAGGTTCAGTTACAAATCGATATAATGAAGCTGAAGAAGACACAATCCTGCACACTGCATCCTTCTATGAGATGGAAGAAAAATATGTCAAGTACCAAACGGTTCAATGGATTCTGTATTCCTTGCTTCTGATGCTAGCATGGGGAATTGGGGCCTTGATGTTGCTATATTTGCCAATTCGAAGACATATCTTGCGATCTGACTTCCGCTCTCGCAAGCTATATGTGACTTCCAATGCTATTGTGTATGAGGTAAATCAAGCATGATCATGGGATGCTCTACTTCTTCACCTTATGCTGTAACAAACAGTTGGTTAGTAGATGGTTTTCCTCAGTTGAATTTCTTTATATTTGCAGGTAACAAGACCAGTAGTTTTTCCTTGTTTTGGAGTTTTGACGAAAGAAAAGCATGTAGTGCTTGCCTCAGTTGCAGATATTGTAGTTGAACAAGGTAAGGTTGAAGTGTGGAATTAGGATGTATGTATTATTATTTTAAAATATTAAGGTACCTTCATTGTTGATTAGATTTTGGCATTAGTCCTTTTTTTCTTTAGCAACTGGAAGGAATATGCCTGTGTATACTGATACAAGTGGATGATATTCAGTCTTATTCAGTTCTTCACATCTATGATTCTGTAGGAATTGAATTCTTTAATGTTTCATGAAAACTCCTGCCTTGACGTAGATGACATCCATTAAAAAACATACCTATGTTTGGGCCTACAAAAAAACTGATCTTCTTCATTTCAGGTTAACTTAGTATTTGAAAATTATCTTGATATGTCATTTGAGTCATGACTGCTAAACAAGCATTCTATACCAAGGAATCTATGTCTTTTCTTTCATAAATATTTATTTTTTGTTGGCTTACCATAATTTGGTCAAAGTATCAATAGAAATGATGCATTGACAATCCTCGAGAAAATTGAAAAATTAAAGTCTGATATAAAAGATGTTGAGGTAATTTATTATGTCTCATAAAATTGCATTGCTACTTACACTATAAATAATGAATAGCATAATATCAGTATAATCAAATTAATGTTATTAATTAGCTAATAATATGTGATTATTATTGTTATTATTTTATAGAATAATATTTTAGAAAATATAACATAATATTTATTTTATTAAACTGAATGTATATCTTGTAGGCTTATTGATCAATGATAAATCATGTTTTATTAAATATAGATTCAATAATCGAAAAGACAACTCATGCAACAATAAAGTTGATTAATAGTCAATATTATTTTGTTTAGCTGAGAAAAGGGTTTTGAGGCTAATATTGATCTAGAAAGCTACTATGTCTCTTGTTAACATAAAGAGATGGATGATATGCTTGGTTTACTTAGTGGTACATCTCATGCAACAATAAAGTTATTTTGTTGATCTTGTAACAACTCTTAAATGATGCTGAGCTAAGAGATTAAGCATGAATTTCTAAAAGTAGATAGGATTATCTATTAGGACCGTGAACGTATTTTTTGGGGGGTTGGGGGGGGGGGTGTTGAATACCACCTTACTTTTCTTTATCAAACACAATTAAATGCAACGATAATAAACACAAGCAAAGTCAATGCTAACAAATCCTTACTAAAGTCTCCTCTTCTTACAAGTCTCTTACTAGAAGATAGAAAACAAGTAAAAAATCTAGGCTAAAAATTACAACATGCAAGCTTAAGAATTATCAAAATGTTGCTCAAGATTTGCTAATCCTCAAGGGATTCCCTTGGTTCTCCTTATATAGCCTTCAACCTTTATTGTTCTATTCTACTTGCATCATTTGTCAATTGTGTTATTACGATTGCTATACTCTTCAATATGCCAATGACTACTTTAGTCTAACTTTAGTTGACTACCTAACTTAACCCCTTTTGCCATCTGATGATTGCAACTTTCTTTTGTCTGATCAACAATTCTTTCTAACTCATGTCAAGGGATCAATTGACTGAATTGTGACACATAAGTCAACTCAACATCTTTATTGACTCACTCCAAATAGAAACATTTCATTCATAAGTCACAAAGCCTGAGTAAGTTGTTAGTCAACCTCGTCGATTGGAGACACCTTCAGCTGATTGGAACCTCGACTACAACCATCCTAATGATCAAGTCTTTGCCTAAGCCAAGCGCTAGCCTAACCCAAAGTACAAATCGCTTTACTTTCATAATTCACTCAAAAGCTTACTCTAACTTAACTTCCCCACCAAGGTGTCTCTCGTTAGGTCTTAAGTCCCTTGGATGCACCAGGACCACGACTCACTTTTTGTGCCATTATTTACTCTTTACCTATGCAGTTCGCCTTCTTCTAGCTATCGTCAACGTTATAGCTACTTCTCATTTTGCAGTCCATTGGATGCCCCATTCCATCCTTCTTTGATCTCTAATAGATCTAAAGCCACCAAGTTAATAGCTTGATGAGCTACTCCATCATCACTCAATGTTTCTTGTCCTCCAGCCCCTCGAATGCCTCATGTTATCATTCTTTGAACTCCATCGGACCTTCAAATCATTGAGCATGTGACCTTGGCTGCACCAAGTCATCATCCTCACTCAATTTCATCTAATCACAAGCTTAGCAAACTCCATATGCATCTAGCCAAGCTCTTGTACAACTTAAGATATATATCAAATATACATGTAGATGTCTAATTTCATTAGTCTTCAACCTAGGTTGGCCGAATCTGTCAAAGTCTTTCTAGTCTAGCATTTCAACCTACTCCATCCTTGTGTGATGCTTCATTTCTCGAGACAAATTGGTTCACCTTTAGTTTTTTACTATACTCATACAACTACAACCCAAGTGATCTATTGTGTATTTGTCAATTTTGACAACCATACTCAAGACAGAGGAACTTGTTTGGTTTGTATTGTTGGTTGGTCCTAGGAAGATCGTACCGGTTCCACTGTACAAAAATTTTGTACAAGTGTCGAACCTTTCCTAAACAACCTATTGTGTTCTTTAGAAATTAAATTAGGAATCACAAACGAAACTTAATATTATTGATTCCAAATTTAACTTATCTGTTCTTAATTGTTTAGATTAGGATCGCAAACGATGCTTAACATTATTGATCCAAATCTACCTATGTTATAAATTCAATTAAATATTAATTTCCAAAATTGACTTCCAGGTTAAACATGACGAGGCACTAGGCCTTCTTGGATATGGGAGCAACCACCACTTCCTAGACAAAGCCTTTTAAAGAAATTTAATATTTAATTTCCTTATATAACTCTATGTTTAACCAAAAGGAACAATCGAATCACAAATTCGAAAAGCAAAAAAAAAAAAAACACAAACTCGAATCACAAATTCGAAACTCTAGAATCATATGCCTCTTGTGTTTGGAATTCATACAAAGAAAAACTAGTATGATGCGGAAAACAATTACTAGTTATACCTTCCATTGTAAGCAAATAACCTCTTGATATTCTACTGTATTCCTCTTCTAATCTCGGACGTTGTGTGGGCAACGATCTTCCGAGACGAGAACCACCAAGCTCCTTCTTCTCCAAGCTAGATTCGGCCACCACCAATTCTCCAAGAGAAGTAGAGGTCCAGTCACCACCACCAAGCTCCAAGGGATGCAAGAGCAAAACCTCCTTTCTCTCCTTCTTCTCCTAGCTAGAACCGGCCACCAACAAGTGCTCCAAGGGAAGGATAATCCGGACACTAAAGAAGAAGAGAAAAGGAAGGAATAGGGCCGGCCACACACCAAAGAAAAGAGGAGGAACTATAGAATAGATGTTCTTAGGTGAAGGCACCTCTACCCCCTCTTTTATATTCCTTGGTCTTGGCAAATAAGGAAATTTAATTGTTATTAAAATTCCCTTATATTCCTTGCCTTTGGTTATTAAGGAAAAATTAATTAAATTTTCCTTTTAACCATGCTATGGCCGACCATATCCCCATGCTCCAAATTAGGAAAGTTTTAAACACAAAATTAAAACTTCCTTATTTGTTTCCGGAAATTTTAAAATTAAAATTTCTCTAATAATTTATCCCTTCATGGTTGGTTATAAAAGGAAATTTTATAAATTAAAATCTTTCTTTTAAACATGTGGTTGATTTCCAAAAAGGAAAGTTATCTCTAAAATTAAAATCTCCTTTCAATTTACAAATAAGGAAAGATATCTAATCTTTCTCTTAATCTTTTGTAGAAGACTATAAAAGAAAATATTTAATTTTAAAACTCTCTTTTTAAATCATGAACATGGTTACAAAAAAGGAAAGTTCTATCAAAATTTAAATCTTCCTCTCAATCTACAAATAAGGAAAGATATCAAATCTTTTCTTAATCTTTTGTAGAAGGAAAAATTTAAATTTTAAACTCTCTTTTAAAAAACCATGGAATCCACATAAGAAAAATTTTAAAATAAAAATCCTTTTATTTTTCTTAGGGTCGGCCACACCATGCTTGGCCCCTACTTGGCTCAATCTTTGGGTCTTGGCCGGCCCTAGCTTGGGCTCCAAGCTAGCTTGGCCGACCACCAAAGAGTGGGTAAGAAAGTGGTATAGGTGGGTATAATTCTCTATATACAAGAGGCTACGATAGGGACCGAGAGGAGGAATTGATTTTGGTCTCCCGATGAAATTAAGCTTCTCGTGTTCGCCCCAAACACCCAACTTAATTTCATCAATAACAATTCATACCACTAAAGAATTATTATTGAATTACCGCACCAATCCCAAATTACATTTTGGGCTCATTCTTATTATGAGTGTGTTAATCTCCCTGTGTTTAAGATGTCGAATGCCCACTAATTAATTGAGTTACTAACAACTCATTTTAATTAATATCTTAGTCCAAGAATAGTACCACTCAACCTTATCGTCATGTCGGACTAAGTCCATCTGCAGGGTTTAACATGACAATCCTTATGAGCTCCTCTTGAGGACATTATCAACCTAGATTTCTAGGACACAGTTTCCTTCTATAATTAACAACACACACTATAAGTAATATCATTTCTCAACTTATCGGGCATTTTGATTTATCGAGCTAAATCTCACCCTTTGATAAGTCAAAGAAATAAATACTGAATATATGTGCTTGTTATTATATTAGGATTAAGAGCACACACTTCCATAATAACTAAGGTCTTGTTCTTTTATTAAGTCAGTACAAAAAGAACTTACCTTAAATGATCCTACTCAATACACTCAGAGTGTACTAGTGTAATTTATTAGTCAAGATAAACTAATACCTAATTACACTACGACTATTCCAACAGTTTGTTCCTTTCCATCTTAGTCGTGAGCAACTCTTTATAA
Organism: Zingiber officinale; assembly: GCF_018446385.1. Taxonomy (NCBI): domain Eukaryota; kingdom Viridiplantae; phylum Streptophyta; class Magnoliopsida; order Zingiberales; family Zingiberaceae; genus Zingiber; species Zingiber officinale. Next base: position 132,030,906 of record NC_055998.1, read on the forward strand.
TTTATAAAGAACTGATAACATGATCTTCTGTGTGTGACACCACACACCATGTTATATACAATATAAATTAATTGAACAACTACACTTAACAAATAAATGTAGACATTTGACCAATGTGATTCTATTATTTCAAAAATAGATGTTTACAAAAAGCTAGGCTTTTAGTATACACTCTAACAGAGGAACTTGTTTGGTTTGTATGGCTGTATGTCTCCTGCAAGAAAACTGAACAAAAGAGATTGGAATCATCAACTTGCTGTCTTTGTTCAATCCAGTTTTAGAACAAGAACCTTTTTGGCATTATTTATTTAGCAGGAAGTACTAATAATTCATGGAAAGTTTCTTTTAAGTACAACAAATCAGAGCATCAGTCATTTAAATTTATGCAAACTACTTGTTCTAAAGCCTAGAACTTAACTAGCTTTAGGCAACAATAGTATATGTACAAACTTCTACACAGGCAATAAAAGGAAAAAAACTAAACCTAAAGAAAATAGTACTTAAATCACAAGATGGTTAGACACAATGTGGTCCGATCCTTCTCCGTGACCCACAATGGCAGGAGATTCGTGCACTGAACTATCCTTTTTTTTCTCCCTAAAATATTCCGCATATAAGTTGTATGATACTAAGTGCGAGAAACTATAACCTAGAACATGGAAATGATATTGTACTTTTAAGCTTCAAAGATTAATCCCTATTTCATAGTTTACAATGATTTTTTTTCCAAATATTTCCAAGTACCAACATTCAAGAAAAATGAAGAGGCCTCACTATTAAATTCCAAAGTCAAAAAAATGAAAAATAAATTCATCGACAACAATTACAAACTGAATTAAACTAGTAACATTATTTCTCTAATAAAATCTATTTTGAAATCTTATAGCATGGGGCTTCTGTGTGACCTTGGCGCAATGATAAAATTGTTTCTGTGGGACTTTGGTCACAAGTTTGAATTGCGGAAATAGTCTCTTGCAATGCATGTAAGGTTGTATATAATAGACCCAATGCGGCTGAGGCTTCCTATGAAAGATTGTGTGTGGCCGCCAAACATCATAAGTTTCTATAAGATTGTGAAATTTTATACAATTAATAAGAATATGAAGGCGTGAAATTTCAATATTATACTTAATCAAAGTAGATTATAGTTCAAAAAATATATTTAAAAGTGAGTTGAGAATGTTTAATTGGAGAGTGAGGAGATATTGACAATGTTTGACTGATTCCTCCAAAATATTGTATGTAGTTACGGTTGGACACCAAGTTGAGAAGGTGGTAAATCTAGTCTGTGATGTGACTGATACTATTTTCAATATTGTGACCTCAACATGGGCTTCATGTGGACAATTAGTTTTTTTATTTTGTTTGCTTGATTCCTACAATTCTCGGACTAACCTTTTACCTCAATGTACCTATGTTGGCATGACGCCACATGTGTGTTTAGATAAAAAATGAGTGGGAGCAGCCAGACTCACTTGTGAGAGCAAAAGGAAGAAGAAACATGAAATTTCCGTTGCGCTGGGAGGAAATAGATTTTCAACATCATGGTGCACGAGGAGGAGAGTATTGTTGCATCACCGGAGGGAGGGAACTTAATATAAGTTACATTATCAGTTATAATTATTATATGTTACATGCTATGTAAATATAAATTAGGCTATATAACATAATATATGTGAATTGATCAAATATTAGTATTTAAATTTTTAAGATTAATTGTGTCTATATCTGATTTTTAAGATGAATTCTAAATTTCGTGTGCCATCTATTTTAGAAAATTAAGTGTTTGATACTTGTATCTTACATGGATATGAATAGTTTTTTCCAAGTCCAAGTGACGTGCTAGATTCATTATTGTTTTTCAGCATGTGTCTGTTTTGTGAATATCCATCTCATTATGGATAAGTAACTATTAATTTTAATTGATTCACTAGAAACACAAGATGGTTCATGCAAAATAATTTTTTGATTTACATGTTGCATTCTTTATTGCCGACCCCACCTAGTGGGATAAGACTTTGTTGTTATTGTACTTGTTGAATTCTTTATTAAGTGCACACTAAAATTCTTGTATTCGTGCACAGGTTATTTGCAATCCTTCTTCGGCATATTTTCTGTCAGAATAAAGAATACAGGTGTACGAAGGCCTCCAAGTGATGATGTTCAAATCCTAGGAATTTCTGAACCTGGGGCTTTCCGCAAGGTACTACTGCTCAGATAAGTGTTGATTCATCAGCATTATTTACTAAAGTAATAAACTCTAGATCTACTTTGTGCAGGCTGTTCTGATGCATCTTTCAAATACGAGGAGTGATATTCTCAGCAAGCAAATTTACATGTCTGAAGATCCTCATACACTTGGTTCTGGTCCATCTACCAGTTGGGTATGGTGAAGTGCTTTTCATACTTGCTTGTAAAGCAATTTTGCTTTGTGGAGCTACTGGTATTTTTGTTTTTCTTCCTCCCAAAATAGTCTGTGCAAGAAAATTTTCTTTCAAATTACATGACTTTCAATCGGCCTTGTGCTGAGTGGGTGTAATTTGAAATCTGAAATATCTGAAAAGTGAGGACTGCATTCTTTAGGCGTCAACTTGAGTAACAGTTCGCTATAAATTTTTTTTCAACTTTTTTTTTGCCTTGTCTAGACAATGCATAAATTAGGCAAAATATTTTAACATGTTACCTGATCAACCATTCATTCTGCAAAGATGATAAATATATCAGATTTCAAGGAACCTAGAATGATTTTAAGAAAAATATTTTCTCCACAAAATATTTTATTTTGAATTTATACTATGGCAATTCTTACCCCTCCAGAAATGATATTCGGTTTGTGGAGTCTAGACTTGTATGATATTGCTTTGATATCTTTTCTATTATTTAGAAAATCTTTCCAAGTCCATTCTTGTTTGTAGGTTCCCCCTCCTGGAGATATTATATTGCAGAAACTTGAAGAGATTGGAAATTCTGTCAAGGTCAAACTAATTTTTGTTCTACAACAAATTTATATCTTAATTCACCAATTAACTAGTTAGTTGTGATTCTACTGCAGAAAATGCAAGCTTTAATTGAGAAGAAATTCCAAGCACCAGAGCTTTCAGATTGAGGTAAGCAGACTTATTGAGGTTGAAGAAATCAGTTTTTCAATAAATGCGACTTTTGGAACATTATAAAGCATTGCCAAATTGAAGCACAATTTCAATTTTGATATATTTGATCTAATGGACTTCTTAGCTTTCTTGTTTGCATATATTGTTGTAAATGCTATCACTTACATCTGGCAAGGTCCATTCAAATGATGAAAGATCCCACCTTGTTCCTCATTTCTCGAGTTTTATTATTTTCCGAGGTTTGTTTTTCCTTTTTAATTTTTTTTTATTTGGTATCCTTTTGTGCATGATTTGAGGAGTTACAATCTTACAATCTCTTTTTGCAGATTCGCATGGGCCATTAAATATTAATTGAGATTTATTATTTTGTCTGCCTAAGTTGTAAGTTGTTCTTTCAATGTACTTTGATTGAAAATTTTAAATTGTGTCATCTGAACTTTTATGCATTATATGAATTGGTTTAATCGAATTTTATGGCCTTTATTTATCATACAATTTGAAACAGGAAAGAAAACTTAGACAAAGGCACTTCATATGAAAAGATCCCTATTCCATTATTAAATTTTCTCTATTAAAGAGCAGCTGAATCAATAGTCTTTCATGAACTTGTTGAAGAAATTCCTTCACATGAATTTAAACTGATCTAAGAAATCATGACTAAATGAAAACAATTAGTAAGAAGCTTGCCACAAAATGTGATATAAAATGTGAATTATGTGATGAAGAAATTATCTTAGGACATGATCTTTTTAAACCAGGTATGTAAAATCGAAGTTAACTAATTAGCAGATGGCATGTATTAAGGGTCTATTATGACTTTTCTTACGTATAACCCTATTTGACCAAACATTGCCATTCTGACATTGATGTTTGCTTCCTTGATATTGGTATTTGCCTTCGCCTCTAGGGTTGTTAATGTCCTTTGTAACTCGGGTAATGATACAACGACAGGACATCTTTTTACCTTTTCAAGCATCTAAAGATCGAATCTTATTTTGACAAATTAATAGATAATTTTTTTAATAGATGATTGATCTAAAAAAGTTAAGTTGATAGATCGTCCGTTACTTATTTATCATGATAGTTAATAGAAAATTTTTATGGGATTGAGTTGGTCATTTTAGGACTTATCAGTGTTAGTTAAATATCGGATGTTAATTAAAAAAAATACAACCATTGGCCTATTCTTGGAGAGTGTGTTTTGATCTCCGGGGTCATGGTATCGCGGTAGGATATTCAAGTTATCACTCAGGCACCTGCGATTCGAACCCCAGCTCAATATATTTGTAGGAATTTTTTCTCTAAATGGAGGACGTAACAAAGGATATTAGGTTTTTGGGCTAGCCGCCGCGTGCGCTTCCCGATTTACCCTAGTGATCGATGAGAAACTTTCATGGACCGGATCGATCACCCCAGAGATAGTCAATGAAACTAATCAGAATTATTATTTTTTTTATTGCAACATGTTTGTCTATTTTAAGTCTAACTATTTTATTGCAACATGCTTGTCTATTTTAAGTCTAACTATTTTATTGCTGAGATAGGGCTCAGTATTTGATCGAAATTGAATCGTATTGAATTGATCGAAGATTTAATAAATTGAAAACTTTTGAATTAATTGAATTAACCGAGTTTTTTTTATGAAAATCGAATCAATCTAATCGATAAATTATTGATTAATTTAATTTTTGATTGAATTAATTGAAATTTTAAAATATTATTCAATTTTAATTGAAAAATAAAATGTTATTTAATTAATTATATTTTTAAATAAAAGTAATTAAATTAATATTTTTATTTATTTTAGTCGAATTATAAAATTTAAAATCAAAATCGAATCAAATTAATCGAAAATTAAATTGAATTTAAAAAAAATAAAATTGAATTAATGAATTTTTAAATTCAGTCGATTCGATTTAGTTAATTCAGTTTTTCTGAATTTTTATTCGCCCTTAGATCAAAATCAAAAAATAATAATAAAACCCTAATTTAAAAATTAAAATAGAAACATGGTCTTATAAATTTTATAACAATGAGTATATAATTGCCACACTAAAAAAAATATTATAGCATAACATTAGTATAAGTATTAATCATATCATAAAATAAAAAAAATAAGATTATGACAATCATGTATCTAATAATTAGAGAAAAATTCGTCTATCTAATATTAACATACTAATAACAATCTCATACACTCATTATCTTTGTGTTCTTATATCATTTTTTAATTAAATATTTTTTTATTCATATTGGTAAGCATATAAAAAAAAAAAAATCCTTTTCCTAATATATCGTTTACTTTTAATTTTTTTTTATAAAGTACTCTTCTATTTTATTACATTTGTTGAAATATTTGCACATTTTATAATATAAGACATTTGCTCTTGGTGACGCATATTTGAAGTACTTATTTCACAATAAGTATGAAAAATATTTTGTTTCTTTATTTTTTAAATATTTAAAAATTTATAATCTTAACATATTTATTAATTCATATTTGTGTGGTATGGTCCAAATAATAATTAGGAGTTTATCACTCGAAGATATTTAGAGCTCCCACTGCGGATGTGGCAGAGGGAGAAATCTCCCTCCCATAGTGGGAGGGAGATTTCTCCCTCGAACGAAAAAGCGGCTCTGTCCTTACATAGCCGTTTCTTCGTTGCTTTTATTTTTTTTATATATATTTTAATTTTTTTAATAATTAAAAAAAGTATAACGTTTTAATTTTTAGCCGCATGCAACGGTTACCGATTGCATGCCGTTGAACAACGACTAATTTTTAGCCGTTGTTTAACGTTTTAATTTTATTATTTAATATATAAAAAAAAAATCTATAAATATGGGATCAATTTTATTCATTTCATTGCAATCTTTGCTCTCAACTCATTTCTCCCTTTCATTCCCTGTTTGTATTCGAGATTAATTAAATTTATAAAAAATTATGGTGTATGAATTATGAAGGAGAAATGAGAATTATATATAATAAAAAGTGGGACCAATTTAGTGGTATCAGAGCACAGTTATACGATCTTTTGTTTTCGTAATTTTGGATGTTTGGGATAACCTGATACCAATTTATTTACTTGGTATCAGAGCGCCAAGTTTGGCGATACTTGTTGAATTTTTGTATTATGGATTTTCGAGATTTATCTGATACCAATTTATTGGTATCAGAGCGGGTTATGAGACCTGCTTTTGGTGTTCTGGAGATTTATCGGATACCTGTTGTTGGTATTCTGGGTATTTGGTTGGCCAGGTTTGCGAGTCAAACTGGGCATTTTCGGATTTTCGATATCGTTATGTTTCGGATTTCCGTTTCGGATTTATTTGGAATTCCGGCGATATTCTCGTTCGGAATTTGAGGTCAAAAGTTGGGGACTGGACAGCGACGGAACATCTCCAGACAGCAAATAGGTATGATGTTTATTTTTATGATTTTTATACTTGTAGTAATATCTGTAATTTAATTTAACAGATATGCGACGATCTACTCGAATTGCTACGAGACGTGGTGCTGGACGACCACGTGGGAGGACCACGGGATCTCTGGATATGCCAGAGATGCCCACTGTTAGTGAGCCTGTCAGTCAGGGACAGACTCAGCATGCTGCGGGCACGTTGGGCTTTCAGACCCCGACGGCTCCTATAGAGGTACCTACCTCGGTTGTGCCGAGCGTACCTATTCCTACAGTAGTTCCGGTACCATCAGGGGTACCATTGACATACCCGACATCTGCTCCAGCGCAGCCTACAGCGTATTCGGTACCACCGCCACTTGGATCTACAGTGTATCCGGCACCAGCAGCCCCTGTGCCCCCAGTACATACGGTGTACCCAGCAGCACCTGCATTAGGGATACCGGCTACTCCGCATCCGGTACCATTACCTACTGTACCTTCAGTTGCGGCCACTTTTATTCCCCCGGCAGTACCACCGACGGCTTATGCCCCAGTTTATACAGTAGCACCGGGAGTTCCTCCTAGGGATGGCAATGGGTCGGGTTCGGGTCGGATTCTATATCCTCCGTACCCATACCCATCGGGTATAGGATATCCAATGGGTATACCCATACCCATTAAAGGACCGGATATATTCTATATGTGTAATTTTTCTTCTTTCTATCGAGCTATTATCATTCAACAAAAACATATTAAAATTAACATCCTATTAAAATATATATATATAATTAAAAAAATAGATTAAACATCTATATAGGCCTACTAATATCAACAAAAAATAGTAAGTTGATTTTAGAAAAAGAAAATTTTCTTTAATATATGTATATATATTATTTAATCGGGTATTCGGGTCGGGTATCGGGTATTGATAGTCCCTCCATACCCTCCTCCATTCGGGTCGGATGTCGGATCCTCCATCGGATTCGGGTGGAATTGCCATCCCTAGTTCCTCCTCCGGTTTATTCCGCGGTACCACCTGTAGTATCAGCTCCAGTGTTTCCGCCAGCTCCTGCAGCCGTCCCGACACAGCTCACTGATATTGTCGCTGCACGGGCTAGGATTCCAGCATTGGCTGAGTCGATGAAGACTCGTTTCACTCTTTTCCGCGGAGATCTCGATCTGAGTATGGCTCTGTCATGGATAGAGACTATGGAGCAGACTTTCTTCTATATGGCTTGCTCCGAGTGGGAGAAAGCAGAGCTGGCTGCCTATCATTTACGGGATGAAGCTAATGCGTGGTGGATTACTCAGCGTTCTATTATTGGTGAGCGCAATGTCACGTGGACTAGGTTCAGAGAGGCTTTTGAGAGCCGCTTCTTTCCACTGTCTTATCAGATGGCTCGCCGACAGGATTTTATGAGTCTGAGGCAGAATAACCGCTCAGTGACCGAGTATAATACTGAATTCCTCCGGTTGGCTCAGTATTGTCCAGAGCTAGTTGCGGAGGACAGAACTCGCATGATGCAGTTTATTCAGGGACTGGATGGTTATCTGCATGTACGGCTTGCCGGTTTAGGGATCACATCTTACTCTGATGCACTGGCTCGAGCTTTGATGATAGAGTTAGCTCAGCAGATAGCATATCCGGACAGGAAAAGGAAGTATACGGGTCAGACATCAGGGCAGATCCAGCAGTCACGGGCGACAGGACAGCATCAGAGTAGTCGCAGACGGTCAGGTTAGAGTACTTCTGGGGCGTCTTGTAGGCCTCAGAAGTCAGGGCGGTCTTCTTCAGGACGTTCCCGGTTTTCTCAGCAGAACCGGCAACCACCTTCCGGTGATACTCATTGTTTCCGATGTGGATCCAGAGATCACCTTACCCCAGCTTGCTCTCTGGGACAGCCAGTTTGCTTTTATTGCAAACTGCTTGGGCACCAGAGCCGAGATTGTCAGCTGAAGGCTCAGCACACGGCTTCCGGAGGGTCAGGTCAGAGGGGACAGTCTAGTCAGTCAGGGGCATATCGAGGAGGGCAGAAAGCCCATTCCTCACAGCGTCAGCAGGGAGCAGCTCCCTCAGCAGCAGCATTTGGCATGCTTGGACAGGAGTACTCCAGTGCTTCCATTGCACCCCAGAGTTCTGTTCCAGGACCTTATTATCCGACTCAGGGGCAGTATCAGACTCAGTCCCAGCCAGCTGCACAGTATCAGTCACCATCCTCTCAGTCTTATCTGGCACATAGTCCAGCAGCACCTCAGTGGCAGGCTTCTGCCCAGCCGCAGCAGCCGCTGGCAGCGTTACCTCCTCCTCCTCCGCCAGAGACTGGACGAGTTCATGCGATTACCAGGGAGGATGCACAGCGGGCCGACGGATCCGTTTTCCGCGGTATGATTTCTATATATGCATTTTCCGCTGATATATTGATTGATACTGGTAGTTCGCACTCTTTTATATCCCATACCTTTATGCGGGAGATTGGTAGATTACCTACAGTTAGACTGCAGCGGTTGACCGTCTCCCTACCGTCCGGTGATACTTTAGACGTCACACAGGAGATCAGAGGTTGCCCGTTAGACTTTGGCAACATGACACTACGGTAGATCTTCTAGTATTGGAGATGATCGAGTTTGATATCATACTTGGCATGGATTGGCTATCAGTATATCATGCTACCGTTGATTGCCAGACGAGGGTGGTCACCTTCCAGCCTCCGAACCAACCCTCGTGGAGTTTCACTGGCATTAGAGACGACGACATCTCGATTATTTCGGCGATTCAGGCGCAGAAACTGCTGTCTCATGGCTGTCATGGTTTTCTATTATCTCTGATTAGTACTGAAGACAGCAGCAATGCGCAGCTCTCCGACGTTTCTGTAGTCCGAGAGTATCCAGATGTATTCCCTGAGGAGCTTCCTGGTTTGCCTCCCAGAAGGCCAGTGGAGTTCACTATTGAGCTGATTCCGGGAACTTCACCGACATCGAAAGCTCCGTATCATATGACACCGAAAGAGTTGAACGAACTGAAGGTTCAACTCCAGGAGCTTTTGGATAGGGGATTCATTCGCCCTAGTGTTTCCCCATGGGGTTCTCCGGTATTATTTGTCAAGAAAAAAGACGGCACTATGAGGTTATGTATTGATTACAGACAGCTGAATGCAGTGACCGTCAGAAATAAATATCCATTACCACGGATTGAGGATTTGTTTGATCAACTCAGAGGTACTTCAGTGTATTCTAAGATTGATCTGCGATCCAGATATCATCAGCTGAGAGTCAGAGACTCAGATATTCAGAAGACAGCGTTCCGTACTAGTTTTGGTAATGCCATTTGGGCTTACCAATGCTCCAGCGGTGTTTATGGACTTGATGAACCGCATCTTTCTGGAGTATCTAGATCAGTTTGTTATCGTTTTCATTGATGACATATTGGTCTATTCGCATTCCGAGGAGGAGCATGCACAGCATCTTCGTATAGTCTTGGAGATTCTTAGACGACATCAGCTGTACGCGAAGTTCAGCAAGTGTGCATTCTGGTTATCCTCAGTCGGTTTTCTGGGACACATGGTCTCTAGCAGAGGTATTTCAGTTGATCCTCAGAAGATCGAGGCTGTTACTGGTTGGGAGCAGCCGAAATCAGTTCAGGAGATCCGTAGTTTTCTGGGATTGGCCGGATATTACCGACGTTTTGTCGAGGGTTTCTCGCGTATTGCTATGCCGCTGACACGTCTTACCAGGAAAGGCGTGAAGTTCATGTGGACAGAGGATTGCGAGACCAGCTTTAAGGAGCTGAAGCGGAGATTAGTGTCGGCTCCAGTTTTGGTTTTACCTTCTGGAGAGGATGGATTTGTACTCTACACCGACGCGTCTCTACAGCGTTTGGGCGCTGTTCTGATGCAGCACGGCAGAGTAGTCTCTTATTCTTCTCGTCAGCTGAAGGAGCATGAGAAGAACTACCCAGTTCATGACTTGGAGTTAGCTGCCATTATCTTTGCTCTGAAGCTTTGGCGTCATCATTTATACGGTATCACATTTGAGATTCTCACTGATCATAAGAGTCTCAAATATATTTTCACCTAGAAGGAGCTTAATCTCCGACAGAGGAGATGGATGGAGTTCCTGAAAGACTACGATTGTACCATTAGCTATCACCCGGGGAAAGCTAATGTAGTTACAGATGCACTCAGCATGAAGTCCAGAGGGACTTTGGCTTGTCACCAGACTTCAGTTACAGATTTGATTCAGGGTTTTTCTGAGTTAGACCTTGAGGAGCAGGGATCTACAGAGCAGGGTATTCTGGTTACCATGGTTGCTCAGTCGTCGATCAGGACGAAGATCCGAGAGGCTCAGGCTGGTGATCAGCATTTGCAGTTTATTGGCAGTCAGATAGCTTCCGGGCATCAGACCGAGTTCACACGAGATGAGGAGGGTATTGTATACTTCCGAGGCAGATTATGCGTACCTCCGTCTCATCCGGTCTTACAGGAGCTACTCCAGGAGGCACACCGTTCTCGATTTACGATCCATCCAGGCGGGACCCGTATGTATCGAGACTCGAGGCGTTCCTACTGGTGGAACGGCATGAAGAAAGACATCGCGGTTTTTGTAGCTAGATGTCTTGTCTGTCAGCAGGTGAAGGCTGAACACCAGAGACCTGCAGGATTACTTCAGCGGATTCCTATTCCTGAGTGGAAGTGGGATCACATTACCATGGACTTTGTGGTAGGGTTGCCGAGGACACGACGAGGTCACGACGCGATTTGGGTAATCGTTGATCGATTAACCAAATCCGCGCACTTTTTACCGATCTGGAGGACTGATCCCTTGGATCGATTGGCTGATCTGTATTGTCGAGAAATCATCAGATTACATGGCGTTTCGTTGAGTATCATTTCGGATAGAGATCCACGGTTTACGTCTCGTTTCTGGCAGAGTCTGCAGCAGGCTTTGGGCACACAGCTCCGTTTCAGTACAGCTTTCCATCCACAGACAGATGGACAGTCAGAGCGGACCATTCAGACTTTAGAGGACCTGCTGAGGTCATGTGTTATGGATTTCGGAGGTAGTTGGGAGGATCATCTGCCGTTGGTAGAGTTTGCCTACAACAATAGCTTTCATTCGGCTATTCAGATGGCACCGTTTGAGGCGTTGTATGGTAGACCTTGTCGGACACCCGTCCTCTGGGATGAGGTTGGAGAGGCCCAGTTGTTGGGACCTCATAGAGTTCAGCAGGATGCAGAGTTGGTTCGTACTATCAGACGGAGGATGTCAGAGGCGCAGGATCGCCAGAAGAGTTACGCTGATTGGAGACGCAGACCATTAGAGTTTTTTGTTGGCGACCATGTATTTCTACGAGTTTCACCCACGAAAGGGGTGAAGAGATTTGGCCTCAGAGGTAAGCTAGCTCCGCGGTACATTGGCCCTTTCGAGATCTTGGAGAGGATCGGAGCGGTAGCTTACCGACTGGCACTAGGCGTCCACGATGTATTCTACGTATCTATGCTAAGGAGATACGTACCTGACCCGACGCATGTGCTGACAGATGTCTCGGTTCCAGTTCAGCTTGACATTACTTATGAGGAGGTTCCGGTACTGATTCTCGACCGGAAAGAGCGTCAGTTGCGGAACAAGACTATCCGGCTGGTTAAAGTCGGATGGCAGCATCATTCGGATGAGGAGGCTACTTGGGAGCTTGAGGATATGATCCGAGCTCGGTATCCCTATCTTTTTACATGAGGTATGTGATTTATTTACCGTTCAGCATTTATACTCTATACATGTTGTTAGTGTTTGCTGATGGTAGATAACGAAATTTGGGGACCAAATTTTTATTAGTGGGGGAGAATGTAAAATACCGAAAATAGGCGAATATTAATAAGGGAATTTTCCGAAATTTTTGGAAATTTTTCGGGAATTTTTCGGAGCTCGTATGGACGAGTTAACAGGGACAAAAACGGGACCCGGAAAAGCCTGTTTAGGCTACCCTATTTAAGTGAGGAAATGTTTATATTTCCTTTTCCTTTTTAAATTCTTTTTTCTTTATCTTCCTCGCCGAAAACCCCTCTCCCTCGCGAGCCGACCCTTACCCTAAACCTCACCCGCGCCTTCTCCCGAGCCCTAACCGGCGCCGAGCGGTTCTCTCTCTTCTTCTTCTCGTTTCTTCTCACTTCCTCTTGTTGTGCCCTAGCCGTGCACCGCCGACGCCTCATTCTCACCGCCGCGCCTCCTGTGCGCCCCTCATCGCCGGCGTCTCCTCGCTGGCACTCAGGCACAGCCGAGCAGAGGTCTTCCTCTACCTGACGCCGACATCTCTCCTTTTCCTCCCAAGCCGCACACCGACGCCTCTGCCTTAGCCACCTCGCGCCGCCACCACAGCTGGTCACCGCGACTCCTCCTCTTGTGGGCTCGTGACACAGCCGACTCCCTGCTGCCGATGCCCTAGCCTCAGTCGCAACTCCCATCTCTTCAGCGATATCCGAGCACAGCCGACCATCGCTGGAGATTTCTTGCTTTCGTGCCCTAGCCCTTGGTCCACTGCTACCTCTGCACAGGTTAGTTTCGGACAGGAGCAACAGTGTCGAGTCCTGTTTGTGCTCTGCCTGATCTGGCCGTGATCAACCGGAGAAGCTTAGTGTTGAGGTAAGGTGTAGGGATTTGGGTTTACATGAGTTGGTATGATTGATATATAATTGTTGGTTCAAGTTTGTTGGATAATTGTAGTATGCCAATATGGAAGAATTTATCCTTGTTGTAGTATCACTTAAAACGGAGATTTGGAATAATTAGGGTTCGTTAATTAACCGTTGAATTGGTTTTAGGTAGATTGAGATTTATGGTTTAGGGGTTTTCCCTAAAATTGTTCTTAAAGATTTTATTTGGCTATTCGTTTAATTTGTAGCTAAATAAAATATCTCTATGTGGTATCACAGGACCTTGACGCGAGACGAGTATCTCGACGTCATGTTCGGACCAGATTGGACCTTTCCTATTGGAGGGGGGTACTTTTGACTTTTTGTCTTGATATGCTTAGTAATGAAATTAACATGTTGCATTAATTGTGTTTCTTATCTGTTTCGGTTAATCACTACCCAAATCTTGGTACATGCTTGATTGATTGATTGGTTTGCATCTCATGTATATTTTACCTGTTTATACATGCTTATAGGGGTAGTGATATACCATGCTTTATCATGTTCAGGACCTAGGTTTTTATACCTTCTGTGTACCTTTGATTCGATATGATTCGTTGACCTAGGGTGCACTTTTCTATATATATGGATTAGGTCAGGATGTTTTTATGGTTATTGCCATGCACCATTTGCATGATTGCATGCTGTGCGATAGTCCGCTCCATTATTGTTGAGCACATCGCCAGTTACATGGACCCATGAGGGAGTTGTTGAGAGGTTTTTTGATAGTGGAAGAAGATATGAGATTTTTAACTTTTGATGTGACGCAGACGTAACAACGAAGGATCTCAACGGGGTCTATCCACTGTGAATGCTCTTAGAGTGCGTTCGGTTATTATTTATAATTAATTTTGATAGATAATTAAATAATTAAGATTATAGAGAATATAATATAATATAATATTATTTTATTTAATTTTTAGAATACTCATTTTGAAAAAAAAAGATAATCTTTTTTGTTAACTTTATAATCACGTAAAACCTCACATTTTCAAGGTAATAATTTGAGAATCACTTATTATTTAAATTGAACGAGATTCAATAATATAACATTAGATAAAATTATCAACAATAACATTCAATTAAATATTTCCTTAGGTCTTACTACATTACACACACAAAAAAAATTAATCAGGTTAGGTAATATCGAATCTGAGATGATCGATTTAGTTTTATGAAAATTTTTCATTAGCTACTATGGTAAATCGAGAAGTGTTCATGGTGGACGGTTCAAAAGTTCAGTATCCCTTAATTACACGTCTCATTTAGAGAAAAAATTCTTACAAATACGTCGTAAGTAGGAATCAAACCATGAATACTTGAGTAACAACTGAACATCCCTTTTACTGTACTATAGCCCTGGGGTGTCTTATTGCATTACAAGATAAAACTCTAGGATGATTTTAATTAGGGATGTAAATGAACCAAATCGCTCGTGAGCTATTCGAAGCTCGATTCGATAAAAGCTCGTTTGAGCTCGTTTAATGATGCTTGTTAAGATAAACAAATCGAGTTTAAGTTTCACAATACTCGGTTTGTTAGCTCGTGAATACGTTCGTTAAGCTCATAAATACACTTTTAAATAAAAAAAAATTAATTTTGATATTAAATTTATAGATTTTACACTCTATTTATGAAAAATATAGATAAATATATTAAATTTATTTATTAGAATAAAATTATAAATTTTAATAAGAATATTATAATTTTCTCTAAATATATAATTTAATTTTTAATGAATATTTAAATTTATAATTTATATTTATTAAACTCGTTTAGGCTCAATAAAAGTTTAAATAAGCTCGTGAGCCATGAATATATTCAATAAATAAAGTTCGAGCTTGGCTTGATTATAAACAAGTCAAGCTTAAATATTCAAGAGTTTAGTTTAGCTAGGCTCGATTATACCCCAAATTTTAATTGTTTGAAGAATTCTTATTGCTATATTTGTGATGTTCTCATTTGTTCATGCAATGTCACGTTTGTTCTTATAAATTTTAACTATAATAATAATTTTTATTAATATATTCCTCATTCTCTTTATCGATATTTTTCTGTAAATTTTAATGATTTTATTTTTTAAAATAATTATCTCTTTGTTCATTATTTGTTTCAGGACTTTTAAATTTATTATCAAGCATTTTCCAATCTCTAATAGAGTTGCAATTAACTTTTAACTAAATATTTTATCTAATGTTTTCATATATATATACCCATCATCTTCTTGCATATTTTCCATTTGATAATTTTTGGATGTAACGAACGGTAAAAAAACGTGTTGAGAATTTTCATCATATGCAAAAACATAAATTGATTTTTTTTAACTTTTTATAATTCAGATATTTAACTAACCGATTAATCCGAGAGATATCAATTAGATCTAACAAAATTTACTATCGACTATTAAAATAAATCAGTAAGTACAATTAGATCTTACAACTGTTCCATCAATATAATTAATTTCTGTATTTTTTATCAATCAATTCATTTTCTAAATTATTGATATTAATATCTGATAAATTAGATTTATAATTTATTAATATTATTTGCTTTTATGAGAATTCATTATATTTTTCATTTCAGTTTTGATAAATCTATCTATATCCCATCTTTTTGGGATAGAATAGAATTTTCTTCCTTTTTTTTCATATATTTTTCATATCTAGATTCGTATTTTCTATTAGACATATTTATATTCTATTTTATTAAATTTTAAAAATGATTAAAATACAAGAAATAATATATATTCATTTAGAATTGACTACAAAAATGTAGATAATGAATGATATACTATATAAAATCATTAAAGTAGATAACAACTAAATAAATTTTAAATATTGGAAAATAAATAAATAAACAAGAAAGAATATTTTTAACGTGTTATTCTTTTTTTTTACAGTTAAAGAATAAGTACAAAGAGTTCAATTGAACTTGATTATTGATCCTCTTTTCCAAAGATCAAAACAATTTAAGTGCTCGGATCATGACATAGTGGTAAGACATCTAAGTATTCTCGGTTAGAACCCTAAACCCCAACTAATTTATCGAATAAATAAATTATATATATAATTATCTACTTCAAAATCAATCAAATAAAATTCAAACACTTGAATTAAACTTCTATTTTATCTAATAAGTCTCATTGTATCTTGAGCAAAATATTGAAATAAAAAATAATTTCACACATTCCAAATGATTCAGGCCCATGAAAAAAAAATACAAACAAATACATTACAAGGGACATTTTGCTCTAGCAAAACATCCTTTTGCATTGGAAAGGTCAAACATCCAATAAAATATTTCACACCTATTAAAAATTAATCCTAAGATTTATTAGAGCAAATATTAATGTAGACACTGTGAAGGCTATCTTGAGCAAAATAATACTTTGTAAAGAGAGCATTTACTTTTATCTCAATCTTCAATCATCTTTATCCAAATGATAAATCAATCCGAAAGAATATCTCGAAATCTTCTATATCATAAAGAATATCTCAGTGTAATACATCCATAGAAGTGATTCGAAATCTTCTATATCATAAAGAATATCTCATTGTAATCCTTCCATAGAAGCATTTAATCTCATTGTTGCCCCCACATACTGACATAGTTGATTCATGTAAAGATATTGCCAACATATACGAAATACCTTGTTGATTGCCTCAACCCCTATTGCCTGTGCTGTTGATGTTGGGTGAAGTCCTTAATTTACCTCCCTTCCAAACAATGAAGGGTCACCTTGGATGGACCACCTAAGTGACGATTTCACCTTTTGCTGCTAATTTACTCTCATTATTCCTCAACATCAATCCAAAAGGATATATCGAAACAGACTCCATCCATATCAGAAAACATTAAACATGTTCCATCCTAGCATTCTTGAAATTGCACGGCAACTCCATTTTTTCAAAGATTACACAAAAATTATTTATATACTACTAAAATACATTTGCTGGTGAAAGATAGATTTGAAGGTGTCTATTTAAACATTCTTATTTGGCACTCTTTTTATTAGTTCAAAAGAGTAGGATAATCTCTCGATACCGATAATTATGAGCTGAAAGATGAGATAACCTGTTTTGGTTTATATTTCTGCGAATGATCTAATAGTTTTGAAGCCATGGTTCTCTGGAAGGACTGCATTTCCAGGACGAATGGAGATGAGCACATTGAGACCTAAAAGCGCACAATTAATTAACATATACGAATACAATGAATAATAAGAACGAAAGAGCAAACCACGAGTTCGTATGCATTTTGTAGTTTGCCAAAGGCAATCATCCTTGGTGAAAGAAACTTTAATGGAATTAGTTTCTTAGAACAAGTTTGAAGTCTACTCTTTTAAGCTGAAGTTAGAAAGAATACCATTTTATTAGACTACCAGAAAAACCAATTCAGATTTAAT
This sequence comes from Zingiber officinale, assembly GCF_018446385.1. Taxonomy (NCBI): domain Eukaryota; kingdom Viridiplantae; phylum Streptophyta; class Magnoliopsida; order Zingiberales; family Zingiberaceae; genus Zingiber; species Zingiber officinale. The sequence goes on from NC_055998.1 coordinate 132,048,505, forward strand.
CAGTCACGTATAAATCTAAGCTCGATGTTTAAAGCCTGTCAACAATATGGATTTTGACCGAATCACATGATAACTACTTAGCCTATGTTTTCTCCATATTCTAGTATAATATATGCTAAACTAAGCAAGGAATTCCAGTAAAGTATGCACTAACCAGCTGCCTTAGCTGCCACGGCTTCCTGATGGACATCGGTTACAAACAAGATTTGGGATGGTTTATCGACTCCCACTGACAGTGAAATTTCAGAGTAGCTGTGTGATTCTCTTTTGTTACTGTGGATGAGAAAAAGAAGGGTTACTTCTGGCAAAGAGCTTTCTCAGGAACAGAGGAAACATGCACAAGCTTACCCGACCGTGGTGTCAAAAAATCCAGACAAATACCTCCTCAAATCACCATAAGGAGTATTTGCAAATAAAAGCCATTGGGCCTCTCTGCTACCACTTGAATATATGTAAACCTGCAATTCAAACGCCCATGTTTCTTGAAACATGCAAAGACCGACGAATATTTAATAAGAACATCATGCTCCAAGTAATGATCTATGTTCCAAAAACCTATACGAAAAGGACTGGATATTTCCAAGACAAGAAAAGGAAGAAACAACGGCATAGGTTTGATTAAACTTTCTAAAAAAAATAGCCTTTGTGAAACACATAATCTCAAATTTATTATACAATATAATCAATGTAAATATATATATGTTAGCTAGGTATTATGCAAGACTAGCATAAAATTCACATGAAAAAGCAAAAAGATACTCTGAATCTCAAAATTTGGACATTTTAATGAAGTTGGAATAACAAAACCCTTAGAAGATATATGAAATGCAAAAAAGGGGAACTACTAGTATGAGTTGTACCAAATTGAAGTTCAAATGGTGGTATCAATGATACTAACAGTGCAGATGTATGGTTATATTAGTGTATAATTCACTTCACGAATATAACCTAGTTTTGGAATGAAACTCAAGGGAAACGTGATTTGTTCCCAAGGTCAGTAGGTGACTGAAGACCAGAATTAGAATTAAATACTGGTTACTTTATTCTACTGGACTCTTAGGACATATTTGAACCAAGACTCAAATTTAAAATACATTATAAAAACTACAAGATTGTGATCAAAAATGTTGGATTTAACACTGACTACTTATTTTTTTAAATTATGTGCATTGTCCAAGTAAAACAAAACTTCAGATGGTTTATATTATCAACAAAAAGAAACTTCTTGGAAAAAAATCATATTTCTTATCCGAGTTATCAGAGGATTGCAGAAGGAAAACAGAATAAGAGATGAGAAGTTGTTAAACGTTCAGCTGACCTAAATAAGATGCAAGGAGCAATCACTAGATGAGAGCAACAAACTCAAACCATTTCCTGATTATTATTTGCATCAAGAATCAACTTTATTTCCCCACTTTTTGAACTCAAAAGCGACTAACCCACCATCCATATACAGAAACACAAACTAAGCATTAACTAAAAGGATATCACATAGCTGTAAACATATACAACATCAGGATTAACGAATTTCACCTTTATGCCACTTTCATGCCACTTCTTAAGAGCTTCAGGAACATCGTCATAAACAACCCCCTGCAGTTCCTTGTTCTCGAATCCAGTTCTCCAAATATGACCCTGAATAAGAAAAATAAATAAATTACCCAATTTTTTTTTTAAAAAATATGATGAACAAATTAAGTAAAAATGGGTATTTCTTACTTGTAATTGTTTTAAAGAAGTAATTTTCCTATCTGACTTTATCATTGCCTCCACATTAGCTACAAGAGAATCAACAACCTCCTCTTTCAAAGCATCATTAGGTGGAATAGGCAGAGAACCAGATAAGCCCTGCTTCAAATCCTCCTCAACCTACAAAATGAAGTTGTTCTTGATCAAATCATCATCAAAAGTAAAGAGTGGAAGTATACTACTTGGATAAACTTAATATGCATTCTTGGAAAGAAAAAAAAATGGAAGTCAGATCTTACTTGAGCTCGTAATAGCTTAATATCATCCTTAGTTTCATCAGAATCATATGTAGAAGAAAGATGTTTCCTCACATTGTCACGTGCATAAGGGAAAAGGACATCAGTAACAAACGTTATAGGAGTGGTTGTTCCTTCAATATCCAATACAATGCAATGCTGCATGAAGATCAGATTAAACTTAAATTGAATAGATATTAGTTTGGTTAAAGTATAAAACAAATAAAATGATGGCTAAAGAAGAGATAGTTTACTGCCAAAATGATCTGCTGTTCCACAATAGAACATAAGTTTGCATAAATGCGCACAGACAGTAACTACCACATTACAAGAGTTTTGGAGAAACGAAAAGAATACATTAAACTTACTCTTGAGGGATCAGGAACATGTCCTCCATTTGCTAACCCTGAGGTTAGGGGTTTGTTTTTGCTTTGAAATGAACTCAGACAGTTGACTGGACCGTGACCTGGACTGCTGTAATCGATCCCTAGTTGATGAAGCTTAAGTGCAGCATCAAAAAGATAATGATAACATTCAGCCTGAAAAACACCCAAGAAAGAGATCATAATTCCAAAGTAATGGCGTGAATATACAATGGATGGGTAAGAAAATAAAGGAGAATGACTGTTAAAAACGACAGTCGTGGTAAAGCTAAAATTGAGCCATAGGCATGCATGATAGAACAGCATCATTCCAGTTATTTCATACAAAATAACGACGTTAAAGACTGATTTAATTATTTCTGTCAAAGACCCAGATTATACTTGTGGGAATCCCTTGAGGCATAGAGGAAGCTGTAAAAGAATGGATGATAAGGAACTGCTGTACTTGCACAAAAAGGGCTTAATAGCAGAGGGAAGATATTGCTATCAAGGTCATAACAAACCATGTCAAGAGGTTAGTTCACTAGATATTTTGCTAAAAACACATCTCTCCATTGTGAAATGTAATTCATTGTTCCGATAACATAAAAGGAGATAACTTGTGTTTGATACCAGAAGAGGGTATATACAAGCATCTGTCAAAAGAATTGGTTAATAAATACAAGACTATTTTATATTATTTTCTAATAAAAGGTAGACCAGCAAATATGTCTAAGAAGAAACTTGTGTTTGATACCAGAAGAGGGTATATACAAGCGTCTGACAAAAGAATTGATTAATAAATACAAGACTATTTTACATTATTTTCTCATGAAAGGTAGACCAGCAAATATGTCTAAGAAGCCAACTGCACAAAAAGGAGCTGTGGTTACATTTCTTGTTTCAGGAGTATCAATCTAAGTGTTTATCAAAATTTGCTATCCAATGAAATAATTGGATATACAACTTGTGAGTAAAATTCTAAAATTATATAATATGCTTATTCGATGTGGCTAGGCTGCATAAACTAGCTGATAAATGTGCATACATAAAATTATTATCTGTCCATGAGCTCTATCTACGAAGAATTTTCAGTATAAGATCTATATTCATGAACAACTGAATACGTACTATTAGGTTCTGTGGTTTATCTCGTCCTGAGGGTGTTATGTGGCATGCTCACAGCAAATGAAAATCAACAAACTCATACATGTTATATTACATGCACATCAACATGTTGTCTCAGGTGTTAACCACCTCATTGGTGATCTGATCATGTCAAACTCACCAAAGTCCCATCCTCATCTCCACACCTCCTTCAAGTAGGTGCCATCAAGAACAGACATGAGGCAAGAGTAGAACTCGAACTCTACTCTTGACGTGTACATGAGATAAAGAACTATAAAGCTAGCATGGGTATCCTCCATAGAGATCTATATGAGTGAAACCTTCATGGAGTTTGTGTTCAGAGAGGAGAGAAGGGAGATTGAAAACCAGATATAGTGTTTTGAATTGTAACTAAACTACAACATATTTATACATACCCAATTATTATTTGCCTCTATTACTTCATATTATGAAAAATTAATATATATATATATATATATATATATATACACGGTTTTAGATCAAGTTGAAGTACAACCTCAAATCAGGGCTTCATTAGTTTGCTCAATTGGGTTGCTGAGAAGACTAGATTTCCCACTCGGATCAATTTTGATCTCATTGAGTTATGAAAAAGATTGGTGCCTTTGTAGCATCAGTTGCAGCCATCTCTTCAACAGATATCTTTATTGTCAGTTTTGACCCTATGCGTTACACTAACTCCATCCCTCCTTCCATAGAGGTTCATAAGGATGTTGTGGGCTCGATGTTGTGAAAAGCCTTTGAGGTCACATGCTGAATGATATTTGATGCATTCAGGTTAATGTGATGGTATATTTGTGACTCTTTGCTTTTCTCAATTTAGGGATGAGATTTGACTTAATACATGAAAATAGAAATATCCAACTATCATTTCTTTGATCTAAAAACAAAGAAACAACCATAGATTTGGTTCTTGGAATATTTTTTTATTTTGACAAAATTGCATATATGTCCTTATAAATATAAAATTTACATGTTTTTCATTTAAAATTGTAATTTTGCAAAGATATCAATTTAAAATTTTAACTCTTTAGACAGTTGTGTATACATAAATTATTTTTATCAAATCAAGTATTAACTGAACATGTTTTAAATAATAAATGTATATGAATAAAGTTCTGATATTATTTTAATATATATCAACTGTCAAAAATTATAAATTTTAGCCTCTCATTCTCTAAATAAACTTATGCATTATTACTAAAAAATAAAGTATAAATAATTTATTGTTTCAATTTTTTTTTCCTGACTTTTGATGATTAGTATTTTCCCCCTTTTTTCACATTATTTAATAAAAACATATTACCCATGCCAAATGTAGATATTTCAGTGTCTAGCTTTACACAAAGAATATAAGGACCCACAAAACTTATCAAGATGAGCTAGCTGTTAGTGCTTGCTGGTTTACTAATCAAGCCTAATAAAAAAAATAAATAAAGAGGGACAAGGACTTGGTTGTTTATAGACATTGTGAAAGGCTAGCAATAGATTCCATAGTTAGAAGAGTTGAATTTTTGTGTGAGGGTAGAGGACACTTATGGAAATATTAGTTAAGGTAATAAAAATAATTTAATTAACCTGACTATTATCAGTGATAACATTTTGAATAGAGCTAAATAGGAGAATAAGATTCATTGTTGGAACAATCAAAGCTTGATGGCAATACCGCTTTATTAAAAGAAGCACAGCTTGATCATAATGATGTTGTTGATAATGATGATTCAGACTTGATTGTTTATCAAATCTAAGAAGCACAAAGGATTACCTAACCAGCTAGCATCAAGTTGTTGGAGATGGCTTGACAGTATCACACCACATCTTTGTTAATGTACAGCAGTTTGACATGGATGATGAACTAGGGTTATGTGGATGAACTCTTACAGCATTCATTGACGACCTTAAAATTCAATAGAATTTACTGATAGAGAGCAATATGTTGACCAGTACCACACTAATCTAGCTCCAAGAGTCACCCTAATTAAGTTGTTTCTTACATGTTCATTTGCCTCAAGCAATTATTTCGCTTGGAAACCAATCATATCAACCGAATGTTTGATTGGTGGAGTGACTGGAAAATTTTAAGAGGTTTTAAATTTTTATAGGTCTAAAAGGCTTTAAGATTTGTAACATTTTATTTTGGTTAGCCATAGCAAACTAGGTAAATCTAGGTAATTAATTAGTTCAATAATATATAATTTATTCACCAAATTTATGGGGAATAGATTATTTATTTCCAAGTAGGCCAGTGTTAGGACCACAAGATCTCAATCTCTTGTGTAATCATCTTCAGTTTAATAAAATGATCTATGAAACTCATGTGAATTATCAGTTATTAAACTGACTACAAAGTGAGAATTTAGCTTAGATATTGAGTACCAATTAAACCAATATGTACAATGTTTTATAAAACATTGAGAAGTTACAAACATTGAAGCACATGATTAATACCATGTGTGCAAGTTCGATTAAAAAATAGTAGAAGAATGGATCAACTTTCCACTGTATGAGACCCTTTGAGGTTAAGTTTAACCTCAAAATATTACTCTTAATCCTTTTCATTGTTATTTGCCGTTTATATTTATAGTTTGCTATCAAGTGCCCTTAAAACATGTAGATATAATAGGTTAAATACAAATTGTATATTTTGACTAGAAAAGGAAGGTTTTTGCTTGGCTTGCCAACCTTGTGGTCCTTGTCTCATGAGAAAAGTGATTATGGACACAATTGAATTCATTTAACATGTTCTTTGAAGGAATATAAATACAACAAGAAAAGGCAAGTCTAGGCTATAGCAAGATCAATTATTAACTTTCTCTCCTTTAAAGGTTGAAGTTACTATTTCATGCCTAACAAATGCATTGTTGCCAGGTCACACAATCTATTGGTATGAAAATGTTGCACAGAATGCCCGCAATGAGTCTTCCTTGTTATGTGCTAAAGGAAGATGGCAGTGGTTGCCTATGTGGGCAAGATCACAACCAGAAGAAAAAAAAAAGCAAATGCAACTGCTCATGGTAGTTGTACTGTGTGGCAACTACCATTGCCAGTTGCTACCAACCGAAATTTCAGCCCCTCCCAATTTGGTATTTGACATATTAAATAACGGAGTGGAATTGCAATAGAAATAGCCAGAGGAATACTACATAGAAGTTTAAAATAGAATGTTTTGGATAGAGAGGATTGTGAACAAGTTGGATTATCCAAGAAAATTTCATCGAACTAAGTGGTCATTTCAAGTACAGAATCATATAAGGTAAGTGATTCATTTCATTCTATTTCAATTTTGTACAATATTGACAATTATGGTTAATAGTTGATGAGCGCAAGGGAACAAGACTTGAAACCTTAATATTTAACATGGTAAATGTTAGCCACACACCGCAACAAGATAGATATCCTGTTAAATTAACTAAATTCTTAATTCATGTTCAAACTGGTCTGTTTTCTATTTGTAATCAATATATTTAGCTACAAGGCTTTAAAATTTTAAAGGGCACAAGACTATGATAGTTCCAAATCTTCCACCACCAAATAAGTCAGATATATTATTAAGAAATAGAAAGTTAATAAAGTAAAAATCCAATTCAAATTGGCTGTTACGAATTTACATATACAGTAGCAGACAAGTTGCAATGGTTACGGTTACTTCCAGAAATTTGTGCAATGATTTGCTTAGGAAGTAAGGACTGATGAGATTGCCAAATGTGCATATGAATAATTACAACAAGAAATCAACCTGTGTCTTGGCATTAATCCATGAGTCTCCCCAGACATATATCCCATGATTTCGGACAAGCACAGCAGTTGCTTTGGGATATGCTGCCATCTATAAACAACATTAAATAGCTGTTAAAGTTCCATATAACTATTAGTAGACATCGAACTACATTATAAAAAATTAATCATTATAAAACCAATGCAGAACAGCATAATTATCATCTGGATTAACAATGCAGTTTTCAAGTGTTAGAAAATTTTGAAACTTAGTGAAGCTGCATTTGTGGCTGTAAGGACTAACTGATTCACTACCAGAATCTTGAATGTTTTTTTGAAATATATAGGCTCTAGTTTGAAAGCATAAGAATGAAGTTTTAGTGCAAACAATGGCAAAACTTAACATGGTTACACCAGTTAAGATTGCCTGTGTGCATAAGATTTGAGCAACCATAAATTCCCTACATTGTATTAAACAAAAATGAGAACTTATAATAAACATGAATCAATTATCTTGCAACTCATCGAAATATGTGAACTTGTGCTTGTTTCAGAGATAATACACAACTATGCCTTAGAACTACGTATCACACAGAAGTATGTTGAGAAATTGAGGCTTTTAGTAAAAAGCTAAAGATATTTAGAAAAAAGAATACAGCTTCACTAAGGGATTCAGTGAGTTCACGCTCATGTGCAGTATTCTCAATTATCGGAACAACCAGCTCATCATAATAACCATGGCCTTGAATTCCTTTTATCATCTCCATGTGAGTGATCTGCATCAGAAAAACACATAGATAAATCAATGTTTAAAACTACAAAGCAACCAGAATTGGATGTCTACAGAAGTAAAAAAAAAAATTATGTTAACCAAGCTAGGATTTAAAGAAGCTCAACTAACAAGCTCCCCCTCCTTCCTTCCCAATTGGCAAGGATAGTTGATGAATTAATTTCATTTGTTTAATTTGTCTGGACTCCATGAACTACATTTCCAGTTTTTTTCCCCCAAAAGTAATAGGACCTACCACCCAGATAATCCATTCCCTTTCTTCAATGAAAGTTATGCTTCTCAATGGGTTATACAAACATCACTAGCTTCTTGCAGCATACAGGCTTCCTCAAGGTTCAGTCGTCACCTAAAGGAGAGGCACATTTAGTGTTTGTGCCTTGATGGGCATTGCTTTGCAATTTGCATACATGGCAAGACTGACAAGGCAGAAGGGGTGTTACTGAAGGCATCGCAAGTGACAATGCCATCATTTGCATGAGCAACTGAGGGAATTGTCAGTGCACAATTTCATGGAGAAAAGTATAGGAGGAGCATTGGGGTTGGTGGTAATAAGAGTAGAGACGATGAGGTGACATCATCAGGATTTTTTGGTCATAAGGTGTGGACAAGGGGAACAATAGGAAGGAATCTAGGTTGAGCAATGGCAACACCATGGAGAGATGGTATATTGAAATTTATACCATGAATTAGTTTAGCTTATTGGACCTACTTACATTGAAAATGATTTACTTTATTTGCAACTCTACTATTCTAGAATTTTAATTTTAAATGACCAAGAAACAAGGTATATTTTTATATTCCATGAAGACAAAGGAATTCCATTCAAGTAAGAATTAGAATAACTAATTTACACTCTCCAATTTTAACAATATGATTACGAGCTTTCTCAATCTGAATCTACAAGATGAATCAGGGAACAATCATTCAACCAAAATGCATTTAGAGGGAATGATTATGAAAAGAAAGTGGAGTTATCTTGATTTAACCTTGAGCTCCTTAGTACCTTTCTCTTGCATAAAGCTCATTATTTCTTGGTTAAATCACCTATTGATTTGTGGATAACTCATTCAATTGAGACAATCTAAGGGTCTGAAAAGAATAAATTATTTTTAAGCCAGGATTAAATGCAGTATTGCTCAAGTCACTAGTCAGCAATCTTTCATTCAAAATTCTCACATAATCAAACTATTTCTTTTTGGCCAATTAACTTTAAAAGACTTGGTTTTGTGTGCAACAAAAGATTAAATGAAATACATTGATTCAAATCCTGATACAGGAGCAACTTTACAAAATTGTTAGTGCACTAGAAAGCTATCGCACTGTAACCTACTCCACAACTCTTTTTCAGCTACTGATTAAAGAAGAAATAAAATAAAATAAATCCATTGTGTGTTGGCTGCCGTCATTTAAGAGAATTGAGGCTGCTGTTGTTTAAGAGAATTAAGAATTAAGATTTAGTGTGGATTCTTGGAAATAGCCTCTTGCAAAGCAAGTAAAGCCGCGTACAATAGACCCTTCTCCAAGATCCTGCATTGGCGGGAGCTTCGTGCACCAAGCTTTTTTTTTTTTTATATTGTGGATTCTTCAAATAGAGATATGCACATCATGTGAGATACACACAGGGAGAACAAAAAAGGAAAACAATGGTAAAGAAAGAATATGGAACTTTACTAAAATGAGCTAGAAAGAACAGTAGTTGCATTAATTTCAAAACAAATAAATGAATGCATTTGTCACAAAAATTTAGATCTTACTCTGAACTCCTTCGCTGAAGGATTGATCATTGTTATAAGGCAAGACTCCATTCCGTGACTGTGAATACAAGCCCCAGCATTGCGCATTAGATATGCCTACAAAACAAAATAAGTAAAATATAAGCACAGTAATATGCTAATAGCAGACGGCATATATCTCCAATTAGGAAATTTTAATCCAGATATGGTTAATTGATCCAAAAACCAATTATGAAAAAAGAAAAACATTGAGAAAGATCCAAGATATTAAAAAATGCATCACATGAACGTTTTTTTTTTTTTTTGAACCAAAAGTATTTCAGAATCTCAAGGCAATTTGACATCAAGAACACTCCAAATTCTCATTATAAAGGAAGATTTATAATAAATAAAAGAGCCAAATTCATTTTTTTTATTAAAAAAAGAAGGAAAACTGAAACATGAATGATGAACTAGTAGACAGGAGCTGCCATATATTCTCTTATCTTGGGGGCATGGTCTCAACTTCTACAGATGACTGTTCTTCAACTCTTTTGCCCCTTTTGCAATAGATTTTATGAGGATCTAAGACAGTATACTATAAACTCCATCACTCAAGTAACTAACAAGCTATGATGCATGTATCTGCATGATCAGTAAGTTTGTTGCTAAAAATCTCAAACAATCTACTGAACGCACCAAGCTTCAAGGTTTCTTCCAATGTTGCTAAAGCTAACTTCAACAGAGATTTCTCGTGTATTTCTTTCCAAAATTTAGTAGAACAAAGAAAACGGAGAAGAGTTACCTTCATGAAGAGGGGAGCGCAATCAGAGCACTTAGGGGGCTTGTGTGGGTAGGGTTTCGGCGATGGGGCAGACAGAACATCGCCACTTCCAGACATGACATACATATCCTCCGGCACCATCCGCTCCTTCTGAACCCCTGACCTCGATCGAAACCAACAAAAGCATACATCGACGAATCATTAGAACTCGAAAAATACAAACTTTGATGTAAAAGAAAAAGGAAAAAAAAAAAAAGAATCAGAGTAGGAGGAACGATTCACTGAAACTGAAGGGCGTTGAGGCATACCAGAAGGGGACATGACGATCAGCTGATGGGGCTTAGGGACGGCATCGTCGTGGACCTTGACGGTGATGCTTCCGCCGGTCCCGGTGACCCATCCGAGGTTGTAGAAGTGGCGGCAGAGGTCTGCGACGAGGGCGCGCGCCTCTCCCACGGCATGGCCCTCCAAGTACGCCTGCGAGTTCAGAAGCGGGAGCACGTCCTCCGCAGTCGCCGCCGCAGATGCCATCACTTTACCGAGATCGCTCGCCAGTGAGTGATCGAATCTTTATGCAGTGAAGAGAGGTTCGATTGCCTACGCAGCCCTCACACCCACGCGGAGAAAAGGAGGAACAAAATTATCATCAAATATAAAATATTTGTTGTTTAAAAAAGCAAATAATTAGTATCTTACATTTAAATTTTATTTATATTCGCATTTAATTAATCAATATAAAATTAAGTTGTGTTTAGAAACAATTTAATAACGAGAGTATAAATATGAAAGATAATACAATTATTACTAAATAATATATATACTTGCCACAATAGTGAATTTTCAAAGAGAAAATAAAAGAAAATTGAAGAATTTTACCCCGCATATTATTCCAGAAGACCAAAAGAAATATAAATTTATTAAGTGGTCAAATACAAAAATCGACAATTTCCCAAAGGTGCATCACAAATGCCTAAAAGCCGTACCTTTTTTTTTTTTGCTCTCTCTCCTACCATCACTTTTATCTTTTCTCATCCATTGAATTAAATTAAAATTTTCTTTTTCTTTTATATAGATGCAACAACTGTCATATTAATTTTTAAAATTAATATCATAATTTAATTATATCAGTATTATTATAGTATTAAATTTTAAAAATTAGTACCACACGACGATGCTAATTTTTAAAAATTAACATTGCGACAATAATATTGTATTAAGTTGTGATATTGATTTTTTAAAAAAATAGTAAAGAATGATATATTTAGATTCTAGGGCACTATATAAATTCATAGGAGTTGGAATAAGTTTGATCGAAGTACTTTAGGTCTGTCAATAAATTTTAATCGAAACTCATTGATAGAACGGGAGATTTGAATTTTTGAAAAGTTGACATATAATTAAAGAGTATAGTGCGTTAAAGGTATTTTTCGTGTTCATACCTAATTCAGATATCCTTATGATAAATTATATGCATGTATTAATTGATTTAAAGTCATAAAAACTTTGAAAATCTTTTGATCACACTGCTATTAATGGCTTCAAGTCAATATTTTCAAGGCACATATAAACTCTGGGGCACTTGAAATGAGTACGATCGAAGCTCTTTAGGTCCATCAAGAGATTTTGATTGAACCCTTTTGATGAGCTTAAAAAAGACTTTAAATGATATTTTTTCATCTTAAAACTAGGTTGTTACAAGTTGCGCTCATAATAAATGTAGATCTCTGAACGAATTTCAACTAAAAAAATTATGCTTCGTTCTGATACCCGAGTTAAAAGTTATAGTCTCTAAAAGTAAGCAATTGACATATACATTTATATAACTTATCATAGGAATGTTAGAACCAAGCATATACACCATACATACCTTTACTTCACTACCCTCTTCCATTACATATAAACTTTTTAGAAATCTAAATTTTCTAGGTTCATCAATAAGTTTCAGTCAAAACTTATTATGAAGAGCTCTAATCGAATTCATTCCAAATGCTACAGATTTTTGAAGTACCCCAGAGTCTATATGTGCTAAGAAATATGATCAGCTTAAAGTCATTAACAATAATGATCAAAAGGTTTTAAACTTTATAACTTTAAGGCAATTGACACATATACATAACTTATCATAGGGATGTCAAAACTAGACATGAATATTATAATTACTTTCATTGCACTATTATCTTCAAATACATATCAACTTTTTAAAATCCAAATCTTTTAGATCCATCATTGGGTTTTAATCAAAACTCATTGATGGATCTAAAGAACTTCGATCGGACTCATTCTAATTCCTATGGATTTCTGTAGTGTTCCGGAGTCCAAATATGTCTTCTTTACTATTTTTAAAAAGCAACATCACAACTTAACACACCAACACCGTCGTGGCGCTAGTTTTTAGAAACCAACACTACAACAATACTGTTGGGTCACTCTGAAGCTAGAGGGGGGGGGGGGGGGCGAATAGCTTCTCTCTCTTTTGTCGATGATGATGTGCAATAGATAAACTCGACGTAAAGCTCCCCAATGCTAACAGGATGGATTTACTTAGTATCCACCTCATGAAGAGGTAACTAATCCAAGGATTCGACCCTCACTCACACATCCACTATGAATATACTCCTTCACAAAAATACTCTGAAGGTGGAGAAATCTCATACAAAACTCTCAATGTAACAAGAAGAAGAGAGAAGAAAATACAAAGTAAATGTTATAAGATTTATACAAATGAAACCTTAGCTAGCTTCTGTTGGTGCGGGAAGTACTAGACGATCGAACCTGAGTTTTGATTATGTCAAAGCGTTCAAAGTTAGGTTGTTTTGTGATCTAACAAGGTTGATTCAGCTTGCAAGAAAAGTACTAAGTGTTCTTAGGAAAAAGTCCTAGTGGATTATAGGCAGGTGAAAAATCCTAGGGTAACCATAAATCCTAGGGGGTGGTAACTCAAGGTGATGAAAAGTCCTAGCTGTAGTTAGACAAGTGGAAAACCCTAGGGGCGGTAATCCTAGGTCCTAGGGGGTGATAACCCTAGGTGGAAAGTCTTGGTAGATCGAGAGCTTTGGGCAAAATCCTAGAGTCGGGGGCTCTAGGTTGAAATCCTGGTGTCGCGAACCGGGTGGAAGTCTGGACAGGTTGTGGAGTGAACGCCCAACATGAAGAACGGAAGCTTCGGACGCTGAGCAAAAGTCCAGTTGGTCTGGAGGATTAATCTGGCAACAGATAACTTCTCCTGAGAGGAGTAGGTGAGGACGTGTTCCCTGAAGAGAGAACAGTAGACATCGGTTCGACCTAGGATTTTTGAGAAACTCGAAGTCAAAACCGGACAGTCCGATAACTATCAAATACTTGTATTTATATTATATTATTATGCTAACTTGGTTTTACAGGGTATACTTTGTTTGTGGACTAATTAATATGCCTTGTAGGAATGAAGTTGCCCAAGGGAATGCTCGGATGAACAGTGTCCGAGGTGCCTCCGGGCTATTAGAGGCGCCTCGGGCGCCTTGGTTGCAACTGCGCAGGTAGCAGAGCAGAAGGCGCCTTCCAAGGATGTTGAAGGCACCTTGAACTGGATGGAGGGCACCCTCCATGGAGCTTGGAGGCGTCTTCGGGTGGATAAGCAGCGCAAGCATCGGAGCTTATCGGCACCGCGGAAAAGGGGATAAACCTTAGCGGGAGGCGCCTCCTATGGAGGTTAGAGGCGCCCTCAATGAGCTACTTAAGGCATCTCGGGCAGAGGCTGAGAAACACTTGATTTCGACAATCTTTCTACTGCGCACTGCTCAAAGGATGATCCAACAAAGCCGTAACTCGACTCCGACAACCGGAAGCCTTAAATTCTATTTTCTTATTTGTTGGTATACTTTATTTATTGCATTTAAAGTGTACTTTGATTTGTAAATTTCTGAAGCTATAGTGATTGCCCATTGAAAGCACTTTTTCGTGTGAGCCTTGGAGTAGGAGTCGTCACAAGCTCTGAACCAAGTAAAATCTTGGTATTTGTGTTTGATGTTTACTATTCCGATGCATATCTTTGATCGATTCTTTTAAAACGAACAAATTAACCACGAGCGCTATTCACCCCCTCTAGCACTTTTCGATTCTACAATTGATATCAGAGCGGGGTCACTCTAAATCGATACAACTACCGTTCGAGCAAGTTTTGTTTTTTCGTCCATTTTTTCCAAAAATTAGATTCTTACATCTTTCATTTTTTCCCTCCAAAATTATTTTTGAAAAAGTTATTTTCATTTTTTTTCATTGGTCAGTATTAGTGAAATATCGCATTTGCCAAAATTTGAAATAATAATTTTTATTAGTATATTATATTATTATTATTTTCACAAAATTAGCATTTTATTTTCTCCCACAATACTAATCCAAGACCAAGTTTTGGAACATTCGTAATTTTTCCTTATGTGCGAGATTTTATTTCAATGGCCCATCAAGAAGGCTACAGCACAACTCGCCCGCCTCTCTTCTCCAACGAAGACTTCGGCTACTGGAAGGGCTGAATGTAGTACCATTTGAAGACTCAGGTGGAAATGTGGATAATGATCCAAACTGGATTCACATTTCCCACTGAAGATGGAGTCCTCGTCCCCTGGGACAAATGGGACACACTAACCCACAAGAAGATTGAAATCAATGCAAAAAGCAACCTGCACTCTCCAATATGGCCTAAGCAAAGAAGAGTTGAATTGAGTTGGTCCCTTCAACAGTGCAAAGGAGTTGTGGGAAAAATTGATCGAGCTGCACGAGGGCACTTCCGACCCAAAGGTAAGCAAACGAGACTTAATTTTGAATAAATTATATAATATAAAAATGTAGGAAGGTGAGTCAGCGAGTTAGCTTCATACTCGCATACAAGATCTACTGAATGGACTCCACGCGATCGGACAGAAGATTGAAAATCATGATGTCATCAGGTATGCATTAAATTCATTTCTGAGGAACACCTTGTGGGCATCCATGGTAGATGCTTACAAAGTGTCTAAGGATTTGTCATTAATCAAATTAGATGAATTGTTTTCTGAATTCGAGCTTCATGAACAAACTAATACTACTCCAGCCGAGAAAGATATTGCTTTGATTGTAGGAACGAGCAAAACACGGGAATCAAAAGCAAAGTGCAGAACTGAACCCAAGTCCGAAGTTGAATCGAACTCAGAAGACAATGACGACGATGATGAAATTACAGTCGAGCTCATAAAACTGGTATGAAAGATGTGCAAAAAGAAGAAGGTGACTCAATTGAACATGAAGGCCAAGTCTAGAGTTAGCTGCTACGATTGTAACCAGAAGGGACACTACAAGCTGGAGTGTCCGAACCAGAAGCAACGAAGAAGGAAGGCCTTGGAAGCAACGTGGTCTGAGCCCTCTGAAGATTCCGACAAAGAACACGAGCAAACAAGCTTCCTTGCTCTACCAGTACAAGCATACGTTGCCGAAATAGAGTCCAAATCAGAAATCGAAGCCAAATCAGAAATCGAGTCCAAAAGAAGCCACGGATCTGTATCTGTTTCCGAAAGGCCAAACAATATTGTTAGTTCCCTAATTTCTGGTACTAAAATTGATGAATTACAAAATTTAGTTTCATATTTGTTAAGAAAGTTGGCAAAATCTAACCTCCGAGTCAAGTCACTCCAAAAGGAGGTAACAATCCTTAAGGAGGAGACTAACCTAAGTCCTTTGACTGAGCCAATTCAAAATGGAAGTTCAACCCAAGTCCAATAACTTGAGGAAGAAAATTCCAATTTGAAAACTCAATTTAAAGAACTTAAGGACACGTTGGAACGGTTCACCTTGGGTTCGAAGAATCTTGATATGATTCTTGAAAAATAAAGAGTCATTTACAACCGATCTGGACTTGGATTTAAGGCTAAACAAAAATACAGATCTTACTTATTGTTAGAGTGTATACTAAAAGCCTAGCTTTTATAAACATTTGTTTTGAAATAAAGAATCACATTGGTTAAAAATGTCTACATTTATGCTAAGTGTAGTTGTTCAATTAATTTATATTGTAAATAACATGGTGTGTGGTGTCACACACAGAAGATCATGTTATCGGTTCTTTATAAATTATAAATAGTAGCTCACGACTAAGATGGATAGGAACAAACCATTGGAATAGTTATAGTGTAATTTAGTATTAGTTTATCTTAACTATAAAATTACACTAGTATACTCTGAGTGTATTGAGCAGGACTATTTAAGGTAAGTTCTTTTTGTGTTGACTTAATAAAAGAACAAGACCTTAGTTATTATGGAAGTGTGTGCTCTTAATCCTAATATAATAACAAGTACATATATTTAGTATTCATTTCTTTAACTTATCAAAGGGTGAGATTTAGCTTGATAAATCAAAAGACCCGATAAGTTGGGAAATGATATTACTTATAGTGTGTGTTGTTGATTATAGAAGGAAACTGTGTCCTAATAATCTAGGTTGATAATGTCCCCAAGAGGAGCTTATAAAGATTGTCATGTTAAACCCTGCAGGTGGACTTAGTTCGACATGATGATAAGGTTGAGTGGTACTACTCTTGGACTAAGATATTAATTAAAGAGAGTTATCAGTAACTCATTTAATTAGTGGACATTCAACATCTTAAACACAAGGAGACTAACACACTTATAATAAGAAGGAACCCAAAATGTAATTTGGGATCGGTGCGGTAGTTCAATAATAATTCTTTAGTGGTATGAATTATTATTGGTGAAATTAAGTTGGGCGTTCAGGGTGAACACGAGAAGCTTAATTTCATCGAGAGACCAAAATCAATTCCTCCTCTCAGCTCCTATCGTAGCCTCTTATTTATAAAGTATTATACCCACCTTTATACCCATCCTAAGGTGGCCGGCCAAGCAAGCTTGGAACCCAAGCTTGGGCCGGCCAAGCAAATAGGATGAACTAAGTTGTGTAGCCGACCCTAGCTTGAACCCAAGTTTGGTGTGGCCGGCCACATCAAATTAAAAGGATTTT
The DNA here is from genome assembly GCF_018446385.1 of Zingiber officinale. Classification (NCBI taxonomy): domain Eukaryota; kingdom Viridiplantae; phylum Streptophyta; class Magnoliopsida; order Zingiberales; family Zingiberaceae; genus Zingiber; species Zingiber officinale. Next base: position 132,065,980 of record NC_055998.1, read on the forward strand.
AATTTTTTAAAATTTTTCTTATGTGGATTCCATGGTTTTAAAAGAGAGTTTTAAAATTATAAATTTTTCTTTTCTACAAAAGATTAAGAAAAGATTTGATATCTTTCCTTATTTGTAGATTGAAAGGAAAATTTTAATTTTGAAAAAAATTTTCTTTTTTGTAACCATGTTCATGATTTAAAAGAGAGTTTTAAAATTATAAAATTTTCCATTTATAAGTTTCTACAAAAGATTAAGAAAAGATTTGATATCTTTCCTTATTTGTAGATTGAGAGGAAGATTTTAATTTTAAAAGATAACTTTCCTTTTTGGAAACCATCCACATGTTTTAATAGAGAGATTTTAAAATTCCTTTTATAACCAACCATGAAGGGAAAAATTATTAGAGAAATTTGTATTTTAAAATTTCCGAAAACAAATTAAGAAGTTTTAATTTTGTGTTAAAACTTTCCTTGCTTGGAGCAATGAGGTGGCCAGCCATGTGGATTTAAGAAAAGGAAATTGATTTTAATTAATTAAAATTTTCTTTTCATGGCAAAGAAAATAAGGAAGTTTTTATTTAAATTTTCCTTATTAGCCAAGACCAAGGATTATAAAAGAGGGGGTAGGGGTGCCTTCATGGGTAACAACTCTATTCTATTCTCCTCCCTCTCTTCCTTGGTGGTGGCCGGCCCTAGACCTTGCTCCTCTTCTCTTCTCTTCTTCTTTGGTGGTCGGCGGCATCATCCCTTGGAGCTTTGTGGTGGTGGCCGAATCTTGCTTGGAGGAGAAGGAGAGAAAGGAGGCTTTGTTTCTAGCATCCCTTGGAGCTTGGTGGTAGTGGCCGAAACTCTTCATCTCAAGGAGAGGAGATTGGTCAAAACTTGCAAGGAGGAAGAAGAAGGGTTTGGGTGGTTCTCATCTCGGTAAATTGTTGCCCACACAACGTCCGAGATAAGAAGAGGAATACGGTAGAAGACCAAGAGGTCGTTGCATACAAAGAAAGGTATAACTAGTAATTGTTTTCCACATCATACTAGTTTTTCTTTGTATGAATTCCAAACACAAGAGGCATATAATTCTAGGTTTCGAATTTATGATTCGAGTTTGTATTTTTTTTGTTTTTCGAATTTGTGATTCGATTGTTCCTTTTGGTTAAACCTAGAGTTATATAAGGAAATTAAATATTAGATTTCATTGAAAGACTTTGTCTAGGAAGTGGTGGTTGCTCCCATATCCAAGAAGGCCTAGTGCCTCGCCATGTTTAACCTAAAAGTCGATTTTTGAAATTAATATTTAATTGAATTTATAACATAGGTGGATTTGGATCAATAATGTTAAGCATCGTTTGCGATCCAAGTCTAAACCATTAAGAACAGATAAGTTAAATTTGGAATCAATGATGTTAAGTTTCGTTTGCGATCCCGAATTTAATTTCTAAAGAACACAATAGGTTGTTAGGAAAGGTTCGACACTTGTACAAAATTTTTGTACAGTGGAACCGGTACAATCTTCCTATGACCAACTAACACTTATCACATGTAAATAGAACAAATAGAAAATTAGTCCAAGCATGGGTTCCCAAGTTGAACTTGATTAATCAAGTTAAACTTGGTCAATATTGGGTCCTCAAGGATCAAATCCATTACCTTGATAGACCTTATCGAGGCTATAATCTAGGGGAAGTCAATAGAAAAGTAATTTTTATTAATAAATAGATTTGTTTGATGCTTGCTTTACTGCCTTTATTATGCATGCTTAGACTAGGATAGATAAGGACCTAGGCTTGATTCACACTTGACTAGTTAGACCTAGGAGTTTCAAAAATAAAATTAATTAAATATTTAATTTCTTTGAAAAGGTTTTATCTAGAAGTGGTGGATGATCCCATATCCAAGAAGACCTAATGTCTCGCCACAACCTGAAAGTCAATCATTGAAATAAATATTTAATTGACTACTTGGAAAACCTTAGTCTAACTCAAATGTAAATCAATCCTTAGATAGTAATCTAATATTGAAGATAAAATTAATCATCTCACAAAATTGTTAAGGTTCCCTGATTGAAAATCTAGAAAAAGGTAAGATGGACTTAGGTTTAAAATATAAAGTAGTTAACCAAACCCAAATTAATTAAACTCAATTAAGTTAACTAAAAATTAATTTAATTAAACTAAGTCATTTTAATTAATAATTGCTTTCAAATCATAATTAAATCTTAATTTCACAAGTATAATTAATTTCAAAATATTAATTATTTTCAAATTATCATTACTTTCAAATCATAATTTATTTAAAAATATTAATTATTTTCAAATCATATGTAAGTTTATAATTTTCAAAATTAATTAATTTTTAATATGCTAATTGATCCGGTGGTAAGAAAGGGGGGCCAGCTCGGATGATGGTCAACGACCCTGTGGCGGTCGTAGTCAAAGTTAACATATCTGAGCGATCGGCGCGGATAGCGCCTGAGCCGAAGCTTTGATAGCTCGACCGTTATGCCGAGCTTTCGACGCTCACAAGCCAAGCAGGACTCCTTTTGTTCAGAAGACCGTGCCAGTCACCCTCAGCCGAGCGGACGACCCGCTCGGCTCAGCCGTGATGTCCACCGAACTATCGGGTGACCGACAGGCCGAGCGTCTCTTCCGTTCAGTCCAGTACATGTCCCTTCCTGGACGGCAGTGAGTCCAAGCATCTCTCCCGTTCAGACTAGTAACAGACAAAAGGTGCAGAAGAAGACGAAGGGGACAGCTGGTGATATCCTTCTCGAGACATGTGTCACCAACAAACTGCATGGTCGGCGGCCGGGCCGAACAGAGAATCGTACGGTGGAAATTTCCACTGTCCTGTCAGAGATATGCTCGGACGGTTGCGGTATGACACCAGACGTACTTTTCTCACACATACATTTTAAGGTATGTCTTGGGAAGCATGCATGCCTCGAGAAGCGTGCACGCACCTTTTAGGGATCCTATATAAAGACCCCCAGGCTTCGACGGAGGTATGCATGATCATCTACAGTAGCTCTTTGCCTCATTATTCTGCTTCAATTTTTTCTCGCCTGACTTGAGCATCGGAGGGTCGTCGCCGGGATCCCCTCCCCGGCTCGGTTTTGCTGCAGGTTCACCGAAGTCCACGTCAACCCAGAGTCTACACGGAATTAGCGGAGAACGCCACGTCCCTAGCGTCCGTCTACTCGACTCTCGGACAGGATCAAATTGGCGCCGTCTGTGGGAACGTACTTGAATCCGAGAGGAGAAGATGGAAGGAGCTGGACAACCGCATACCGTGACACTTTCTCAGGAGGAGCTCGACGCTCTTATCGAGGCGAGAGTAGCAGAAATAGTGGAGCAGCAACAGCAAAAGGCATTAGCCGAGCGGATGGCACAGCAGGCAACTTTGGCATTAGGTGGTCGAGCTGTGCAAGAAGATCGACGTGAGCAATACTCCACATGGGCACAAAATAAGGGGTAGACCGGTACCCCGGGAGACCCGCCGCCCGCCCCTATTCTGTTCCATCGGGCATTGTTCTAGACTCCGTCCGAACTGGCCCAAGCCAACCAGGGATCATCTGATGAAGCGCTCGTGCGGGATGCCAGGAAGGGGAAGGCGCCTCGGACTGAGTCATCCCCCGAGCGGATCAATCGCCAGTTCTCCGAGGTGATTCTACAAGACCCCCCTCCCAAAGCATTACACCCCACTAGCGATCAGAGAGTACAACGGTACAACCAACCCGAACGACCACCTCGGTAAGTTTGACAATGCCGCTACTCCCCATCAATACACCGACAGAGTCAAATGCAGGGTCTTCCTCACCACCTTGTCCGACCCGGCACAACGTTGGTTCCGAAGATTGCCGGACGGATCAATTCGGAGCTTCAAGGACTTCTGAGCGGCATTCGTTCACCACTTTTCCAGCAACCGACGTTATCAGAAGACCAGCATCAGCTTATTTTCAATGAAGCAAGGGTCGAGAGAGAGCCTCCGAACCTACATCCAGCGTTTCAACCAGGCGGTCATGGATATCCCTGCAGTCTCGTCCGAGACAATGATGCATACCTTCACGCAGGGCTTAGTTGACGGGGATTTCTTCCGCTCGCTCATCCGAAAGCCGCCCCGAGACTACGACCACATGCTGAAGAAGGCAAGCGAGTATATCAACATCGAGGAAGCCCAGGCGGCCAGAAGGAAAGAAGCACCGTCCGAACCTTCAGTGTCGTCTGAGCGGAGGCCACCACCCAACTATCAACCACCGAGAGGGCCCCACGCGGAGGTAGCGCGCCCTCAACAGGAAACAAGGCCGCACGCCTTCCAACATGTGTCAGCCGACCAACCCAAGCAAAAGGGGAAGGTATGGACCCCCCATGTTTTGTGCGCTTCACCAGTCAGCCACCCACAACACTCGTGATTGTTAGAACCTTCCTCCGATCGCTCACCCCGCGCCGAGAAGTTATCGCTGCCGATCACCTTCACCTGAGCGGTGACCTCTACACCAGAGTACCGGACGGCGGGTGGCTAGGGAGTCGCCCGAGCGGCATCATCATCACCCGCCAAGGGTCAATCCTCGAGCCTTACAGGAGCGAGCAAGGCCTTTCGCTCGGGAGGAGGAAAATAGAGGTAACGCAGCTCAAGGCGAGATCAACATCATCGCTGGTGGACCAATGGGCGGTGACTCAAATCGGGCCAGAAAAGCACACGCTCGATAGCTAAGGGTCTATGCGGTCGGCTGCAGCCAGGAGCGGGCACAAGGTCCCGAGATCAGCTTCGGGCCTAGAGACTTAGAAGGGGTCGAAGTGCCGTATGACGACACCCTCATCATCCGAGCGGTAATAGCAAATTATACTATTCACCGTATATTTATTGACACAGGCAGCTCGGTTAACATTATTTTCAAGAAGGCGTTCGACCAATTACAAATTGACCGAGCCGAGCTACTTTCAATGACAACTCCGTTATATGGATTCACCGACAATGAGGTTCTTCCGGTCGGGCAAGCCCGGCTGGCGATTTCATTGGGAGAGGAGCCGTGGCGGAGGGCACGGACCACTAACTTCATCGTGGTCGACACCCCCTCCGCCTACAACGTGATATTGGGGCATCCGACTCTCAACGAGTTCCGAGTAGTCGTCTCAACCTTCTGTCAGAAAATCAAATTTCCTGTCAAGGACAAGGTGGGAGAAGTTTGCGGTGTCAACTGGCCGCCCGACAATGTTATGTGAAAATGATTCGAGCTGAATCGAGGTCCACTCGGAAAGCACCGCGCCTTGAGATAAACTCCATAACCGAGAAGCCTCCGTCCTTAGTTTATGAAGAAAAGGAAGAGGTGCAGATCCAGGATGGCAGACCGGGAGCCACCACATTCATTGCATTCGACCTGGAGACGAACCAGAAGGAAGAGCTGATCAGTTGCCTGCGATGCAACCACGATGTCTTTGCATGGTTAACTCACGAGCTACCCGGTGTCCGGCCGAGCGTCGCGCAGCATGAGCTTCATGTCCGACCGGACGCTCGACCCGTAAAGCAGAGGAAGAGGGACTTCAGCGCGGAGTAGAATGTCATCATCCGAACGGAAGTCGAGAAGCTTCTGGAGGCTGGCTATATATGGGAAGTGCAATTCCCGAGCTAGCTCGCAAATGTGGTGCTGGTCTCCAAGCCGGGTAACAAGTGGAAAGTCTGCATCGACTTCCGGGATCTGAATAAGGCATGCCCGAAGGATTTTTACCCTTTGCCCCAGATTGATCAAATGGTGGATTCGACGGCTGGGTGTAAGCTGATATGCATGCTGGACACATATCAGGGATACCATCAAGTGCCGCTCGCCCGTGACGATTAGGAGAAAGTAAGCTTCATAATTACGGACGACACCTACTGCTACAACGTGATGTAGTTCGGTCTAAAGAACGTCGGGGCAACATACCAGCGGCTCATGAATAAAGTGTTCCGGGAGTAGATCAGGCGCAACCTAGAGGTATATGTTGACGATATACTTATTAAATCACTCCGAGCCGCGGATCTTTGTGCAGATATAGAGGAAACCTTTCGAACGCTGAGGAAGTACGGAGTCAGGCTGAACCCCCAAAAGTGTCTGTTTGGAGCAAAAAGCGGACACTTCCTGGGCTACATCGTCACCGAGCGGGGCATAGAGGCGAACCCTAGCAAGGTAAAGGCATTGCAGAACATGCCACCTCCTAGAAATTTGAAGGAAGTACAACGCCTTACCGGTCGGATAACAGCTCTCTCACGGTTCATCTCCAAAACTGCCGACCGGAGCATGCCCTTTTTCAAGATTCTTCGCCGAGCCACCAAATTCCAGTGGGACGAAGAATGCGACCGGGCGTTCGAAGCTTTGAAGGTTTATCTGAACTCTTTACCTGTATTAGTCAAGCCGGCTATCGGCGAGCCGCTCCACATATACTTATCCTCGACCGAGCACATTGTTGGCTCGACATTGGTAAGGCTGGATGACGAAGAACAACCTGTGTATTTTCTAAGTCACATCCTAAAGGACGCTGAATCCCGCTACACTGGTCTTGAGAAGCTTGCCTTCGCGTTAGTCCTTGCCGCCTGGAGACTCCGACCCTACTTTCTCGCGCACACAATCGTCGTCATGACGAACAACCCTTTGAGAAGAGTACTTCTCAATCCTGAGACGTCCAGACGATTGATCAAATGGACAACCAAGCTCAGCGAGTTCGACATACAATACCAGCCCCAGACGACAATTAAGGCGCAATCCTTGGCAGATTTTGTCACCGAAGTGCAGAACCCCGAGCCCGAAGCCACTTGGAGGGTGTATGTGGACAGGTCGGTCACGAGGTAGGGAAGCAACATCGGTCTTCTGTTGATTTCACCACTAGAAGAGCGGATGCATCTATCCGTTCGACTGGATTACCGCGCAACCAATAACGAGGCAGAGTATGAGGCCCTCATAGCGGGATTGTAGGCCGCTCGGCACGTAGGAGCCAGTAAGGTGTTAATTTATTCAGACTCACAGTTGGCTGCTCAGCAGCTCTTGGGAACCTTCGAGATCAACAACACACGGCTGAAGCTATACACGGAGGCCTTCGACAAGCTCAAAACCAACTTCGGCGAGGTTGTCATACAGAAGATCCCCCCGAGAGGAGAATCAGGCGGCAGATGAGTTGGCAAAGCTGGCGAGTTCGATAACATCGATCGTCACCCAGCAACCGATCGAGCAGGTATCCTTAGCGGCTCACATTGACAAGATGGAGGGCCTCGCGTTCCCGAGCGACTGGAGGGCAGCCATAGTGGAATTTTTGCGATCAGGAGTTGCTCCGTCCGATCGGGCTGAGGCACAGTTGCTAAGAAGGAGGGCGGGCCGGTTCACCCTCATCGGGGACCAGCTCTACAAGAAGGATTTCTCCCGTCCGCTGCTAAAGTGTGTCAGCTCGGAGGACGCGGAGTATATACTAAAGGAAGTGCATCAAGGATCCTGCGGAGGACACCCGGGCGGCCGATCGTTAGCAAAGAAGATCCTGCTAGCCGGATATTTCTGGCCAACCCTCCAGGAAGACGCCGCTCGAACCGTTGCCACTTGCCTTTCTTGTCAAAGATATCACAGCTTCTCCCATCGACCGATGGAGGTGATGAAGGCCTCTACAGTAGCCTGCCCGTTCAACCAGTGGGGCATGAATATTGTAGGACCCTTCCCCATGGCGACCGGACAGCGAAAGTTTTTACTAGTAGCGATAGACTATTTCTCAAAGTGGTGGAAGCCGAGCCGCTTGCGAAAATAATCGAGCAGATGGTCAAGAAGTTCATCTGGCAGCACATAATATGCCGGTTCGGCATTCCACGACGGCTCGTGTCCGACAATGGGCGGTAATTCATCGGACAACAACTCAGAGAATGGTGCGAGGGGTATGACATTCATCAACACTTCACCTTCGTGGCTTATCCGTAGAGCAACGGGCAGGCTGAGGTCGCTAATCAGGAGATCCTTCGGATTCTTCGAGTTCGGCTCGACCATATCGGTGGCAGCTAGGTAGATGAGCTCCCGGGCGTGTTATGTGCGATTCACACTACCCTTAAGGAGGGAACGGGGGTCACGTCTTTCCACTTGGTGTATGGAGGGGAGGCTGTCGTTCTCGTGGAGGTCGGAGTAGAATCCGATAGAGTACAACAGTACGACGGGAGTAACACCGAGCGGAGGCAGCTGGAGTTGGACATGGTAGACGAGGCGTGAGCCAAGGCAGCCGTCCGGCTAATGGCGTACCGGTAAAGAATGAAGAAGAATTATAATAGGCGAGTGATTCCCAAGGCATTCCAAGTCGACAACTTTGTATAGAAGAAGGTGAAGCCGGTCGGAGATGTGAGCAAGCTGGAGGCACCCTGGGCTGGGCCCTTCAAGGTCATCGAGAAGCTCCGATCGGACGCCTATTACCTCGAGGATGAAGATGGGCGGCAGCTAGAACGACCATGGAGCGCTAAACATCTCCAACCGTATCGAGTTGGATGAAAGGTGTGCCCATGTAATTCATTATATGTACTTTTCGTTCCTTGGCTCCCTTTGAATGCAAGAATGATATCAAAAAGAAAAGAATACGCTGAACGACTAGGCCCTATGAAGACCGTCGAGCGACGACGTTAAACTCTAGGGTCGAAGCGGCGACCATAAATACCCCGCTCGGAAGACCGTCGAGCGGCGACGTTAAACTCTAGAGTTGAACCGACGACTATAAACCCCCCGGCCTGAAGACCGTCGAGCGGCGACGTTAAACTCTAGAGTCGAACTGGCGACTATAAACCCCTCGGTCTGAAGACCGTCGAGCGGCAATGTTAAACTCTAGAGTTGAACTGACGACTATAAACCCCCCGGCCTGAAGATCGTCAAGCGGCGACGTTAAACTATGGAGTCGAACTGGCGACTATAAACCCCCCGGCCAGAAGATCGTCGAGCGGCAACGTTAAACTCTAGGGTCGAAGTGACGACCATAAATATCCCGCTCGGAAGACCGTCGAGCGGCGATGTTGAACTCTAGGGTCAAAGCGGCGACCATAAATATCCCGCTCGGAAGACTGTCTAGCGGCGACGTTAAACTATGGAGTCGAACTGGCGACTATAAATCCCCCAGAAGACCGTCGAGCGGCGACGATAAAACTCTAGAGTCGAATAACAACCTAAGGGTCGGTTCGGCAAGCATGAATATCCGATCGAGAGAATCTCTAAATCACCGGTTAGTGGTCGAACGGTGGCTTCATATCCAAGAGTCGCTATTCTGGGACTTATCAGAAGTTAAGGTCGAGTATTCCGCTCGGACCTAAGCAATCAACCAATGATAGGAGTAAACATGAAAAAACTAATTTCATTAAAAAAGTTCCCGTTGGGCGGCCAACATACATCCACGGCTTACAAAATGATTAGCCCTCCTCACTCCAGATAATCAAAGATTGGCTCAGGGATGGCATCGAGTAGCCCGACCAGGTCCTTAGGCGGGATAACCGTCGCTTCAGAAAGGTGACCCTTACCCTTCAGATAAACAATCGTAGAATTAATGGCCTCCTCAAAGGCGATAACGAGCCGGTCACAGACCTTCTGGGCAAAATCATTCGAGCGGATATAAGCTTGCCTCATCACGGCAAAGCGGCCTGATTCGCCGTCTTGGTACTCCTTGAGGGCGGCTTGAGAAGCTTCTAGGGCGTCTAGGAGATTCTTCAGTTCTCCTTGGAATTCAGTCTTTACCACCGATTGTCTTTTCCGTTCGGCGGACAGCATGTCGGCTAATTCTTGGACACGTTGCTCCAACTCCCGGGCCTCAACATTTTTTTCGTCCAAATCAGCAATGGCCTTGTTCTTCCCTACAGTCACCAGCTTGATCTCCTGGTCATGTGCCTTGGCCTTGGCTTCGAGCCGAGCCATCGTGGTTTCTAGTCCAGAGGATTTATGATGCTCATCTTCCAGGAGCCTCTTTGTCTCGACCAGCTCGGCCTTCGAAGGGGAAGGCCCTTGAACCGAGCCTCCCCCAGAAATCTTAAGTTTCTTCAACTCTTCCTCCAGCAGCGCCAAACGGCTGCTGACTGCGATACTCTCCACCCAACTCTGCACTCAAATAAAATAACGTCAAAAGCCAAGCAAAATAATAATGTAAAGGGAGGTTGGGGAGGCATACATCGGTGGCTTGCTACAGATGGTTGTCGCCGAGCTGACTGGGGGTCATCAGGGCAACAAGGGCCCTTGCATCCTCCCATACTTTGGCAAGCGGCCCACGGATGGTGATCTGGTGCTTAGGAATTGTGGGCCGGTCAGCTGCTAGGAGAAACTCTTCCGTTGGTAGGTGCAGGACGGCCTTAACCACTCAACGGACGCTCGGAGCAAACTGAGCTGAACCTGAAGGACCGGAGGACTGGCCAGTCGGAGCGGAAGTGATGCCGGATCTCCGTATACGTCGACGAGCCGGTGGCAGAGAACTGACTGGTTGCGCTTCAATTGGATCTACCGGTAGGCCGAGCTGTGAAAGAGTTCGCTCTGAGGAAATTGCTTCGATAGAAGCCGGAGCCAAGTCAACCCTTGTGGAAGGAACGCCCAACCTGCTCGGGCACCTATTCCGCAGGTGTTGCCGAACGGGCAGGTATCTCCGTCTGGTGCTGTTTGCGGATCACCAAAGGAACATCCTTGGTCGAGTGCTCCGCCTCCTCGTCTTGGGTAGAAGGATGTCTAGCGGACGAAGTAGTATCGCCCACCGCCTCTGTTGCAGAAACCCGAGCGGCTGAGCCACCGATAGCAGTAGGTGCTTCGCCACTCTCACCTTCGTGTGAGTCGACCGGTGCAATACCAAGGTCGGCCATCTCCTTAGTAGCTGCCACTTCAATCTCGGCAGCCCTCAACCTCATCCGCTTGGTAGCGCGAGCGCGCATCATGATGTCAGCTGCAAAAAGGGAAAACAAATCAGTTAGACCAAAAGGAAAAAAGGATCGCGAAAGCTCTTACCCATGCTACTCGGAAGTTTCGAGCGGATCGGACTCAACCCAAACATATATAATACGCCCTCGCAGAGCAGTTTGTGGATGCTGAACTTTTGGCCGGCCAACATGTTGGCTGCATGAAGGTAGGTCGGCTGGCTCTTGTATTTACCGAGCTTTGGTGGAGAGGGTACGGCGGTCTGCCACTTGGTTCGGAAGGGCGACAACTCGGGCAAGCGCAGAAAGAAAAAGTATTCTTTCCAGTGTTTATTAGAGGTGGACATTTTGTTGAAGAAGACAAGGCCGATCCGAGACTGGAAAAGGAAAGTACCCCACTCGGATTGTTTGGGATAGTAAAAGTAATAGAAAATCTTGGGAACTAAAGGGATGTTGTGCAACCTAAATAAGACAACTACGCCACACAGCAATCTAAACGAGTTTGGAACGAGTTGGCCGAGAGGGATGCGAAAATAGTTACATACTTCAATGACGAACGGATGTAAGGGAAAACACAGACCAACCAAAAATTGGTCTCAAAAGAAACAAGTAGTGCCGGTCGGCGGATCATGAGGCCAATCAGACGAAGTAGCTAATATTAATTTATGGTTAGGGGGAAGTTCGAAGGTGCGTACGAGGCTCACCGCATCACCTGCATCAAACCGGCTCTCCATGGTGGTATATCAGAGGCCGGGTGCAGGGTCAGACGGTTGTGACGAACTCGCCATCGCTGGAACAGTGGGGAAAGCGAGAATATAGGGAGGTCAATGAAAAAGGCGACAGGGAAACACCAAAAGCTCAAAAGGCGAGAGAAACAGAGGCAAAGACAAGAAGAAGCAATGGCCTTACTCGGAGGAGGGAAGGAAAGCGTGAATCAACGGAGCCCTGAGCGCAAATCGTCGACGGAGCGATGAGCACCGAGTAGCTGGAGTACCAAAATGCGAAGATTGCGAAATGAAACAGGAACAACGCTACGACTTTATAAAAGAGAGGTTCAGCCAAGCGGAGCCGTTCGATCTAGGTCGCAGGCCCCAAGGCGCAAATTGCACCGTTGAATTCAAACCGCCAGAGGTCACATCGAGCATGTCGCCTCGTGCGTGCGATGACAGCGGCGGTGCCACGTGGCTGTCAATCATATGAGGGCATTTAATGAACGCCATTACGAAGGCGTGGCTACATGCTCTGCCCTGATGGACGGGATTTGCGAGCATTCCTAGGAGAACTGAGGCAGGTCATCGCTGACCATCTTCAGATAGGCAGACCAATCAGTAAAAATTTTGCCAAGTGATAGCGCGCATGCTTTCGTTCAGCAGTATGAGGTAATGTTATGGCCGCTCGGCATCCCTTACCGATCGGCCCTGTGTTGGCATACTAGTCCAGTCAGTCGGATCTACAACCTCCTTCGACTAGACTTAAGGGGGAGGCACGTGATTCGGAGGTAAGAAAGGGGGGCCCGCCCGGATGATGGTCAACGACCCTGTGGCGGTCGTAGTCAAAGTTAACCTATCTGAGCGATCGACGCAGATAGTGCCCGAGCCGGCGATTTGACAGCTCGGCCGTTATGCCGAGCTTCCGACGCTTACAAGCCAAGCAGGACTTCTTTTGTTCAGAAGATCGCGCTAGTCGCCCTTAGCCGAGCGGACGACCCTATCGGCTCAGCCGTGATGTCCACCGAACTACCGGGTGACCGACGGGCCGAGCGTCTCTTCCGTTCAGTCCAGTACATGTCCCTTCCCGGACGGCAGTGAGTCCAAGCATCTCTCCCGTTCAGACTAGTAACAGACAAAAGGTGCAGAAGAAGACGGAGGGTGCAGCGGGTGATATCTTTCTCGAGACATGTACCGTCGACAAATAGCATGGTCGGCAGCCGGGCCGGACAGAGAATCGTACGGTTTCCACTATCCTGTCAGATATATGCTCGGACGGTTGCGGTATGGCGCCAGACGTACTTTTCTGACATACATTTTAAGGTATGTCTTGGGAAGCGTGTATGCCTCAAGAAGCGTGCATGCACCTCCTAAGGGTCCTATATAAAGACTCCCAGGCTTTGACGGAGGTATGCATGATCATCTACTGTAGCTCTTTGCCTCATTATTCTGCTTCAATTTCTTCTCGCCTGACTTGAGTGTCGGAGGGTCGTCACCGGGATCCCCTCCCCGGCTCGATTTTGTTGCAAGTTCACCGAGTCCACGTCAGCCCAGAGTCTACACGGAATTAGCGGAGAGCGCCACGCCCCCAGCGTCCGTCTACTCGACTATCGGACATGATCACTAATGTTAATTAATTTTCAAAGACTAATCTTCAAAATTTCAATTATTTTCAAATGTTTAAATTAATCTTATAATCTTAAATTAATTTAGAAATTCAAACTTATATTTTAAATCTCAAATTCAGTATTTTGAAATCTAAAATTAAAACTTAAATACTTTTCAAAAGTCAATACTTTTTTAAATTTGAATCCAAACTTAAATTTTTTAATATTCTTCAATATCATCAGAGATAAAATCAACTTCAAAATTAACTTACCTGCATCTCACACAGACTCATAAGTTTTACATATTTGATAACTTAGAAAGGGTGAGATGGAAAATCAGGAAAATTAATATTTTTCTTACATGCTTGGACTCTAGGACCCTAAAATTTAAAGTTTTTTTTTACATTAATCAAGGGGGAGTGAAAGGAAATTAAGGCATTAATTCTTTTTCAAAATTCCAAAGTTAAACTATTTTTCTTTGAAAAAGTTGGACTATTTTTAAATCTAAGTATTTATCAAAATATTTTTAAAGCTAAGTTTTTTATCAAAAATTTTAAATCTAAGTGTTTATCAGAATATTTTTAAAACTAAATTTTTATCAAAAATTTTAAATCTAAGTGTGTATCAAAATATTTTTAAAGCTAAGTTTTTATCAAAATATTTTTAAATCTAAGTATTTATCAAAATATTTTTAAAACTAAGTATTTATCAAAATATTTTAAAAGCTAAGTCTTTAACTATGCCTTTTATCAAAAATCTTTTTCAAAAGCTAAGTATTTTCAAAATATTTCTAATTTTGCTAAGTGTTTCCAAAAGCAATCTTTTTTCAAAGCTAAAGTTTAGCTATCTAAATGTTTTTCAAAGCAATTATTTTGAAAGTTAAGTTTAGCTATATTTTTTTTTTTTAAAAAAAAAGTTCATTTCCAAAGCTTAAATCCAACAAGTGTTTTTTGGTAAACCCTAAGTTACTTTCAAAGCTTAAAAAATTAGCTAAGCTTATGTGCTACCTTTTAGGGAGAGCTTAATGTTAAACAGAGTATATTTTTTTTTACATATTAAAGCTACCTTTCAAGGGGAGCTTAAAGTTAAACAAAGTATATTATTTTTACATATTAACAAACTTTCTCTCTACTTATTTTATTTTTGATTTATGTCAAAAGGGGAAAGAAAAGTCAAAGTTAAGAGTTAAACATAAGTTAAAATTTTTATGAAAGGGGTAGCATAAGGGAGTTCTTTACAAATTATTGTATTTATGCTTATGCTAATATTTCTTTAATTAGTGTTATGTTTTACTTAACTTTGAACCAGATTGTCATAATCAAAAGGGAGGATTGTTGATGCAAGAAGCACCAGACGATCGAACCTGAGTTTTGATTATGTCAAAGGGTTCAAAGTTAGGTTGTTTTGTGATCTAACAAGGTTGATTGAGCTTGCAGGAAAAGTCCTAAGTGTTCTTAGGCAAAAGTCCTAGTGAATTATAGGTAGGTGAAAAACCCTAGGGGGTAGTAACCCTAGGTCCCAGGAGGTGGTAACCCTAGGTGATGAAAAGTCCTAGCTGCGGTTAGACAGGTGAAAAATCCTAGGGGGCGGTAACCCTAGGTCCTAGGGGGTGGTAACCTTAGGCAGAAAGTCTTGGCAGGTTGAGAGGTTCGGGCAAAATCCTAGAGTCGAGGACTCTAGGTTGAAATCCTGGTGTCGCGAACCGGGTGGAAGTCTGGATGGGTCGTGGAGCGAACGTCCAACACGAAGACCGGAAGCTTCGGACGCTGAGCAAAAGTCCAGTTGTAACGCCCGAAAATTTTCAAAACTATATTAGAAATATTCTATAATTATTCTTGAATTTTTAGATATTTCTCCGGAATTTTTAGGGCAGCAGAAGTAGCAAAAATAAATAAAAAACGAAAACGGCCTAAGCGGGGATTGAACCCGAGACCTATGGTTTACGGATAATACTAGTAACCAGTTGAACCCAGCAGGGCCGTGCTGAAAGGAAAGGGAGGCAATTAAATTTATATTAGAGTTAGGCCAGAATTATCACTTAATATAAATAGAAAATATTTAAGTGAGGGTGATATTTTTGGTTTCCACCGTGAACTTCTTCTCCTTACCCTAACCTCACGCCACCCCTCTCCTTTCCTCCTCCTTCTCTCGGCGCACCAAGCCAAGGGCCCTAGGAGCACCTCCCGGCAACATCAAAGGCACAAGGACGCTCCCCTCCGCGAGAGGAACGCATAGACGCGAGAAGATCGTTGAAGAGATCTCTCCTCCGTGAAACCTAGCGATTATAATCGTAAGAAATTATGAATAGGAGGTAAGAAACTCCTCACCTGCAGTATAAGTAGCTTTCGTTTGATTGCATGCCTTTAGTTTAGCTATATGCAGATTTTTCGACGCCCAGGGTGTGTTTAAACCCTCCTCGCAGACTAGGGATCTAGTTGTGTTAGAGTGTATACTAAAAGCCTAGCTTTTGTAAACATTTATTTGCTAAAATAAAAGAATCATATTGGTCAATATCTGCATTTATTTATTAAATGTAATTGTTCAATTAATTTATATAGTAGACAACATGAAGTGTGGTGTCACACTTAGAAGATCATGTTGTCAGTTCTTTATAAATTATAAACAGTTGCTCGCGACTAAGATAGAAAGGAACAAACTATCAGTATAGTCGTAGTGTAATTAAGTATTAGTTTATCTTAACTAATAAATTATACTGATACACTTTAAGTGTATTGAGTAGGATCATTTAGGTAAGTTCTTTTTGTACTGACTTAGTAAAAGAACTAAACCTTAGTTATTATGGAAGTGTGTGCTCTTAATCCTAATATAATAACAAGCACATATATTTAATATTTATTTCTTTGATTTATCAAAGGGTGAGGTTTAGCTCGATAAATCAATATGCCCGATAAGTTGGGAAATGATATTACTTATAGTGTGTGTTGTTGATTATAAAAGGAATCTGTGTCCTAGTTATCTAGGTTGAGAATGTCCCCAAGAGGAGCTCATAAGGATTGCCATGTTAAACCCTGCAGGTGGACTTAGTCCGACATGACAATAAAGTTGAGTGGTACTACTCTTGGAGCTAGATATTAATTAAGTGAGTTGTCAGTAATTTACTTAATTAGTGGACATTCATAATCTTAAACACAGGGAGACTAACACACTCATGATATGAAGGAGCCATAATGTAATTTGGGATTGGTGCGGTAATAACTCTTTAGTGGAATGAGTTGTTATCGATGAACTTGAGTTGTGTGTTCGGGGCGAACACGGGATACTCAAGCTCATCGGAAGGCCAAAACCAATTTCTCCTCTAGATCCCTGTCGTAGCCTCATTATAGCCTCAAGTCCATCCAAATGAAAGACTCTTCTTGGTGTCCAAGAAGGGAGCCGGACCATTGCTTGGTGACCAAGCAATGGCCGGCCATATCCTCTTCAAGGGGCCGGCCCTATAGCTTGGTGACCAAGCTTGTAGGGGCCGGCCACAATAATTCAAAAAGGGAGGGTTATTTTGAATTTTTAAAATCTTCTCTTTGTAGAAAACTATAAGTTTTAAAAAAGAGATTTTAATTTTTAAAACTTTCCTAATTTGAATTTGGCCACATGTTTTAATAGAGAGTTTTAAAAGTTTTAAAACTTTCCTTTTTAACCATCCTCATGGTTTAAGAAAAAAAGGAGATAAGTTTTAAAATTAAAATTTTCTATCATCATGTTAAAAAAGGAAATTTTATAAGAGAGTTTTTAAATTTTAAAACATGGTTTTAATTTTAGAAACTTTCCTTTTTTAACTCCTACTTTAGGAAAGAGAGCTTGTAAAATTTTATAAGAGTTTATCTTGTAAAATTTTATATAAAAAATATTTTTTCCTTGCCTTTTAATGTGGCCGGCCACCTTGCTTGGTGCCCAATCAAGGGCCGTCCAATATGATTCATTCCCAATCCTAAAACAAATAGGATTGATCTCAACCATTGATTGATGATTAATTCAATCAAGAGGAAGGAAAAAGGAAAATAAAAAGGGAAAAGGAAAATTATTAAAATCTTTCCTTATTTGCCTTGGGCAAGTAATATAAAAGAAGGGGTAAGGGGGGCTTCATGGGATACAACTCTTATTCCATTGCTTGGGTGATCTCTTGGTGGCCGGCCCTCTCCCTTTTCTTCTCCCTTTGCTCTCTTTTCTATTAGAGGTGGTGGTGGCCGAATATTGCAAGGAGGAGAAGGACTCTTTTGGGTGGTGTTCATCTTGGAGGTTCGTCGCCCACACAACGTCCAAGGTGAGGCGAGGAATACGGCAGAAGATCTCGAGGTCATTAGCATACAAAGAGAAGGTATAATTAGCAATTGTTTTCTGCATCATACTAGTTTTTCTCTTTGTAAGAATTCTAAATACAAGAGGCAATTAGATCTAGTTTTTCGAAATAGTTTTTTGAGTTTGTGTTTTCTTCTTTTTCGAACTTGTGTTTCGATTGTTCTTTTTGGTTGACCTAGAGTTATTTAAGGAAATAAATATTAGCTTTCCTTAAAAGGCTTTGCCTAGGCGGTGGTGGTTTCTCCCATATCCAAGAAGGCCATGTGCCTCGCCATGCAGTCCTGGAAGCCGTTTTTGGAAATTAATATTTATGGAATTAATAATCTAGGTAGGTTTGAATCAATAGTGTTAAGTTCCGCTTGCGATTCAAATCTAAACCATTAAGAACAGATAAGTTAAATTTGGAATCAATGATGTTAAGTTCCGTCTGCGATTCCTAATTTAATTTCTAAAGAACACAATAGGTTATTTAAGGAAAGGTTCGACACTTGTACAAAAAATTTTGTACAGTGGAACCGGTACGTTTTCCTAGGATTAACCAACAAGTTGAGCACCTCTAGATGGGCCAGACACGTTATTCTCCTTCAGTTGGAGGCTCTAGACGTTGTCGGGTGCCTAGAGGTGGTCTTCCTATTAGAGGGGAGAGTTGGGGCACACCAAGTGTTCGACAAAATGATTAGTGTAGCTAAATACCGCCTCAGATATTTTTAACAGCTCAGTTAAATGCATTAGTAGCATTTAAATCAGTATATTAGTCTAGTTTCAGCTTACATGGGATTACGGTCCAATTGGTGGGCTCCCACAGTCGCCTCTAGGTTCAGATAACCTAGCTCTAGGTTCAGATAACCTAGAAACAGCAAAATAAGCAACTAGTAGCTATATTCAGTATTTTATTTTCAGTGGCACTGTACTGGATTAGATATCCATTGGGTTGGGCTCCCACAGTCGTCCCTAGGTTCAGACAACCTAGTAACCCTACTAAATTCGGGACTTACAAACCCGGGTCTAGTTAGGGATGCGCGCACAGCAAAGTACAGTTGCCGGGCCCACTAGCAACATGATTATGTATTTTCACTTATTACGATAATAGCTTTCAAACTCATAATCTAGTTATGTGATTATAGTTTAAGATCAGCACTAGCTCAGTTTTAGCTCAGTTTCAGTTACAGTTTCAGCTTATTTTCTCCTAGTTGATATCATGAGATAGCTCCATGCTTAGATTTTATTATGCATGCCATGTTTCAGTGTTTATGCCATGTAACTCCATTATGCCATGCTTTAACAAATTCAATGCATGTTTTCAAATAGCATTCTTTAAAAACATGTTTGCATCGTTGTATGTTTTAGTGAGGTAGATGGTTTCTTACTAAGCTTAAAGCTTACAGATACTATTTTTCCTTATAATGCAGATAAGGGTAAAAGAAAGATGGACTAGCAGAGGAAGTTGGAGGTCAATGCAGTGATGGTGTGTGTGGCAGGAACCTGGAATGAAGATCATTAGGGAGTTTAGCAAATTGAGAACTTAGTTTCTTTTCTCAAGTACCTTTATGCACTTTCAGACCTTAGAATGTTTAAACCATGGAAGATTTGTTTAAGTTGTTAGTAATTATGTTGGAATGCTAGTTAATAGATGTTAGAACTTATTTCAATTACTTTTAGAACTCTTATATGAGATTTTGGCACGAACTAGTGCTAAAATCAGGGTTCTGATTCGAAATCAGAAACCCAAATCGATCTACAGATCGATCAAAGTTGGGTTGTGCCGCTGGATCGGTCAGCTGACCGATCCAGTCGTGAACAGAAAGTTTATGGATCGGTCAGCCGACCGATCCAGATGCGAACAGTGAGTGTAGAAGCTCACTGATCGGTCAGCCGACCGATCAGTGTACTCCTGGATTGGTCGGTAGATCGATCCAGCCGCATACAGAAGCGAGATGGGTTGTGGATCGGTCAGCCGACCGATCCAGAGCTTTCTTCGTGCCAGTATTAAGCTGGATCGATCACTGGATCGATCCGACAGCCCAATCGATTCATGGATCGATTGAAATGCCTGATTACAGCTAGCAGGACATCCGAGAGGCATAGATTATCTTCCCTAGCATGTGTACAACTCCTAAGTACACCTAGAGTATTAAGTTCAGATTTTACAGTAATCAGTTTAGTAAAATTTTAATCAATCCAGATTTCCGCAATAGTAATTTAGCACAACATAATGTAGCGATCGGCCTTACAGCTTAGTAGTAGAAGGCGGGTCGTTACACCAGTTGGTCTGGAGAATCAATCTGACAACAAGTAACTTCTCCTGAGAGGAGTAGGTGAGGACACATTCCTTGAAGAAGGAACAGTAGACGTCGGTTCGACCTAGGATTTTCGAGAAACTCGAAGTTAGAATAAGACAGTCCGGTGACTATTACATACTTGTATTTATCTTATATTATTATGCTAACTTGGTTTTGTAGGGTATACTTTGTTTGTGAACTAATATGCCTTACAGGAATGAAGTTGCCCAAGGGAATGCTCGAATGAACAGTGTCTGAGGCACCTCCAGGCTGTTAGAGGCGCCTCGGGTGCCTTGGCTGCAACTGTGCAAGAAGCAAGGCAGAAGGTGCCTTCCAAGGATACTGAAGGCGCCTTGAACGCTGTATGGAGGGCGCCCTCCATGGAGCTTGGAGGCGTCTTCGGGTGGATAAGCAGCGCAGGCATAGGTGTTAGAGTGTATACTAAAAGCCTAGCTTTTGGTATAAACATTTATATAGAAATAAAAATCACATTGGTCAAATGTCTACATTTATGATAAATGTAGTTGCTCAATTAATTTATATTGTAGATAACATGGTGTGTGGTGCCACACACAGAAGATCATGTTATCAGTTCCTTATAAATTATAAACAGTAGCTCACGACCAAGATGGAAAGGAACAAACCATTGGAAGGTCGTAGTGTAATTAGGTATTAGTTTATCTTAACTATATAATTACACTAGTACACTTAGAGTGTATTGAGTAGGACAATTTGAGGTCGTTCTTTTTATACTGACTTTATAAAGGAACAAAGACCTCAGTTATTATGGAAGTGTGTGCTCTTAATCCTAATATAATAACAAGCACATATATTTGATATTTATTTCTTTAATTTGTCAATGGGTGAGATTTAGTTCGATAAATCAATAAGCCCGATAAGTTGGGAAATGATATCACTTATAGTGTGTGTTGTTGATTATAGAAGGAAACTGTGTCCTAGTGATCTAGGTTGAGAATGTCCCCAAGAGGAGCTCATAAGGATTGTCATGTTAAACCCTGCAGGTGGACTTAATCCGACATGATGATAAAGTTGAGTGGTACTACTCTTGGAGCTAGATATTAATTAAGTGAGTTGTCAGTAACTTACTTAATTAGTGGACATTTGTTATCTTAAACACAGGGAGACTAACACACTCATAATAAGAAGGAGCCCAAAATGTAATTTGGGATTGGTGCGGTAGTTCAATAATAGTTTTTTAGTGGAATGAATTATTATTGATGAAATTAAGTTGTGTGTTCGGGGCGAACACGGGATGCTTAATTTCATCGGGAGACCAAAACCAATTCCTCCTCTCGGTCCCTATCGTAGCCTCTAGTATATAGAGATTTATACCCACCGCATACCCACCTTCTTACCCATCCAATGGGGTCGGTCAAGCTAGCTTGGAACCTAAGCTAGGGCAGGCCAAGATCAAGTGGATGAGTCATGTAGGTGGCCGGCCAAAGCTTGGGTCCCAAGCTTAGGTGGCCGGCCACTAGAATATTAAAAAGGATTTTTATTAAAATTATTTCTTATGTGGATATCATGATTTTAAAAGAGAGTTTAAAAATTAAAAATTTCCTTTTATAGCTTTCTACAAAAGATTAAGAGAAGAGATTAATCTCTTTCCTTATTTGTAGTTTAAAAGGATGGTTTTAATTTTTGGTAAAAACTTTCCTTATTTGTAAATCATCTACATGTTTAAAAGAGAGTTTAAAATTTGAAATCTTTCCTTATTTGTTGATTAAAGGAGGATTTTAAATTTTAAGAAAACTTTCCTTTTTAATCATGTTCATGATTTAAAAGAGAGTTTAAAATCAAATATTCTCTTTTATAAGTTTCTACAAAATATTAAGAAAAGATTTGATATCTTTCCTTATTTGTAGATTAAAAGAGATTTTAATTTATAGAGATAACTTTCTTTTTATCCACATGTTTAAAAGAAAGATTTTAATTTATTAAATTTCCTTTTTATAAACCAATCATGAAGGGATAAAAATTATTGAGAAATTTTTATAAATTTCCGGAAGCAAATAAGGAAGTTTTAGTTGGTGTTTAAAATTTTATTTGCTTGGAGATTTGTATAATGGCCGGTCATTGTAAATTGAGAAGAGAAAAATTATTTTTAATTAAATAAATTTTCCTTTTCATGGCAAAAGAATTAAGGAAGTTTTTATTTAAATTTCCTTATTTGCCAAGACCAAGGATTATAAAAGAGGGGGTAGAGGTGCCTTCATGTGAGAAGAACTCTATTCTATTTTTCTTCCTCTATTCTTCCTTGGGTGTGGCCGGCCCTTTCTTTCCTCTCCTCTCCTTTGTGTGGACGAAACCTACTCATGGTGGAGATAGCTTTGGTGGCCGGATCTAAGAAGGAGAAGAAGGAGAGAAAAGAAGCCTCTTTTCTAGCATCCCTTGGAGCATGATGGTGGTGGCCGAACCTCTTCATCCTAGAAGAAGTTTTGATGGCCGAAACTTGCAAGGAAGAAGAAGGTGCTTGGTGGTTCTCATCTCGGAAGATCGTTGCCCACACAACGCCCGAGGTTAGAAGAGGAATACGGTAGAAGATCAAGAGGTTTTTCTAAAAGGTATAACTAGTATTTTTCTTTCCGCATCATACTAGTTATTTTTGGAAATAATACTAAATACAAGAGGCATACGATTCTAGTGTTTCGAATTTGTTTTCGATATAGTGTTCTTTTGTTTTTTCTTTTCCTTGTGATTTGATTGTTCTTTTCGGTTGACCTAAAGTTATTTTAGGAAATTAAATATTAGCTTTCCTTAAAAGGTTTTGTCTAGTCGGTGGTGGTTGCTCCCATATCCAAGAAGGTCATGTGCCTCGCCACGTCAGTACTGGGAACCAATTTTGAAAATTAATATTTAATGAAATTAATAACTTAGATGATTTGGATCAAACGTGTTAAGTTCCACGGGAGATCCAAGTCAAAACCTAAAAGAAAAAATAGATTAAGTTTTGGATCAAACGTGTTAAGTTCCGCAGGCGATCCAAAATTTAATTTAAAAGAACACATGGTAGCTAGGAAAAGGTTCAGACCTTTGTACAAAATTTTTGTACAGTGGAACCTCTAGGTTTTTCGAGTAGCAACCAACAATAGGAGCTTATCGACACTATGAAAAAGGGGATAAACCTTGGCTAGAGGTACCTCATATGGAGGTTGGAGGCGCCCTCAATGGGCTACTTAAGGTATCTCGAGCAGAGGCTATAAAATACTTGATTTCGACAATTTTTCTACTGCGCACTGCTTAAAGGACGATCCGACAAAGCCGTAACTCGACTTCGACAACCGGAAGCCTTAAATTCTCTTTTCTTATTTATCGGTATCCTTTTATTTATTGCATTTAAAGTGTACTTTGATTTGTAAATTTCCGAAGCTATAGTGATTGCCCATCGAAAGCACTCTTACGTGCGAGCCTTGGAGTAGGAGTCGTTACAGGCTTTGAACCAAGTAAAATCTTGGTGTTTGTGTTTGATGTTTACTATTCCACTACGTATCTTTGATCGATTCTTTTAAAACAAATGAATTAGCCATGAGCATTATTCACCCCCATCTAGCACTTTTCGATCCTACAATTGGTATCAGAGCGCTTTTCAGTTCCTATGGATTGTATCAAAATCCACTGATGAACTTATAGAGCTCTGATTGTACTCATTTCAGTTCCTATAGATTTATGAGATTGTAAGGAGTTCAAATATGTTATCCATTATTTATTTCAGCTTTTCATAGATGTTAACATGTAACAAGGAAGAACGTCAAAAAGGGCCACGTTGGGTCTGATATGGAATCATATCAGGCCCAACGTGGGCCTTTTTTATGATTCTTCCATTTTACATATTAATATATATGAAAAGTCAAAATAAATAATGGATACCATATTTGAACTCCTTGCAACATCAGAAATCCATAGGAACTGAAATGGGTGCAATCAGAGCTCTCTAAGCCCATAGAGCTCTGATTATACTCATTTCAATTCCTATAAATTTTTGAGGTTTTAAGGAGTTCAAATATGTTATCCATTATTTATTTTAACTTTTCAGAGATTTTAAAATGTAATAAACAAGAATTGTTAAAAATATTCATGTTGGGCGTGATATAAAATGATATCAGGTCCATATAGTTTTCTTAGTAACTAAATGCCAAGTTCAAAAAGCAAGAATCACATCAACGTTACAAAAGTAATAGCTAAAAAAATCCCTTCTCCATAGGGTTTGATATTTTTCCATTTCAGGCCCAGCGTGGGCCTGATATAGAAATTATCACGCCCACGCTGGGCTTGATATTTTCCATATCAGGCCCAGCGTGGGCCTGAAAAGTTTATGGAGATGTTGATGAAAGAAAAAATTTAGATAAAGGAAAATTGGATCACAACATACTTACATAGCTTTAATATATATATATTATAAAGTTGCACTGGAATAAACCACCAATTGCCTAGAAATGGAAAACAAAGCCTTATAAAATTCTACTTGCAATCATGGTTTATTTGCTGATGCAATCTGAATAGTTACAACAATATGTCTATAACTTGAAACCGAGTTGGAAATATTATAGAGGAACATCAACAATGTTAAATCAATAACATAGAAACAACAAATTGCACCAATAACATGAAATAAATTTCACAGTATTTTGAGAAATCAAGTCCAGTTTGATAGCCTGGATACAAATTCAACAGTACATCAACAATTGGTTTCTTGATTCACAAACCTACAAAACTCCCAGCTAACATAGGATACAAATTCAAACATCAAAAAGATAAACTAAGCCAAAAGAGAAACAATTACATTACAAGTAGAATAACCATGTTAATAACAATTTAACAGTGCTAATAGCAATTTCATGTTCTTCCAAAAGTCCTTTTCAACTTTAGAACGAACAACTTAACAAAATTCCATGTTCTTCCAAACCAGCAACTTCATAAGCCGCAACTTTAGATAAATCGTCTAACGTAACAGAGGCAAAACAGGATCCATGTTCTTCCAAAAGTCTCTAGAGAAGGCAGTGCTAGTAAATAAAACTTGCATTACTGGGATCAGAACCAACAACTCCCTGCAACAAATTTTAAACTAGCTAAAACCACTGTTGGGATCAGAACCAACAACTCCCTGTACTGAAAATGTAATTATAGTGTTATTTACAAAGAGCAATATCAAGCATTTTCATTAACTAACCTGTACTAAAATTCTACTTGCAATCTTTGCCCAATGGCATGGAAATGGAAAACAAAGCCAATGATATCAAGCATTTTCATTAACTAACCTAAATTTTCATTCCATCTTCAACCAAAAAATAGTACTCATAGCTGCAAGATAGATTATAAACAAACTTTAAACTAGCTAAAACCACATGAATATACTTGTACAAAACAATAACACACAATTACTTTAGGTATCTATTATACGCATCACATTCCTTCTTTCGGGCCTTTGCAAGTGATTTATTCACAATTTGTTTAACCTTAGATTGTTTCCTCTTTGTGGGTGGACAACCTTTGGTTCTTACTTTCAATGGAGAGTGTATCACTTTTGCCCCAGATGTAAATGCTTCTTCAAGTTGTTTAGCCCTTGATTGCCCATTCTCCATAGCAATAATAAGTTCTTCCTTAGTGTCTTTCATGATTTCCACCAAAACATAACAAATCTCGCCACTTTCTGTAGGATCGAAAAGAATATAGATATCTCCACAATGGTATGATATTGTCCACTTTGGGCCTAAGCCCTCATGGTTTTGCTCTTGGGCTCTACCCAAAAGGCCTCATACCAATGGAGATATCTTTCTCTTATAAACCCATGATCTTTTCCATGTGTTTTCAATATGGGACTATGTTTGCAACCTTGCAACCCCAACAATCCCCCCCTCAAAGAAAGGACCATGGGCTTCCCACGTCCGATCCTTGACTCACCAGGTCTTCCTGCCCCTCGGTCTACCCGACCTACTAGGACTTCCTGCCCCTCGGTCCACCCGACCTACTAGGACTTCCTGCCCCTCGGTCCACCCGACATACTAGGACTTCCTGCCTGGTGTCTGGTCCTCTTGATCCGAACATAGGAGCCCCCACTTTCTTTGTTCGAGGTCAATATTGTACTCACATGGTTCAATCAGACCATAGCTCTTGTGCACAGTCGGCGGTTAAACCTTCTGGCAGTCCGGGCTCTGATACCAATTGTAGGATCGAAAAGAATATAGATATCTCCACAATGGTATGATATTGTCCACTTTGGGCCTAAACCCTCATGGTTTTGCTCTTGGGCTCTACCCAAAAGGCCTCATACCAATGGAGATATCTTTCTCTTATAAACCCATGATCTTTTCCATGTGTTTTCAATATGGGACTATGTTTGCAACCTTGCAACCCCAACACTTTCGACTCCAAGTTGTTGAGCCTCTTGCATAAATGGGGTGAGAGTATTATACCGAAGTCTTTTTCCACTACAACCATAATCATCATATATGTTACTAATACTTTGATACCCACGCTTAATATCTTTGCGCCATCGGTCCATAATATAACTCATAGGAACCTCAATAACCTTCATTCTCATCAACACTTTAATCACATGCTTACATAAAATTCCCCGGAACTCAAACAGACGGTACACACACTTTAATTGGCAATCTAACTCGGTATAATGTAGCATAAAGGAAACTTCTCTTCCAGGTTGTCCATTCTTTTCCAACATATTTTCTACTACTTCAAATATTAAAGTTGTCCCTTCTTCCCTCAACAAAGAGGCATCGTAAAACATCAACCCTCTTATTTCATCTTGAAACAACTTAAATATATTGTTAGTGTAGGCATTTTGGAATTGTCTTTCAATAGAATGACCAAGAATAACTGGCATGATAGAATTAAAAGAAACAAAATCCATTTTTTTCATTCTCAATATTCTTCTTCAATGCGCTATCATACTACTCAACAAATTGCTTCAAAGATGTTTTAGAATGAATATAGTCATCAAAAAATGCATTCATACTTTCACTTCTTTGAGTTGTGGACATACCATCCCAAAAGTGATCTTTAACATAGACAAGTATCCATCTATTTTGTTCCTCATACAAAGATTTCAACAAATTATTGTTCTCTAACTTAAACTCCTCAATCATTTTTAACCAATTCTCCTCACACTCATCAACTATAAGCGAGTTATAAACAATGGTTTTCAAATGTGTCTTTATCATTTTGTATTGAACATGACCACCTAACTTCACTGGCAATTTTTTCATAATATGCCAAAAACATAGACGATAATGAGAATTCAAAAATACCTCTTCAATTGCGATTGCCATTGCACGACATTGGTCAGTCATTATAGCCTTTGGAGCACATCCGTGCATACATGTCAACCATGAATTGAACAACCATGTGAATGTTGCTGAGTCTTCACTTGATATTAATCCACATCCCAACAAAATAGATGTCCCATGATGATTCACCCCAACGAATGGAGCAAAAGGCATGTCATAACTATTAGTCAAATAAGTTGTATCAAAAGTCACGACATCACAAAAGTAATCATACGCAGCCCTACATCTTGCATCTGCCCAAAAAATATTATTTATTCGAGATTCACCATCTAAATCCAGCACATAAAAAAAGTTTGGGTTCCTACTTTGCATGCGGTAAAAATAATTACTCAAAGCTTCAGCATCTCCTTCCCCTAACCTCAACCTTCTAGCTTCTGAAATATAATTTCTATATTTTCTCTCATCAAATGATAAATTCTCATAACCTCCTGTTGGTGCAATCGACCTCCAAGATTTTGATGTTTGACAAATATGTTTAAGTTAGAAATCTAAATCTTTTGAATTGACCTAACTTAAACATATTTGTCAAACATCAAAAAGGGGGAGATTGTTGGTGCAATCGACCTCCAAGGTTTTAATGTCAGACAAATATGTTTAAGTATGTTTAAGTACGGAGCTTGATCAAGGGAAGTCCTAGTTGTAGGCTAGGCAAGGGGAGAAATCTCGGTAGATCATGGAAGCCAGGTGGATAGGTCTGGAGGACCTGATCCTTGGGTAGCCGAATACTGAGTCCTAGTTGTAGGCTAGGTAAGAAAAATCTCGGTATATCGTGGAAGCCAGGTGGATAGGTTTGGAGGACTCAAAAATAAAAATATATGTATATAAAAGGCACGAATCTGTATACAATAGGGCACAAACTACTCTCACCTTGTTGCTGCTTGGCTCTGAACGAGAAAGAGAAATTAGGGCTCAGGGTCGTGGAGGGAGGTAGGTCAGTGGCGGAGGTAGTCAATGGAGGAGGAAGGATGAGGTCGTCAGTTGCTCTTGGGCTCAGAAATTAACATCCCTAACAGTGGGGTCTCTCCTTCTCCACAAAATTAGGACTATGCGGAGGCAAAAACTCACTCGTCTTTCACAGAGGGAGGTCGATCGCGGAGGAGGTCGTCGCGGAGGAAGAAGGAGGTCATCGTCGCGGAGGAAGGAGGTCAGTCAAAAACAGAGAATGGAGTTTGGAAATCGCAGGTCTGAGGAAGGGGGAAAATTCCAAGAAGAAGCCGCAACAACGAGAAAGTATAATTTTGTGAAGAAGAGAGAGGCAGAGAAAGAGAAAAGTAGAGGCAAGTATCATTTACTCGCTGCTGACTTGGTCTCATCCACGTGGGTCTCCAGCTGGGTCGTGGACACGAGTCACGGAGAAAAGTAGAGGCAAGTATCATTTCTCATTCATATATATATATATATAATAATCGGGTATCAAATTGGGTATGGGTAGGATTTTACGACATCCGCCTCCATACCCATACCCGAAAATACTTTTACCCGAATACTCATTTACTATAATCGGGTATGAAAATTTCCTCCATATCCTCCTCCATTCGGGTTGGATGTCGGATTATCCATCAAATTCGGGTCAAATTGTCATCCCTACTTAATACACATAAACTTAAAAATTTGATAAATTCTCTAACTTGCATATATTTGAAACCATAATATAAATTCAGACTCTAACTTTTCAGCTACCTCACTTATGTTGGTGCGGTTAGCACTGACAGTCTAACTCAGGTTTTGATGAATGACAAAATAAAGTTAAGTTTGTTTCATAGTGATCTAACACTTTGACGAAGTCTGCAGGAGAAGCCCAGCTAGGTCGATGGGTCGACCGGATAGCTGGCACGAAGCCCAGCTAGGTCGACGGGCCGATCGGATAGCTGGCACGAAGCCCAGCTAGGTCGACGGGCCAATCGGATAGCTGGTATGAAGTCCAGCTAGGTCGACGGGCTGACCTAATAGCTGGCATGAAGTTCAGACCGGTCGACAGGCTAACCGGACGTCTAGTAGGTAAGTTAAGGTAAGTCACTGGAGGGGAGTGACTTTGTGAGGACGCGTTCCCCGTTCGAGGGAACAGTAGGCGTCGATCCAACTTAGAACCATTTTGGGAATCTAAGTTGATATCGTGACTAGATTCCGGTCTCAGTGAGACAAAATCTAATTATTACTCTTTTACTATAATTATGCTAACTTTTGTTTTGCAGGGTAGTTTAGCCTTTATTTTGCCTTGGACTAACACTTTCTTGTAGGAGAAGGACTTTCTGGAAAAAGGTGGTATGGGCACCCGGAGTTGGTCCGGGTGCCCAGAATCGATCTAAGCACCCGGAAGGCAAAAATTATCCTGACAGTTAGGCGAGCGCCGATTGGACTATCGATATCACAGTCCAAGCACCCGGAAAGGATCCGGGCGAGCTCCCTCCCCCTCTAGCGAATTTTAAATCACTATTCACCGCCTCCCCCTCTAGCGAGCTCTACGATCTAACAAGTAGTATCAGAGCAGGTACCGCTCTGAATTGGTGTAACCACCAATCTAGCAATGGGGGGGGGGGGGGGTACCCTCCTTTCGTTTTTTCACTCCAAAAGTATTTTTGAAAAATTCATTTCCATTTTTTCACCTTTGGCTAGTGTTACAAAATATCACGTTTAACAAAATTTGTAATAATATTTTTTATTAATATTTTATTTTTAAAAAAATATTTTTTTTCATATTTCTTTATCTCCCACATTGCTTACCCCAAGACAAAGTCTTGGAAATTGTTTCTTGTCCATTTTTTTTACAAATAGACCAATGTCTATTCAAGAGGGGCGAAGCATCCACGAACCACCACCATACGATCAAGAAGATTTCAACTACTGGAGGCGAGGAATGTAATGGTTCTTAGGAAGTCTAAATTTTGATAATTTACTGATATTGAAAAAACCTTCTCGGGACTCAGAACTGAACAAAAATATAAGTAAATTTATTTGTAATATTTTACCTAACAATGTTTCATGCAAACTAAAAAAAATACAAGAATGTACATGAGCTTTGGACCCAGTTGATCAAGCTACACGAGGAGTTGTTCGAGCTAGAAGATTAAGTCAAAATCAAATCTGGACTTGAGTCAAATCCAATCGAAAAGCTTACTGAATTAGGGGATGTGGTTAAGGTTAGTATAATTTACTAAAATACCCCTATCAGTAGTAGTTTAAATAATCCGCATGATCATTTAAATAAGTTTGAAATTATCCCAAGTATGGTACATGTTACATCATTCAAGTTCAAACCCACAAAATAATCTAGATTATGATCAAGTCAATCAACACTTTGATAAAATTGGTATCAACCTTGACTTGGTCAAACAGAACAATGACCAAATCAATTCAAATAATTCAGAAAATCCAAAATTAAGTAAAAATTCAAAAATAATTAATTCATGCATTAAAATAAATTCGAATTTAAAACTTAGAAATAACCAAATAGATTTAGATGAAATCAATAAATACCTTAATAAACTATTTAATAATCTAGACAATATCAATCTAGAAAATTCTATCCAAAATTAAGATAATTTAATTAACAAAATTCTATCCAAAATTAAGATAATTTAATTAACAAAATATTAAATTTTAAAGATAAGACTAATCTAATAAATTCAACTAATAATATAAACTTAAAAGACAAAGAAAAATATAAGGATAAACTCAAACATTTCAATAAAACCAAAACCGAATTTAATATATTCAAAATTAAACATCAAAGAAAATTCAAAATTAAATATTAAAGACAATTTAAAATTAACCGTTAATAAAAAATTGAGAGATAAACCTTTAAAGAAATATAATTCAAACAGTTTAATCAATTCAAATTTAGAAACTAATAAAAACTTAAACACTAAAAATCTTAACTTAATAAAATTAAAAGAAAATTTAAATATTAAATACACTCCTTTAAAGAAGGAAAATTTGACCAATTTAATTAATTAAAAATTAAAAATTTAAATTTAAATTATAAATCTTAAAAGGAAAATAATAATTTAGGAGAGACTCCAAACTAGTTGGCATCTCCAAAATTAACCAACCCGGCAGGATAATTATGATTAGATTAAAAAATGACTAAGTCTAACTTGACCTACGGTACTGGTGAAGTTTTAAATGATAGCAGGTTTGGAAAACTCAGTCTATGCATGTCTAAGAAGATATGACTTCGACCTAGTGCATTTGACTGAGTGGAACTAACTGAAGCTACCCCTTACAGATCCTAACTAGTTAGACTAAGATTTTATACTAAGTTCAATGGATAGGACTATTTGAAAAACCTCGAAGGCATGGTTACTCTTGTTGGTGCAATATTCCCTAGGTCAAGGTTGACCTGGTTGACTAAGCTTGAGTTGGCTCAAGCTTGGGTCTTGATGTTTGGGTTTCGATATTTGACAATACATTGAGACAATACATGGAGACTGACAGGTCGTGGAGATTGCAGGTGCAATCGTCCGTATGGGAAGTCCTGGTAAGTGAAGTCAGACAGATGAAAATCCTAGTGAGTGAAGCTAGTTGAGAAGTCCTGGTGAGTGAAGCCAGGCATGTAGAAGTCCTGGTGAGTGAAGCCAGGCAAGTGAAAGTCCTAGTGAGTGAAGCCAGGCAGGGGAAAGTCCTAGTGAGTGAAGCCAGGCAGGGGAAAGTTCCGGTGAGTGAAGTCAGACAATGGAAAGACCTGGTGAGTGAAGCCAGGCACAAGGAAATCCAGATGGGTCAAGGGTGACCCGACATCTGGTAGAAGGAAGTCCAAGTGAGTCATGGAGGACCGGACACTTGGCACGAGATGATAAGTCCAAGTGGGTCAAGGTTGACTAAACACTTGGCACAAGGAAAAAGTCTAGATGAGTCAAAAGTTGACCGAACTCTTAGCGATCGTAAGTCCAATAGGGACTTGGCATGGAACTAGGAAGTTCGGACGTAGTGAGCTTCCGAAGGCCATAACTTTTGACTCGGATATCAGAATGAGGTGATCTCGGATGTGAAACGAAGCTAATTTCAAGGTCTACACAGATTTCTGCTTCCCAATCGATTGGGGGGTTCAATCGATTGGGCAATCGATTGGGCGATGCGATTTTGTGCAGAAATGTTGTGAATCGATTAGGTAATCGATTGAAACTTCTCCAATCGATCGACTGATCGATTGGGAGAGTTTCTGAGTGAACAGTAAGCTTCTGAATCGATCGGTTGATCGATTGAAACCTCCAATCGATCGACCGATCGATTGGAGGGCTGGAAATCGCTCGAGAAGCCTTGAATCGATCGAGCAATCGATTCAGGGCAATTCCAGAAAGCACAGAGGCACTCTGGATCGATCGGTCGATCGATCCAAAGCCTCCCCAATCGATTGGGAGCAATCCAATAGATTGGGATTCGATCGTTGGCGTGGATAAAGCCATTGGCGAGCGATTTCTTCGGCACTTCTTCCTCTCTTCTCCACAGGCGATCACAGCACAGCTCCACAACGATCTTTTCTTCCTCACCGCCAGTTCTTGAAGGTTCTTAGAGGCTCATCCAAGTCAAGAGGCGAGTTGCAACAAGAAGAAGAAGAAGCTAGGGTTTTCATTGTAATCTTATAAGATTCATTTGTATTTTTCTTCTTTCTTTCTCATTGTTGTATTGTGAGGTTGTAAGACTTCTCCGCCTTCGGTAGTTACCGAGAAGGAGTGTTTTTATAGTGGAGGGTGCGTGAGTGTGTGGATCCTTGGACTAGTCACCTCTTCTTGAGGTGGATATCAAGTAAATCCCTAGAGTTAGCGTTGTGTGTTTGTTTTCTTGTATTTCCGCTGCACATCATCGCAAGAGGCAAGCGACGACGAGCACAAGATCGCGCCGAGCTATTCACCCCCCTCTAGCTACATTTCGGTCCCAATAAGTGGTATCAGAGCCAGGCCACTCTTCACCGGAATCATCGCCGGAAGGGGCAAAAAGCTAGAGGGTGAAGAAGTTGGAGAAAATTCTACAAGTCGAAGACTTCATCAAAAGGCTCAACTTCAAAATGGAATTCCAAGATGGACTTGGATTCGACACAAGGGTGCCTCCACCATATGTATCTACAAGCTTCGATTCTTGGAAATCAAGGATCGAGAATTTTCTTATGATGGAGATAGAGCAATGGTTTACTCTCATGGAAGGCTTTGAAACTCTAAGAAATTCAAAGGGCAAGATTCTCAAGAGGAGCAAGTGGAGCCAAGAACAAATCCAAAGGTGCAAGGCGAATGAAAAGGTAACCAAATTATTGGTTAATTTATTTCCAAGCACAATTCTATGCAAAATTGGAGAATTTGAAGACGCAAAGGAATTGTGGAGAAAATTGGCCAAGCTTCATGAAGACTCCTCCACTATACCAAATCAAGACAAATCCAAAGAGGACAACTCATTGGAGCAAGACCAAGAGCAAGAGGACTCCGAAGTTGAGAGATAGTCAACTTCCGAAGAAGAGGGTCAAGAAGTTTCATCTTCAAAGGAATACAATGAAAATGGCAAAGAGAGAGCATACTCTTTGTTCCATGTACAAGAGGAAGATGAAGAAGCCTCCACCTCTAGGATTGAGGGGGAGAGACCTTTGTTGCCATCGGATCAAGAAGAAGGAGAAGCTTCTACATCCGGGTCAAATGGAGAAGAAGACAATGCATCCTCCAAAAATTAACATCAAATGGAGGAGCAAGTGTCATCCCTACAAGCAAAGGTATAAATGTTTCAATTATTAATAATAAAAATCATATCATATGTTTTGAGTGTAGGGAACACGCGGGCACTACAAAAGTAAGTGCCCTAACTTGGTAAAGAAGAAGGGTCAAGTGACACTAAAGGGCAAGGAGAAGCCTAAGGAGACCACCCTCACTACAAAGAAGAGCAAGGAGCACATTGTGTGCTTCTCGTGCCATCAAAAAGGACATTACCGGAGTCAATGTCCTAAGGGGAAGAAAGTGGTCAAAGCTAAAGGAGGAAGCATGGATCAAGGGGGAGCTTCAAAGGTAAAACGCAAGGTATCATTTATTGAGCCTACCTCTTTAAATTATGATAAAAAGCATGCTAGTTCTAATTTTTATCATTTTAATGCTATTTATCACAAAAATAAGAAGCATGATAGTATTAAGGAAAAACATGTAGCTTTTCATGCTAAAACCACTCAACCTAAGGTTAGGAAGGTAGATAACCAACTAGGAAATAATTCTAAGGGTTTTAATCATATGCCTAAGAAAAAGGAAAAATCAAGATTTTAGTGAAAAATCTAAGGTTGAGGAACTATGGAAGGAAAATCAAGTCTTGAGGTCAAGACTTGATAAAATGGAAAGGATCCTTAGGAAAATCACAAATGAAACACAAGGGTCCAAAAATCATAACCTAGGTCTAGGAGTACAAAAGTCATCCAATGGTCGTAAGGGGTTGGGATACAAACCTAAAATCAAGAAGGATGTAATTTCTTACCATAGGGTTCCATATACCTATGGAACTAACCCTAGGCCTAGTGGTCAAGTCAAAAATATAAGGGAAGTTATCCTTAGAAGTATTTTTGCAACAATAAACGTGACTAAGACTTTTAAGAAGTCTAAGAAAGTCACTAGGAAGGTCACAAGGGAAGAAATCCCTAGGGTTGACCTAGAAAAAGTGATCAAGGCTTCTAAGAAGCCTAACAAGGTCACTAGAAAGGTATCTAGGAAAGTTATTCCTAGTGAGTACCTAGAGCATCCAAGTAGCACTAATAGATTTTGGGTTCCTAGGAGCATTTTCTCTACCCCTTAGATGGGTTAGAGAGTGTCAACTCAAATTGAAAGGGTAGTTAACCTAATCATGATAAAGTTGACACTCAGAGAACATTTTTAAGGTTATTATTAACCTTTGAAAATGAAGTGGATTATTCATTTACTCTTAAAAGGAGTAAAATGTGCCAAAAATTTGAGGAATTTGATAAAATCTAAATTGGCACAATTTAGGAAAATCACAAGAATTACCAAGTTGGAATTTTGGTATGCTCTTAAGAAATTAAAGGCAATCCGGGCCTTAAGGTTAAAATGATTACTCTTGTGGTAAGAGTAAATTGTGCCAAAGATTTGAGGAATATGCAAAATCTTAACTGGCACAAATTAATCAAGAGTTAAAGAAATATCAAGTTGGGTTTTGGCATTTTCTTGAGAAATATTGGGCAATCTAGGGTTTAAATTTAAGATTAGCTAAGGTTTAAGGATACTTAGATAGTTAATCTAGGTATTCTATTTATACTAATTTGTCATGCTTTGTTTGTTCATAATACGCCATGACATCATGTTTTGCATTCATGTTTTTATTATGAATTTTTTTTTATATACTTGTCATGACATGAACCAAACTAGTTAAATTTTTTTTATACTTAGATAGTTAAATTTCTTTTATAATACGCCATGACATCTTTAAAAAAAAAATTTATGAAAAATACAAAAATATCATGTCATGTCATACATACATCATGTAGTTATTGGAAATTTTCTTTTAAGAATTATTTATCTTTGATGTATGCCATAACATCATCATGCATCATGTTTAATTCCTTTCAAATTAAGGATAAATGACATCCATTAACAAGTAACATCCTTGGTGGATGTTCATAACCTCAAAATGCCTAGATAGATATGCATGACCCCTAGATTAGAGCAAAACCAAAGTTTACATCTCACTAAAGAACTATAAGGTGACTTATATGTGGTTTCATACACATTAAATACAAGTGAGATGATAGGATGATGAACCAAACTCAAGATGTTGATTTAGTACATTCTTTTGAGTTTTTAAGTTCATCAAAATACATAGTTATGTATTTTCCAATCATTGGGAAAGCTAATGTACAAGTCATGTGCAATGAGCCCAAAGAATATGGTTGGATATTAGTTTTGAAAATGGTTTTAAAATACTTTTGGAAAACCTTGGTGAAAGCTATCTTTTGATAGTAATCATCATTGAATAGTTAGACACAAACTTAGAAGAAAACACTAAAGTTTTTAAAAGTTTCCAAGTTTGTATCAATCTTTGAAAATATGAAGTATTTTCTTAGAAAACTATTTTTCCATGATAATATATACCCTAAATAATGTCTAAAATGATTTTCATGATTTTTGGAATTTTGTAGAATTTTCTAGGGGTTTCTGAAGTTGACTGAAATGAAATTTCAGCAACTTCAGACCTTCAATCGATCACCCAATCGATTGAAGGGTCTCAATCAATCAGACGATCGATTGAGAGTGAGCTTCTCGCGAACAGAAGCTCACTGGATCGATCCACCGATCGATCCACACTAGCTGAATCGATCAGTGGTTCGATTCAAGCAGGTTCAATCGATTGGGACCCAACTCCAATCGATTGGGGATGCTGATTTTGGCTGGGAAAGCTTATTGTCAGCATTTTTGGTCTATGTAACCATTCCTAACCTCTCAAAAATATTTGTATACCTTTAGGGGGAGTTTTCATGATGAAAACAAGGATGGATTGGTTAAGGAAGACTAAGTAGAGGTTTAGGTTGAGGTTTGGCTTATTATTGACTTTTTGAACCTCAAAACTTCTAAATTTGGGTTTCCTAAAGATTTAGGGATTCCAAGTCATTGTTGGTGCAATGACAAAAGTTACGCGCATGTCTTTAGGGGGAGTTACTCTTTAAGGACATGAAAATCTATTTTTCATACACCTTAGAAGGTGGTTAACCTTCTTTAGTGAAAATGCTCAAAGTTGGGCATTTGAATACAATGAGGAGTGGATATCTTCATTGTTTAGTTGTTCGTGCTCAAGGGTGAGCGTTGGAGATAATGAAGGGTATGAGACCTTCTTTTTCATGTTGAACACAACGAGTGAAGTTGTGAACAACGGTGAGTGACTCTTCAGGGGGAGAGTTTTTGATATGTGCCAATAGGGGGAGAATGTGTGGTTAAGTTAGGCCTTCATTACCTAAAGAGGAAGTTTGTGCCCTCTAGGAAAGGGGAAGAATGAAGGGAACCCTCATTCATACATTGGCATGGGATTAGCCTAACTTAAAGGTATTGCCAAATATCAAAAAGGGGGAGATTGTTGGTGCAATATTCCCTAGGTCAAGGTTGACCTGGTTGACTAAGCTTGAGTTGGCTCAAGCTTGGGTCTTGATGTTTGGGTTTCGATGTTTGACAATACATTGAGACAATACATGGAGACTGATAGGCCGTGGAGATTGCAAGTGCAATCGTCCGTGTGGGAAGTCCTGGTGAGTGAAGTCAGGCAGATGAAAATCCTAGTGAGTGAAGCTAGGTGAAAGTTCCGATGAGTGAAGCCGGGAAGTTGAGAAGTCCTGGTGAGTGAAGCCAGGCAGGTAGAAGTCCTGGCGAGTGAAGTCAGGCAAGTGAAAGTCCTAGTGAGTGAAGCCAGGCAGGAGAAAGTCTCGGTGAGTGAAGTCGGGCAATGGAAAGACCTGGTGAGTGAAGCCAGGCACGAGGAAATCCAGATGGGTCAAGGGTGACCGGATATCTGGTAGAAGGAAGTCCAAGTGAGTCATGGAGGACCGTACACTTGGCACGAGATGATAAGTCAAAGTGGGTAAAGGTTGACTGAACACTTGGCACAAGGAGAAAGTCTAGATGAGTCAAAAGTTGACCGAACTCTTAGCGATCGTAAGTCCAATAGGGACTTGGCATGGAACTAGGAAGTTCGGACGTAGTGAGCTTCCGAAGGCCATAACTTTTGACTCGGATATCGGAATGAGGTGATCTCGGATGTGAAACGAAGCTAATTTCAAGGTCTACACAGATTTCTGCTTCGCAATCGATTGGCCGATCGATTGGGGGGTTCAATCGATTGGGCGACGTGATTTTGTGCAGAAATGCTGTGAATCGATTAGGTAATCGATTGAAACTTCCCCAATCGATCGACCGATCGATTGGGAGAGTTTATGAGTGAACAGTAAGCTTCTGAATTGATCGGTTGATCGATTGAAACCTCCAATCGATCGACCGATCGATTGGAGCGCTGGAAATCGCTCGAGAAGCCTTGAATTGATCGAGCAATCAATTTAGGACAATTCCAGAAAGCACAGAGGCACTCTGGATCGATCGATCGATCGATCCAAAGCCTCCCCAATCGATTGGGAGCAATCCAATCGATTGGGATTCGACCGTTAGCGCGGATAAAGCCGTTGGCGAGCGATTTCTTCGGCACTTCTTCCTCTCTTCTCCACAGGCGATCACAGCACAACTCCACAACGATCTTTTCTTCCTCACCGCTAGTTCTTAAAGGTTCTTGGAGGCTCATCAAGTCAAGAGGCGAGTTGCAACAAGAAGAAGAAAAAACTAGGGTTTTCATTGTAATCTTGTAAGATTCATTTGTATTTTGCTTCTTTCTTTCTCATTGTTGTATTGTGAGGTTGTAAGGCTTCTCCGCATTCGGTAGTTACCGAGAAGGAGTGTTTTTATAGTGGAGGGTGTGTGAGTGTGTTGATCCTTGGACTAGTCACCTCTTCTTGAGGTGGATATCAAGTAAATCCCTAGAGTTAGCGTTGTGTGTTTGTTTTCTTGTATTTCCGCTGCACATCATCGCAAGAGGCAAGCGACGATGAGCACAAGATCGCGCCGAGCTATTCACTCCCCCTCTAGCTACATTTCAGTCCCAACAACTCTAATGATGTCCAAGTGACTCACCATAGCCCAGAAGTTTATCCAAAAAATACCTATTTGTTGAGCCCAAAGTTAAACCTGAATCTAACACAAAGTTAAACCAAACCATAAAAATTGAACTTAACTTCATCTCACAAAAAATTATAGGTTTCCCTAATTGAAAAGATAGATAGGGTGAGATGACTAAGGATTTCAAATCAAATCAAATCAAATCCAATCAAATCGAATCAAATCAAATCGAATCAAATTAAACCAAATTAAATTAAATTAAATTAAATCTAATTGAATAAAATTAAATTAAATCTAATTATATTAAATTAAACCAAATCAAATTCAATTTCAAATTATTTTAAAATTTATTTTAAAAATTAATTAAACTTAAAAAAATATTTTAAAAATTAATTTAACTTAAAAATTATTTTAAAAAGAATTAACTTAAAATTATTTTAAAGAATATAATTTAACTTAAAAATTATTTAAAAAAAAAAAATTAATGTAACTTAAAAATTATTTTAACTTAAAAGTTATTTTAACTTAAAAATTATTTTAATCTAAAAATTATTTTAACTTAAAAATTATTTTAACCTAAAAATTTTTTTAACTTAAAAATTATTTTAACTTAAAATTATTTTTACTCAAAATTATTTTAAAAATTAGTTTAACTTAAAATTATTTTAAAAATTAGTTTAACTTAAAAATTATTTTAATTAGTTTAACCAATAAATTATTTTAAAAATTAACTAAAAATTCTATTTTAAAAATTAGTTTTAGTTTAACTGAAAAACTATCTTAAAAGTTATTTTAAACTAACTTAATTAAAACTATAACTAAAATTAAAAATCAAATTTAAAATTAACCTAACTAAAAATTAAATTTAATTAAATTTAAAATTTAATTAACTTAAACTAATTAATTTATGTTAAACTTAAAAAACTTAAATTAAGTTAAAAATTAAACTTTAAAGTTAAAATAAAACTTAAACTTAAAATTAAAATTAAACTATAAATTTAAATTTAAATTAAATTTAAATTAACTTAAACTTAAATTAAACCAAAACTTAAAATTAAAATTAATTCTAATCTATATTACTTTACTTAAATTTCAATTTAATTTAACAACTTGAAATTAATAACTTATTTAATCTAAATTTACTTAATTCCTAATCTTACTTAAAAAATTTATCCTAACCTACTTATCTCCTAACTTATTAACAAATTAATTAATCTATCAAAAAGTTATTTTATAAATATTTTAAAAAAGTTATTTAAAAATTATCTTAAATCTTTTAAAAGTTATTTTAAAAATCCTTTAAAAATTATTTTTAAAATCCTTAAAAAATATTTTAAAAATCCTTAAAAATTATCTTAATTCTTTTTAAAGTTATTTTAAAAATCCTTTAAAAATTATTTTTAAAATCCTTAAAAAATATTTTAAAAATCCTTAAAAATTATCTTAATTTTTTTTCTTATAAAATTATTTCCTTAAGTTTTTTTTGGATTTTTTTAATTATTCCTTATCAAATTTCTTTTTAAAATCTTTTCAGAAAATCATACCTCACTTTTTTAAAAAAAATAATACTTTGAAAATCATAGTTTAATTTTTTTTGGCAAATATTTTTAAAAGTCTTATTTCAAAAATAATGTCTGATTCAGGAGGAGGATTAATATTTGTAAGAAAATTATTTTCTCTTGTTTGAAAATATTTTACAAAATTATTTTTGAAAAGTGTTTTCATCTCCTTGAAAATACTTTATCAAAATTGTTTTAAAATTACTTTAATTTTGTAAAATTATTTTTGAAAATTATTCTGAAACTTGCTTTAATTTTGTAAAATATTCTGAAAATTACTTCAATTTTGTTAAATTATTTTTGAAAATTAGCTTTCACAAATTTATTTTTGAAAATTGGCTTTCACAAACTTGGCTTTCACAAACTTATTTTTGAAAATGGCTTTCATAAACTTATTTTTGAAAATTGGCTTTCATAAACTTATATTTGAAAATTGACTTTTATAAACTTACGTTTGAAATTTATTTTTAAAAAATTGTCTTAATTTTTTAAACTTATTTTTGTAAATTACATTAATTTTGTAAGCTTATTTTTGAAAATTACTCTAAAAATTAGTTTAATTTTGCAAACTTATTTTAACTTACAAAGTTAGTCGATTTTTACCTTAATATTTTGTAAAATTATTTTAGAAAATATTTTGTTGAAAATTATGGCAGAAGTTGAAAATTGTTTCTGATATCAAAAGTTTAAAGCTTACATTTTTGCCTTAAACAACTTTTTCAAAATTTTCCTTTAACTTAATTTTTTCTAAGTTAACTCCCCCAGGTTAACCTGAACATTTTGTATTATCATAATTCTCTGGTGTTAAATTTTATTTCAAAGTTAACTTATTTTCTGTTGTCGACCTGAAAGTTATCTATGCTTACATTTTTTTTTGTTTTAATGAATGCCAAAGGGGGAGGGTTAGGTGGTTTAAGTTAGTTAGCAACAAAATACCAAACATAAAACAAGACTAATTTAAAAACCATGTCTTATACTTATGTTTTTGCATATTTTTTCACTAACTTAACCCAGGTTGTCATTACATCAAAAAGGGGAAGATTATTGGTGTGGTTAGCATTGACGGTATAACTCAGGTTTTGATGAATGACAAAATAAGGTTAAGTTAGTTTCATATGATCTAACACTTTGATGAAGTCTGTAGGAGAAGTCCAGCTAGGTCTACGGGCCGACCAGATAGCTGGCACGAAGCCCAGCTATGTCAATGGGCCGACCGGATAGCTGACACGAAGTTCAAACTGGTCGATGGGCTGATCAGATGTATGACACGAAGTCTAGCTAGGTCGACGGGAAGAGCTGATAGCTGGCATGAAGTTCAAATGGGTCGACGGACTGAACAGACATCTGGCAGGTAAGTTAAGGTAAGTCACTGAAGGGGAGTGACTTGGTGAGGATGCGTTCCCCGTTCGAGGGAACAATAGGCGTCGATCCAACTTAGAACCATTTCGGGAATCTAAGTTAATATCGTGACTAGATTCCGGTCTCAGTGAGACAGAATCTAATTACTACTCTTTTACTATAATTGTGCTAACTTTTATTTTGCAGGGTAGTTTAGCCTTTATTTTACCTTGGACTAACACTTTCTTGTAGGAGAAGGACTTTCTGGAGAAAGATGGTCTGGGCGCCCGGAATCGATCTGGGCACCCGGAAGGCAAAAATTATCCTGACAGCTAGGCGAGCACTGATTGGGCTGCCGACGTCACGGTCCAAGCACCCGGAAGGGATTCGGGCGCCCGGAGCATGCTTATAAAAGAAGGCCTCCATGGAGCATCAAACAACAACACCAACGTCTTCCAACGACTGCTCTACTGCGTTGTGCTCCTGCGAAGCTTCTCCGACAACTTGCTGCTAAAAGTTTTCTTTCTTTTATTGTTGTCAGCATTTCTTCTTTAAAGGTCTTGTACTTACATTTGTACAATTTTTACAAATTGCTAGTGAATTGTCCAACGAAAGCACTCGATGAGTGCGGGCCTTGGAGTAGGAGTTGACGAAGGCTTCAAACCAAGTAAAAACAATCTGTGTTAGCGTTGTGTTTTGTTTCATTTTTCCGTTGCGTACTCTTGAATGAATTTTAAATCACTATTCACCCCCCCTCTAGCGAGCTCTATGATCTAACAACTTGCACCCATTGATAGATTTTGTAGATATAGTTGATATTCGTATAAGCTGGGAAAAAAGGTAATATTAAGACAATTAGGATATCAAACAAATAAATTAAATGGGAGATAAATGTTTGATTAGAGAAGTCAACTTACTTTATGTATGAGTTGACATTATCACAATTTAAGAGTATGTATATTCTTATAGCATGATATTCTTCTTGAGTTAAGATTTTAGAAATAGATGCACCCATTAGCTTACTAGGAAACTTAAAAATAGAAAGCATCGATGGGTCTATCGACTGAGCATCATCAAAATTTCTAGGGAACTTACGATATTTGGTTTTCACATTATCAAAAAAATAATAGGAGCAAAAAGAAGAAACTTCTTCAACCAGATAAGTATTATATATTGACCCTTCAACTCTTACTTTGTTACGAACATTATTCTTTGATTTCCTCAAAAATCATTTGAATGGATACATCTATCTGTACTACATAGGACCAGTTATTTGTGCCTCGTATGGTAAATATACTGGCAAATATTTCATTAAATAAAAAAAATTAAGTGGAAATATGTGTTCCAGCTTACATAGCATGAGAGGAATATCTATTTCTAGTCGTAGCATATTATTCTTCATAATACACCTCACTATCAAATCTCTAAAAAATAGACTCAATTTTGTGAGTGCTTGTCAAACATTATGAGGAAATAAATATAGAAAATTACTAGAATAAGTCTTTGCATGAATATATGACAGTCATGACTCTTCATTCCAAACATCTTTAACATGTTCATATCCACGCATCGAGCCATATTTGAGGTATACCTATCTAGAAATTTTATTTCTTTCAACCAACTATATAAAGCTTGTTTCCATCTTTATCCAGTGTATAACAAGCCTTTAGAAATCTATTAGTTATTTTATTTGATGCAACTTTGGTCTATTTACTAGTTCTTTTAATTTTTCACGTGATTTTACAGTGTCTTTTGTTCTTCCAAGCACGTTATCATAGTGTTGAATATATATTATCGAAGACAGTTTCTCAACATGCATGACATCTAAATTTTGTTGAATGAGTAGATACTTTCAATAGGGAAGCTCCTA
Source organism: Zingiber officinale (assembly GCF_018446385.1). Classification (NCBI taxonomy): domain Eukaryota; kingdom Viridiplantae; phylum Streptophyta; class Magnoliopsida; order Zingiberales; family Zingiberaceae; genus Zingiber; species Zingiber officinale. The sequence goes on from NC_055998.1 coordinate 132,109,426, forward strand.
AATGCTTCTTTTCTTCCAACCACACTTGCACATTCTAATAATGTATTTATTTATTTCATCGAAACCAAGTTGAGATACTGGTAGAAATACATAACTATCTATTTGTTCAATGATTTCTTCACCTGAAACATGAACTGTTGGAGGAGGTTTTCTAACTACAACATCTTTAGGATTTTTTTTTTATTTAGCCTAAAAGGGTTATCAATAGGTAAAAATTTACTATGATTATCAAACTAAGATACTTTTCTACTATAAGATAATGAAAATGCATCAAAATCTATCATGCAGTGTGGGCATGCTAATTTACAATTATTTATAATGAGAGTGAGTACAAATTTTGCATTCACTCAGTCTGTTGTCTTCATTCCTAAATATCATACAGTTGTTTATACAATAATCAACATTCTCTATAGGTAAATCTAAACCTATAACCAATTTCTTTATACTGTAGAAGCTATCAGTTATTATGTTATCAGCAGGGAGCAACTCTAATATCAATTGACATATGTTATCGTAACATCTTTCTGAAAAATGATATTCTGTTGTCATATTCAATAACTTTATTGTAGCTAATAGTTGGGAATGACCAGAGAGATTGCCCTGCCACACTTCTCTTTAACTAGTCTTTAACATTTCATATAGTTGGTGATATTCAAGTTTTGGTATTTCATTAATATTGGAATAATCAAATGCAACATTCATTGTATTGTGAACCATTGATTGCATTGCAATATCATTAATTAATGATTCAAGCACAGTAAACGTTGTGCTAGATGATGAACCACCAAAGCTCAATTGATTCATACAAATAAGACTCTCTATGACAGTACAAATTATAGTAATTTGGTACAAAACTATTTCTACATATATATATATATATATATACTTTCACGGTATTCTCATCACGGAAGGCTCTATTTCTACATTTCAAATGATTACACGGATATTGTAACTCGACACCATTCATATATTCTGGATGACTCTTAGCAAAGTTCATAAATTCTTCAACTTTGCCAATAAAATCATCTTTAATAAATTCATTTTCTAATCGATTATACATCCAAGCTTTGTTCATATACATTGTCAGCTAATGAAAATATAATTTAAAATACTATTAAACTTGTACAATTTGATTTAAGCTTAAATAACACAATCAAACATAATATAGTGTGGCTAGTTTTCATTTAACAACCTAATAGGTTAGACAGACATTATGTTCACTTTCTATTTAGTGTTCAACTTAGTAAACCAAAAGAAACATAGATTATTTTTCCATAAATCACAAAAAACATAGATTTCATATCAGACAAATAACAAACAATGCTATTTTCATACTCCAACCAAAAGATAATGAGCTCTAAAATTAACATAAATATAAATATATCAACACTAAAATCACCAAATGACTATATCATGTTATATATTAAAATACTAATTTAACCTACATCTAATTCAACCATGTAAAATAGTACATATTAAATATACTTGAAGAAGAGTAGTCTAGCCGAAGAAGAGTAGCAAATGTAGTATACTACAAAAAAAATAACAAAATTTAATCACAAATAAACATAACAAATGAGTATGTGATTAACCGAGCTTGCAGCCGCGATTTTGTGATAGGGAAAGCTTGATTTAGAGGCCTGCTGAGCATGCAGCCAGCTGCGCTGTCGACTGAAGACTGACTGCAAGCTGACGGCTGGCCACACTGCTAGCAAGAACTGCTAGCAGCTGGCACAATCGCCGGCAACATGCTAGCGGCCGACATAGCCACCGGCAACATGCCGGCGGTCGACATAGCCGCCGGCACAAGGTTGGTAGTCTGAAAAGCCACCAGTCGCATGCTAGCGGCTAGAAAAACCGGCAGCACGCGGCAGGCGGTCGAAAAAGCTGTCGGCAGTGTGCTAGCAAGCAGAAAAGTGTTAGAATGTATACTAAAAACGTAACTTTTTGTATAAACATTTATTTTGAAATGAGAATCACATTGGTCAAATGTTTGCATTTAGTTAAATGCAGTTGCCCATTTAATTTATATTATAGATAATATGGTGGATGGTGTCACATAGAAGATCATGTTATTAGTTCCTTATAGATTATAAATAGAAGCTCACAACCAATACGTTGGAAAATAATATTATTTATATGTTGTGTTGTTGATTATAAAAGGAAACTATATCCTATTTATTAGGATGATGATGTCCCCTTGAGGAGCTCATAAGGATTGTCATATAAACCCTGTAGGTGGACTTAGTTCCGACATGACAATAAAGTTGAGTGGTACTACTCTTGGAGCTAGATGTTAATTAAGTGAGTTGTCAGTAACTCATTTAATTAATGAACATTCGATATCTTAAACACAGGGAGATTAACACACTCATGATAAGAAGGAGCCCATGATGTAATATGGGATTGGTGTGATAGTTCAATAATAACTCTTTAGTGGTATGAGTTATTATTGATGAATTTTAGTTGAGTGTTCGGGTCGAACACAGGAAGCTCAAGCTCATAAGGAGGTCAAAATCAATTCCTCCTCTAGGTCCCTATTGTAGCTTCTATGTATAAAGTCTCGCATCCACCCAAGTCATCCTTATGGCCGGCCACATCCTTGCTTGGTGCCCAAGAAAGGGGTCGACCACCTCTTGCTTGGTGCCCAAGCAAGGGGCCGGCCAAGATGAGTTTAAAAGTGGATTTTTAATTTTTTAAATCTTTCTTTTTTAGCCATCTATAATGTTTTAAAAGAGAGATTTTAAATTTTAAAAACTTTCCTTTTTTGAAGTCATCCACGTGGTTTTAAAAGAGAGTTTTAAAGTTTTTTTAAAAAAATCTTTTGTAGTCATCTACAATGGTTTAAAAGAGAAATTTTATTTTTGTTAAAACTTTCCTTTTTTGTAACCATGATTTAAAAGAGTGGTTTTAATTTTAAAAATCTTTCCTTTTTTAGTCATCTACAATGTTTAAAAGAGGGATTTTTTATTTTAAAAATTTCCTTTTGTAGCCATCCATAATAGGAAATTTAAAAGAAAAATTTTAATTTTTGTTAAAATCTTTCCTTTTTAGCCATTACCAAGGATTATAAAAGAGGATAGATGGTGCCTTAGAGGAAATAATCATCTACACAATTTCTATTCCTCTTCTATTCTCCTTGTGGCCGACCCCCTCATATTCTTATTCTCCCCTTGCTTTCTCACCTAAGGCCGGCGGCATCAAGAGGCTTCAACCATCTTGTGGTCGATGGGTTGCAAGAAAGAAAGAAGAACAAGAGGTGGTTTCCTAGCTTTGATCCCTTGGTGGCCGAAAGTTTTGAAAGAAAGGACTTGGGTGGTCTTTGCGTCTTGGTAGATCGTCGCCCACACGACGTCAAAAGAAGGAGAGGAATACAGCAGAAGATCAAGAGATCTTTAAGCTACAAAGAAAGGTATAACTAGTTAATTGTTTCCGTTGTGGACTAGTTTATTTTTCCTTTGTATGGATCCTGAAATACCAACACAAGAGGCTAGTGATCTTGTACTTTGATTGAGGTCTTTGTAGTTTAACCTAGGGTTTACTATAAGGAGTTTAAATATTCAATTTCTTTGAAAGGCTTTGATTAGGAAGTGGTGGATGATCTCTCATACCCAAGAAGGTCGAGTGCCTCGCCAACGACCTGGAAGTCAATCCTTGAAATAGATATTTAATCAACTTCTGTAATATGATTTAACTTCTGATGAACACATGGGTTGAACTTCGATTAATAATGTTAAGTTTCATTTGCAATCCAAGTTTAACTTCTGAAAAATACATGGGTTGCTAGGAAAAGTTCTGTGCTTGTACAAATTTTTGTACAAGGGAAACAGAACGAATTTCAGAGTAGCGCCAACAAAAAGCCACCAGTCACATGCTGGTGTCCGGCAAAGCCACCAGCTACGTGTTGGAGACCGACAGAGATCGCACAAGAAGGGGAGAAAAGACTTGAGAACTTACTCAAAAATCACCGGAGAGGAAGGGAAAGATTAGCGAAGACTAGAAAGCACGTGATCAGAAGAGAAGGGCATGCACTAATTTTAATTCAGCATTACCAACGAAAATCATATTTCCGTCGATGATTACCGACGAAATTATAAATTCTATCGATAATTTCCAATGGAAATTATATTTCATCAGGAATCGTGAAAGTGTGGAGAAGGGCATGCCCTAATTTTATGTTCGACATTATTGATGGAAATCATATTTCCGTTGATGATTACCAACGAAAAAATATATTTTCATCGATAATCACTGATGGAAATCATATTTTCGTCAATAATCCTAAAAAATTCCGTCTTAACCCAATGTTTTTGGAAATTAATACGATTACTAAGAAGTTATATTCCGTCAGTAATATTGAAAATAAATCGACGGAATAATATTTTATCAATAAATTTTGTCAGTAACACTGATAAATTTTGTAGTGTAATATCTAGTGAATCTCGACCTACCAATACTTTATTATTATTTAGCATTCAATCAACTTTAACCTACTCGAACTTGATTATTGTCTAGCATTTGATTATCCGTAGTTTGTTAGAACTTCTTATCTTGTGTCTAAGTGTCTAGTCAATTTTGATTTACTCGTTTCATTCCAAGTGTCTGATTCTCATGGCAAGTGTTTAATCTTCATGATTCACTTGAATTTCGTTTCTCATAATAAATGTTTGATCTTCCTTCATCCAGTTGAATTTTATTCGTGTTAATTCCCTCTTGAACTTTTAACCGTTAAATATCTGATCCATCCACTTAAATTTAATTTTATCAGTATCCAATTAATCTTAATATATTGAATGATCATTAAAATTAAATTGGAGTCGACTCGAACTTACGAGTGCAATTGCACCAATAAAAGATACCATCAATTTACGGTATGCTATTTTTTTTTTTTTTTTTTTTTTTTTTTGACTTAGCTGACTTTAGTTACGAGAGTTGTAAAGTTGTCAATTGCTTTATTCTTCTCTTGTAAGTTGGTTTACTAGAAAATAATACTTTCGTTGCTCTATTATCTACCGACGGCCAAGTATGTAACAATGAGTGGGTTATGTTGCTAGACTTCCGTTGCCTATAAAAATATTCTAATTTTGTTTGATAATATTAGCACTATTAATCCGACAAAGAATCATATTCATCATTCTAAAAAAACCATTGAGATAAAATATTATTTCATTAGAAATTATATGGTTCGTGATGATATCGTTCAAAATTATATCATACCTTCACCCTGAGGCTTGTGATGAAATGAACTAACGGATTTCTCAAATAACGAGGATTTGATTCTCATATAATGTAAATAAATATATGTGATGTTGGAATTACTCGTTATGTTGGGTCATCTCCGTAGTCCATTTGGACTTTTTTAATTTACCTAATAGTCAATAAAAAATTTTCATAAAATTAAACTGATTTTCTCTGAATGAATGATAGAAATAATGGGATACCCACGCTTAAATTATGCCTTCAACTAATTTATAGTTTTTTCACCCAGCCTTATCTGAATTTGAATTTAATACACTTAAAATAACTAAACAAGTTTTTAAAAAATGTATATAATAGATTCATAGATTTTATATATTTTCACTAAACTTAATTAATGTCTCTTCTTTAGGCTAATTGTATCAATTTTATAAATTATATTTTGACCGATCATCAACAAAACTAATAGATTTCTTAGTGAGAGTTTAGGATTTTAAATGAACTGGATTTGAAAAGATTTCTTTGCTTCGTCCTTCAGAAGCATAGTTCTTTCCCCTTTTAAAAATTTTAACCAAAAAATGGTTAACTTCTCCTACTAATGGGGTGATGGGTTTAAATAAATTTTTTATTTACTTTGAAAATAAATCAGAAAATACTCATAACGAATAACTCATCGATCCAGTATTTTTATGATCAATTATTCATTAAAAAAATTAGTAAAATTGTCTAAAAACATTAAGAAGGCGTAAATCAGTGCCTCGGACAATTCCCTCTCCTTGTCGATCTAAGGCGGCGGATTTAAATCTAGTTGATTTTGATATGAACATGCGTTTCATGTGACTCTTATAATTCATCAAGTATGACACCCCCATTAACCAACAACTAGACCTATTCTGAAGGTCAAAGCCAGATATCTGAGTTCATCTGCCAAAGTATCGGTATCGACACGGTGCCTCCAGATTTTGACGTGGTCAAAAAGTCAACTCCGTTCATGTGCATCAAAATCAACCTAAATTTATATTTCTTTTTTTGCATTTAACCCCATCAGATAAGGCAATTTAGAAAACACACCTCTCTCGTCCTGATAGGAATCCACGCCTTATCTCATAGGGAAATATTTTTTTTTTTCAAAAATGGAATGATCATTTCGAAATTCGAAGGGCTTCAAGGGATCAATCATGAATAATAAAAATAATTTGCCTATTTAATTGAATTATTTTATTGTCTACCTAGAAGATTACATTATAATTTTATATATGATCATATAATAATATTAAATGGATATAAAATTTTATATTTATTTTAATAATTTATTTTAATATTTTAAAAAATAAATAATAATAAATATAATGACCTAATCTAAATTAATAATAATCCTATTCTCCTCTTCCGTTGCTTCGACGAATCCGCCCAAACCAACCTAACGCTTTCCTTCGGCTTCCCTATTTATTTTAAGCCCTCCCCCTCTTCTTCTCTGCTCTCTGTCTTCTTGCTAGTCTTCGTCCCGAACCCTAGCCCTAAGTTCGAGCGGCGGCGACTAAGAGCGGATGGCAGTGGAATCGGCGATGCTCTCGCGGATCGGGCTCGCGGGCCTGGCGGTGATGGGCCAGAACCTGGCCCTCAACATCGCCGAGAAGGGCTTCCCCATCTCCGTCTACAACCGCACCGTCGCCAAGGTCGACGAGACCGTCGCTCGCGCTGCCTCCGAGGGCGGGCTGCCCCTCTTCGGCCACCGCTCGCCGCAGGACTTCGTGCTGTCCATCAGTCGCCCCCGCTCCATCGTCATCCTCGTCAAGGCCGGCGCCCCCGTCGATCAGACCATCGACACGCTCTCCCGCTACCTGGAGCCCGGCGACGCCATCATCGACGGAGGTAACGAGTGGTACGAGAACACCGAGCGCCGTATCCGCGAGGCCTCTGCCCGAGGCTTGCTCTACCTTGGTATGGGCGTCTCCGGGGGCGAGGACGGCGCCCGCAACGGTCCCTCCCTCATGCCGGGTGGATCTCACCAGGCTTACGACAACATCGAGAATATCCTCACCCGTGTAGCCGCCCAGGTCGATGACGGTCCCTGTGTCACCTTCGTCGGGGAGGGCGGTGCCGGAAACTTCGTCAAGATGGTCCACAACGGGATTGAGTACGGTGACATGCAGCTCATCTCGGAGGCCTACGACGTACTCAGGATCGTCGGCGGGTTGTCGAATGCTGAGCTCGCTGAGACCTTCGCCGAATGGAACCGTGGGGAGCTCGAAAGCTTCCTCATCGAGATCACTGCCGACATCTTTGGAGTCCGCGATGAGCATGGGGACGGGGAGCTTGTCGACAAGATCTTGGACAAAACCGGGATGAAGGGTACTGGCAAATGGACAGTCCAGCAGGCAGCTGAGCTCTCAATTGCCGCCCCGACCATAGCCGCCTCACTCGACTCTAGGTACCTCAGTGGCCTCAAGGAAGAGAGGGAGGCTGCCGCCAAGACTCTAGAACAAGCCGGAATAAGCAGCGCTGACTTCGCCACATTCCGATCTGTGGATAAAAAACGTCTGATTGATGATGTACGACAGGCCCTCTACGCTTCCAAGATCTGTAGCTATGCCCAAGGAATGAACTTGCTCAAATCTAAGAGCGCGGAGAAGGGTTGGAACCTTAATCTCGGGGAGCTAGCGAGAATTTGGAAAGGCGGGTGCATCATAAGGGCCCGATTCTTGGACAGGATTAAGAAGGCTTATGAGCGGAACCGAGGACTTGCAAACCTGATCGTCGATCCAGAGTTCGCAAAGGAGATGGTACAGCGACAGGCAGCTTGGAGGAGGGTCGTCGGACTTGCGATCGAGGCGGGGATCAGCACCCCAGGTATGTGCGCCAGCCTCGCTTACTTTGACACTTATCGTCGGGCAAGGCTGCCTGCAAACTTGGTGCAGGCACAAAGAGACTATTTTGGGGCGCACACCTACGAACGGGTCGACCGCCCAGGATCTTTCCACACCGAGTGGTCTAAGATCGCGAGGCAGGGTAGGGCCGGCACTGGAATCCGTAGCTAAGGGGATTTAGCTAAGTTTCATTGTTGGTTTTTCCAATTCTAGTCAGCCTTCTAATAAATTTTCAGCCTTTGAATCCGCCCTCTGAGGCCATATTTTTAATCATGATTGTTGTATCCAGCATTGTGGGTTTTACTCGGACAATGTTATTTGGTTTGCTACTGCAATTTGGTTCTGTTGATGCCTTATGTTCGTTCTTGCCTTGAAAAACATGGGTGCTTACATTTGTTATCCGCTACATATCTTCTCTCTAAGTAAACAAAATTGTGCCTATTGCTTGGGGTACAAAGATGAGCTTTGAGGAGTCACCTACCACACTTCAATTCTAGTATGAGAACAACGGAAGGCCAAGGGAACATAAGTTAGAGTACCTCATTGTTTAGTCACTCTCGCATTCTGCTGGCGATATCTCGCTCCCATTGGAACAGCCCAGACCGCTCCAGGTCTTCGTGTGAGAGAACTGGAAAACCAGATTGTTTCCCATTGAGGGCAGTTGAGAAGATAATGAGAAGACTTTGACAAGCTTGTTCTTCTTCTATTTTTTCTATCTCTGTTCGGTTTGATACTTTTTCTATCTCTGTTCGGTTTGATGCGGCATCATCCCGCCATGGCTGAGCAAAGGACCTGTGTGTACTCAGGGTTAAGTTGGTATGCACAAACTAGTCAGTAATGCAATGGAGTAAAAAATTTCATTTCAAGATGAGCAAAGACAATAAGGGGAAGGTAATTGTTCGAATTAAGCGGCAGCAATCAGGAGTGTTCTACTATAATCAAAAGAATGAATCAAGAGGTTGTCGGGCAAAGCATTTGGTCCTTGAAAGACTGAATAATTTATCTTCCACAAATGAGACCTAAATGCCCGCAAACCTAGACCGCATGAATTGAACATTAAAAATATTCCAAAAGCAGAATTGTTTGAAAAGTTCCTAAACAATGCATTCGGGGTTCCAGTGGAATATGTTCTTGACAGGACAAATGACAAATTCTCCATCTCATTGTTTAGTTTGATGAAAGTCCCTTCAGCAGCTATTTAATGACAATAGGAAGCTACTAAACTGGTCATTTAGACTAGAAGAGCGGTCTCTCTCATAAGCATAACCTAGGGCTTGTCACTCAAATTATTGGCTGCCATGGACTATGGTCTTAGATAGGTAAGGATCGCTACCACAGTTTGACCATCTTGCACTTACTGATCCAATGCAGAGTTCCTTTACACTGTCCAATTCAAAAATTAACGTCTTCTACCATTAGACACAAAACCTAACTATTTCTGCGAAGAGCTGGATACTTAGATTATCAAAAAAAAAAAAAACTTGACCTAGGTTACTACAAGGTTACGAACACTATGGTGCCATCCGAATACTTATGTTAGCTTAGACAATGGAAATGAAGAGAAGATAGTCCACACATGTTTAAATATCACAACAGCTCAAAAATAATGTAAACTCCATACCATCTCCAAGCGGGATGAACCTCCAGAGGGCAACGAATCTTTGAGCATAGTGAGACAATCTGACTGTGATTCTCGTCTAAATAGTCCTTACCTATAGAACAATAAAAAATTTAAGTCCCGCAAATCATCATAATGCAATGTAAAAATTAGGACAGAATAATCAAATGACAATCAAGATGATGAACAAAAAGTTTGCTAATACAACAAAAATAACAAACACCAGGAGTGCCTTCATCTGGATCTTGTCATAGTTGATAGCAAATCTATTGTTCAAAATAAAATTATTCTAATTTACTCTTCAGTGAAATTGTTACAAATATATACACACACCTCAGGAGATTAGAACCAGAAAAACCAACTTCTTGTACAAAGGTTAAGGTAGCGGATCTACCTTTATTAAAATTGACATTCCATGCAAAACTACAATAGTGATAAATAAATATGCTACATTCCTAGGGTTCAAGCCATACTTACTAGGTCAAAAACCTGATATTTGTGAAAATTTAGACTAAAGCTAATTACAATAACAAATGACTTATTGGTGGCTAACTCTTTAACCATGAAAATAATGCAATAGAAGTTTCCCAAATAACTTTCCTAAATTAGAAAAAAGGTAAAGGAGAAAGGTAGTAATCGAGGTCTATTTATTTAATGTAATATTCAACAAAAGCAAATATCAAGTTGATAGCTAAAAAACAAAAATATATGATGAAAAAAAATGTAAATGCAAGAACTCAGCAGTTAAATATAATCATACAAAGTCAAAAGCAGTAATGTCCTGCTCAAAACCAGTATATCAGGCTGTAAGCAACATCTCTGTGGTAAAACTGTAAAAGCAATCGAGCATTCTACTTTGATGAACACAAAGTACACTCAACATAGATCATCATATTGCAACTGCAAATAAAGAAACCGCAGAGGAGAGAAATGCGTGCATACCAGTTTTACTGGACCCTTCAGAAATAAGTAATAAACATAATGAAAATATCACTGAAGGAAGATCCATACAGCTCCTTCCAAGAAGCTGTTGAAGATACAGTATCGTAAAAGCTAATGCCTCACTAGCAAACAATTCTTCCTCTCCAATATTACCCTCTCTGGTAGTAAAAAATTCGAGTGCAGATTCCAGAGTTGTACAACTTGATAACCCAAAACAGAAATCTGTTTTTTTGTTGTAAAATTCATTTGAGATTGTGCCCAGAATTACTGAAGCCACAACCCATCGCAGCAGCTTTGATATAAGAGGTTCATCTTCTTGTTTTACTTTGTGCGCAACTAAAAAAGGAGGATAAAATTCTTTGAACAGGCATCCCTTACTAGATGATGATTGTAAAGAAGCTGAAATTGCCCAACCAGTAAGTTTCACTAGTCTGGCCTTATCCTGCCATTCAAAGTCAAAAGAGAAATCAAGTCAATGGAATGGTAAATAATTGCAATAATTTAGTTACATAAACCTGCTTTTACAAAACAGGTTAAAGAACCACAAAGCGTGAGCTAAGTTTCACAACCTTACAACCTTCTGACATGGTAACTAACAACCAAAAAGTACTAAGCTGTCAGGCTACCACCAGCTTACCATACATAATAGAGACTAAATATATTCATTATTTTGTGTGCTTCTCACAGAATTAGGCACAACAGTACTGACAGCATGGCTGAGCTATCTGAAAAGAAACAGAAACCTACAAGTATGACATGATACTCATTGACATGATTGACACAATATCACAAGATAGATTATGTATCAAATTTTGATAATTTATTGGAACAATACATTTCAACAGTACTGCCCCGATGCGGTAAGAGATTTTAAGCCATGCCTTGTTCATTCTACTTAGCATGCTTTATTACCTTGTGCTCTTATTTCTCTTTGTTCATACCATAATGTTACTGATTATCAATAATTTACATAAATGTGTAGTTTATGATCTTAATTAATGTAAACATGATATCAAATGAATGTACGCCGACAGTTAGCATTTACTATGGAGTGATCATTCATAGTATGATTTATTAGACATGGTACAGAACCTACTGTCAATTATACGTGGCATGTATGTGTAGTAGATTATGGCAGATGTATGATTCATCAGGATAATTGATAGATGATTTGGTTATTTGATGCACTTAGTGTTCTAGTCGGTAATATACTTATTAGTAGCTTGGTAGGAAGCAGATGTTTGCATAATATCATGAAGGATAACCTACTGAATGACACGACCTATGGTCTCATTAATGATACATATATGGACTTGGATGACACTTGCAAGGCTTGAATTGGTTGTCAACCTCAATTAAATGTCAATGATTGTGAGATGTTAGATCCATCACGTTCGAACTGTAGTGATTGTTCAATAGTCATCTTGTGTTTGGGTGACAAGGTACAATGTTTGATAGGTAGTCAGAGCATAGAGGGAAAACCCAAGAATTCACATGTATGCTCCTATGTACTACGTGTCATAAGGTTGTTCATATGATGGCTCGCATGACAGTACTATTCGTGGGTGATAGTAGCCACATGGTCGACAGTGTTATCAAGCATTAAGAATGGTAGTAGCTACATTATCATCAGTATAATTGTACAAATTTGAATGTCAATAGCAACACAGTTGTACGCATGATTCTACAATTAAATGTTTGTAGCTACATTGCATTTGGTGAGGTTGTACACAACGATGTCTATAGCTGCATTGCAATTAGTGTGGTTGCATACATAAACGTCTGTACTTATATAGCAGTTAGTGTGGTTAAGCACATATGGATGTATGTTTTGCAGTTAGTGGTTGTACACACTAGGATGTATGTAACTATACTGCAATTAATATATTTGACCACATATTAATATTTGTGGTGGCATTACAGTTAAGAATGATGTAGCAGTGGAATTAGTGGTGGCGATGGTTACAGTGTGGTTGCTGATTTCATTTTGTAGATAAGTATCTATTGGAGGCTAATCACATGAAAAAGTATGGAGTCCTGCAAGTTGTGGTGTCAATTTTCATATTTTGGTTATACATAGTGGTGTTCTGTTGCATTGCAGACATGTGATAGTGTACTTATAGGTGATAGTACTACTGTTATGAACTGTTGCAGTTGTATGCTCAGCGATGTTGCTAGTTACATCATGAGACTTGATACAGTTGCATTTTTTATGTCAATTGTATAGCAAAATTGAGGATAATATAGCTACTGACAATGTAATTTCAGTAGCCACCTTGTGATTATTATTGCAGTCCCATCTGGTTGAAGAGTATGTGTTATTATACATACACTGGTGACTCAAATGTAGATCTACTTGCTAGCTATATTGTGGACATTTTGTTGTATTCAAATGTAGAGTATATTTACATGCATGCACTACATTAAGGATTGCATAGTGTATCTTTGCTGATGTAGATATTTATACTATGATTGTGGTTGCAGTTGCATTTTGTGGTTGAGTTGCAATTGCATTGTTGTTGGAACTATTATGGACTTGTGAATATTGATAATTAAGATTGTGCTCTGTGGTAGTTACATAATAATTATTATGTAACGCAATCCTGAATATTATTAGTTACGTTGTGGTTTGAAATATGATTTACTAATTAGTGTTGATAATTGCACTGTGGATGATATTGTTGTCATGGAAGAGATGTTGTGCTTGTGTTGTTGCATTTGCTGATGATGATTTGACACTTCATTAACAGTGTTAATGACACACCTACATTGCTAAGCTTTGTTTATATTTATGTTCATATTCTTGGTATTTTTAAACTACCTCGAATTCATAAGCTTGAGTCAACTGCAGAATTCAAGAGTCATTGCGATTCTTGGGTATGATGTCATGTCTATAATTGTTTACATTAAGGTTATATTTCCGAAGATTGGCCCTGGGAAGGAGGGTATGGCATACCCACCACTAAGATCATCAACAATCAGACCTTGTTCAGTAATATTTTGTTGAAAGTTTTAATTTCCTACACTAACCCCTACTCCGCCCCTGCAGTTTGACTTTGCTGTTAATGAAAGTATGAAACCACATCAAGAAAAAATCCAAACCCTGATAAAACAATCTAATATAACAAAAATTCAATCTCTTAATACATTTGATGGTAAATATCAACCAAACCATTAATGATTGCCATAATTCAATATCAAACTTCATGAATCTAGAGTAAAGTTTAATATCTCCAAGAATAACTTGAATCAATTCTATTAATGTTGTGGTAAAACAATATAATACAACAAAAATACAATCACTTTACTTTTTTTGATGGTAAACCAACCAAACCATTAATGATTGCTATAATTCAATAACAAACTTCATGGAACTAGATTAAAGTTGCAGATTGTCGTGAATAACTTGAATATACTCCATAAATGTTGTGGTGAAGTTATATATTTATCTTCTGAAATCCATAGAAACATAGATATGTTATGAATGGGCAAAGCCAATCAAGAGAACAGAAAAAAAAAAACAGATGAAAAAAGATTATTGTAATGATAGTGCAAGAACATGGCATGAAAACACAGAAAGGAAAATAGTTAACTATATAGCTGTGCATACAGATGAAGAGAGACATACCAACGTAGATACAACTGGCAATGGACTGCTCATAAGCATAGCAGTCAATCCAAGTTCATTAGCCATTGCACACTCCGTTTTACTGAACTCAGTATTGATGGATAAGTATAAATTAAATAAGCCCTCAAGTGAAATGGTGAATTTTGGTTGGTTTATCGCCCTTTTCTGAGATATATTGAATGTTGATATCACCACATGCAAGATCAAGCGTACCAATGAAACATTTTCCTTCAGCAACTTAATGTCATTCACGAATAAATGATGTAAATAAGATGAAAGTTCTGATAATTGTTCGAGGGCACAATCTTGAAGCCATTCAGAAATTGATGTGATAGAAACCACATCATTCACTGCCTAAAACCAGAAAAATACAACAAATTGAGATTATCAAAACAACAAGAACATTTACACACAAAACCACATTTCATCTGATATATATTTGGAACAGAAGTCATGTCACTTGGGCAGCAACATATATAGATAGAATGACAGCATGACTTCCTTTACATGGAAGTAATTTCTGCAACATCAACAACAGTTAGAATAATAGCTATCTTTGTGGGAATTATGTTACTATATAAAAAAAAGGGAGTGACAAATTCCCTGGCCTTTGATGACTGAAACTGTTACTTTATAGAGATTCAATTATTACAACTACAAAGCATGAGTGTCCGTTCAGAATAATGAAGTTAACTAAAATTTAGTACATAATTTGATAATTGAGTGTTACTTTCTAGAGAATAAGAGATTCCATAAAACAGACATGAAGTTTTCAAACAAGGGATTAGGAAAGGATGGGGAAGAAGATCAGCATAACACTATTCCAAAAGAACATCAAGTATCAAAAAGCCTGAAATGGATGACAGAAAAAGAATGTAAAAGGACATCAATTAAAACAGCAAGCATTTGCACCTTGATTATGTACTAGATAGTGGATATGCTAATTTATGGATATGTTCCCTAAGATGTTTGATTTAACTATCTCCATACATGCACTTGTTAAGGCTCGCCATTGAATGCGAGTTAGGAAGACCTACGGAATGACGTTGACGTATCCCCTGGATTTGCAGGCAAGTCTAATAAAATGACGTGCTGAATCGTAAGTGGACCACTGAACTAGATGATTGAGCATAAACTAGATAACTTCACTAAAAGAATTATAGCTCTTAAAGATCAAGAAACAAAGCACTGTTCAGGATACGGATCCTATAAGACAATATATATTGACGAACAACTCCACATCAAGACACCAATAATAGCAAACACCAAACACTCTAGCACATTCAATTCAATAACATTTCATGATAAATATTCAGCATGAATTAACTTGTCAAGTAGTATACACATGTGTTGTGCATGGGTGTGTACATCTAACTTGGATGGTACATGAACCATTACACATTCTTTTTAACTTCGCTTTCTCCACCAAAATGAAGATTTCATTTGGGAAACTATTTTTGGAAATGCAAAACCTATTAATATTCAAGCTACTAGAAACATTATGTTTGCATCAAGAACCAACTTTAGTTCTTTCAACTTGACACCAATCGGTGTCAGAATAATGGATTCAACAATTGGATTAAACTCTTCCTGTAAAACAAATGTGGAATAAGTCCTATTCTTAGACAAAAGCAGTCCCCTATTATTATACTCAAATCCATACTAATTATAATGCTTCATCTAAAATAATGAATTGAATAAGATCCAACTGGGAGCAGTAGGCAATGCTCTGGAAGTAACTAGTACCTTCAAAATCAACTCCATGACAGTTAATGAAAATTGCCTCTCTTCTGCATGCAGCTTTTCACCGAAATATGTTATAACAGAAAATAACCACGAGAGCAAACCACATTCCTTCACCATATATTCAGCTAGCATAGGTAACTTTGTTGATTTCTGTATAATCTGTGACATAGGATTACAATCTGGTTAAACCATTATGTTTCATCGTAATTTTAGAGAAAACAGAAACCAATTTGCACTGCACTCAAGAAACTCAACAATCTTGTCTCTCAGCAAACACCAATGGAATGAAAATGACTCGCAAGCTGACAGTTAGACTAAAAGATGCTAGAAAGTTATGCATGTGAAAAAATGCTTATCAGGGCATATGATCGATAGACTATAATTCTGCATAGAAGTCAAAAGTTTAGTTTGTTACATTAGCACTAGGAGTAGATACGACTCCTTTGGGCCTTTTTGGTTCACCAAAATTTCTCAGCAGACACATGAAAAGAAAAAAATGATAACTTTTTTCCAGAATTTAAAACTTTGGAAACTTGTTTGGTATAACAGACAAGCACTAGTATTCATGGAGACAAAAAAATATAAAAACTTGCTTGGTTGATCATTAATGGTATAATGTAGAAATACTATTAGCAAAATCCTTTTGTATAATAATAATAATACAATAAAGTATTTTGCTATATTAGCATAATATAATTTATAAATAATATATACTAGTATGATAATAATACAACAAAATACTTCACTATATTGATATAATATGATTTACAAATATTACAAACTATTGTACATTATTATGTTATCATATATTACTTAGTATCGTATTAAATATTAAAATACTATAATATAACATGATGGAATATAATATAATTTTATGAGATATATAATTTTAATTATTTATATTATTAGATATAATATCATTGTAGATATAATATCATTAAATAACATTATATATTTTATTCTATTAGAATTAATATTTTTATACTTTGTTAATTATATATAGTAATTATAAATAATTAGCAAACCATATATAATTACAATATTACTTATATAATATAATATATATTTTATGATACAGGAATGTTACTTATATAATACCGAAAACTAATCTATAAATGTATTAGCATTTCAGTGGGCATTATTTTTTACTCTTTCAAGAAAAGGAGATGAAATTTCATAAAATTTTTATTAGTTCTCCATTTTCATTTTTTCATATTTTTGGATCTCATTACAAAGAAATCACCGGACAGAGAAAAATCATTTTTGTTATTAGAGAAGGAAAGGAAAAAAAATAGAAAACAAAGATGAAAATGATCTAACCACGTTGCATTTGGTTCATGGAAATTTTTAGCTTTTTTAGGTTGTGTTTTGGTTTAGGAAAAATTTCATTTTTTGGTTTCTATTCTCAATTTCTAGAAAACAGGTAGCAATAAAAATATGAAAAATTGATCAAAATGAAAATTGAAAATAGAAAAATCAAAAATTTTGAGAACTTTTTATTTTCACATAAAAATTATGAGAATATTTTGATGTAAATTTTCATATTTTTCTATTTCTAGGAACTGAAAACAGGTCGTGAAAATTTTCCTGAACAAAACAATATTAATTTACTAATTTATGTTCTCAGTTTATAGATAATAGTTTTCAGCCAAATATGAAATTCCTACATTCCTATACCTAAATAAACTTATGATTGAAAAGAAAATCTATAGGATATGATAAATAAATTAAATTGTATAATCATAATCTTAGGCACAAGAATCCCAAATTATTTTCTGTTCTTGTGCAGGATCCAACTAGGATCACTTATATGATAAACTGAACTAATTTTTACTTTTTATCTCTTATAAACTACATTAGTTAAAACTCATCAGAGATGATGATGCATTCCATCTCTAACCAAATATTTAGATATGTTCAAGACTCAAAAGGCTTAAAATCAAAGCCAACAACAATCTACACCAGTAGAAGATCCCTAATTGTATCATTTAAATCATACCTCGGTATGAACTTGTAGAATTTAACAACTTTCTCCATTAAATCAAGAAACCAATACAATGAGTCTATTATTAGCCATGGTTTTTTTTATCAAAGCATTATTCTTTTCACATTCAACAAAAAATAATGGAGATAAAACCTTTGGGTAAAGGAAAACAAGAAAACAGTTCACTGCCATAATATCCAGAAAGAAAATACCTGAAGAATGAGAACTAGATTTTGAAATTGCCATCAATTAAATTGAGTAAAAAACAAATACATTTGAGTCTACTAATACTCTAATACCTCTAAAAGAACCTAGAATACTATGGTTTTTTATCAAAGCATTACTCTTCCCATTCAACAACTAATATTGGGGATAAAAGGTAAAGGAAAATAAGAAAAGCATAACATCCAGAGATAAAATACCTGAAGAATTAGGAAACTAGATTGAGAATTTGACATCGATGAGGCATGAAAACTTAGCAAGAATTCTAGAAGTTTGTTTCTCCTATATATTTTAGCATCATCAATTGAATTGATTCCTGCATATAAAAGTTGAAGGATCCAAATGTGCTCCAATTTGTTGGAATCAGTACTTTTGAATGTTGTGTGAAACAAAGGAACACTCTACAACCATAAAGAAAAAGTTGTGCACAGTGAGTCAAATCCCGTAGTCATGTAAAATGTAAGTAAATTCAGACTTTATACGATAAAAAATATACAGGATTAGAAAATAATTACCTTAAAATCCATTTTAGGTGAATGCATTAAGAACCTGCTTATAGTAAAGAAATGATTCTGCCTGTTGTCTATGAGCATGAAAGAAGCTTCTGCAGCAAAAATAGTGAAAATTGAAGGCACCCTTTCCCATGGTTGTGTTATACCATTCTGGAAATATGTTAAGAGAAGTTGGAGCTGCAGTAGGTCTTTATTTCGAGAATTCTGCATATAACAGCATGTTACTAGGAATACTTACAATGAGAAGCTAAAGAAAAAACCAATTTTTATATTTTAAGAAACACTTCATCTGTTAACAGTTGGAAGATGATAAGAACATGATTTATTGTCTAGTCTTTGCGATACCTACCTATAGCATGTAAATTGACCATAGTAACATGCTTCACTAACTAATTCTAGAAATCTCTTCTCCAGCAACTATATTTGACTTTTCTCTGATGTTTTATGGTTTTATCAAAATGTTCTATATTTCTATAAAACAATCTTGCTCACAGATATTTAGGTACACCTATCACAATAATCACAGAATGATGGGTAGTTTTAGAGATGGAAACCAAAATTTTAGTTGGCAGAATGATCAAGACATTGGTCCACATCACAGGCAGTTCCCAACATATGGATGCAAAATAATGCTTTTGCAATTTATTGAAACTTTTTTCGACATTGGTATGGTAGTTATCGAGACCAAAAAAAATCAACTAGCATTGAGATGAAAAGAATTCCAAGACCATGAATCACCGTGAACAAATCTTAAATGGCAACTCAAATAATCTTTCCATCCCAGCAACTTCTCTATGAAAGTCCTCCATTTTAGTTCAACCTCCAACATAACCCAACCAGTTTATGAAATGAAATTCCGAAAGACTTAATGCTAACAAAACATAGATCCTTTCTATGCAAATTAAATAAGGAAATGAGTAGAGAATGGACAAAAGGAGAATGAATACAAAAAAATAAATAAAAGTAGAACTGAAGTGAGGTCCCAAATAAATGTGCCTGGCTTTGCTTTGTTGAGAAAATGAGGGCATCAATTCTTTCTTGACATTTCCTTGGAGAAGGAGAAAAATAATTGTTTCTCTTACATAAGGAACACCCACAATCTGTTAGATTCCAAATTTATAGAGAACTACTTTACCCAATTAGTAGCTTCTTACTAAAGCATTCGCAGATTCTAATTTAAATTCCATGTGCTTGGTACAAACACTGCTGACTAGTGTGGATTATAAAACCACAAAGGTGATTCTGCAAAGTCCTCAATTTTAATGGATCTTTGACATGGCATTCTGATATGCTCTTAGGCTGGAAGGATTAGGATAAGTATCTGCACTAAACTTAAACATATGCATCTTCTGAAGTTGTACCCTTGGATTAACAACTCATCATCATTGGAATTAGCCTGCGCGGCTGACTATCAAAATACTCTGAGAATAATGAGCACACAACCATACGAATGCAACTTTGGCCAAAAGTTCTCTCATCTAGTTCACTTACCACTAGACCAAGCAATTATTATTTCATTAACATTTTCTGCAAAAGTATGAATTGGATGTGTTGATTAATATATTTTATTACATGTATATTAATACTTTTTCATATCAATATCTTTCATAGTAATTACATATACCCATGAACACCACATGTGCAACTTGTATTGTTGTATCCTTAAGTACTAAAGAGGTAGGCGACATAATTTGATGGATTGACATATGACCTCGAGATCATATCAGACTTAATCTTAGGCATGGTGGTGCTGCAGAGGATGTCTACATGATGCTGCAGCCACCATTGAGGCTCTTCTATTGTCAGTTAGAGATAATCAACTGAGTTGTACTTTCAAACTTGATAGAAACAGCAAGCTTTAGAGAATGAGCGTGTAAGTTTAGGCCCTCATGGGAGTTCTAGACTAATAAAGAAGCTTTATAAGCTTAGATGAACTAACAAATTAATTGGGCTTAAGCATTATAGAACAGGTAGTGGTTGAGCATGGCATGTGATCTTAGAGGGAGTGATCAACATATAGTTGGAGGAGATTTGTTATCTACGAAGATAAAAGGACTATTAAACTATGGTGGGATCACAAATTGGCGACTATAAGGGGGGATTATTGATCCAAGGAAGGAAGGAAAGGGATCGTCATCCAGACAAGGGATTTTTAACTATCCAAGGGGTAGAGCGAAGGCGACTAAGGGGAGAGAGGAGTAATCTCAAGGCAATGGAACTAGGTATGAGAAACTAGAATGTTTAAGTGAAACAAGGCAGGATGAAACTTCATATTGCCATGTGAAACAAGGGCAATGAATAAGGGATAGGAGTGAATACGAGAGAGAAGATAGCAATGGCATAGAAAGGAGGAAATCTTGCTCCGATACCAACTTGAGAAGTAAACTTTGTATTATTATTTCCTCAAGGAGATTAAATTCATGTAAATATAGCCTCTAGCTCTAGGTCTAACTAAATAAAAGAACTAGCTATCGGACTAATAAATTTTACCCATTATTTCTAACATTAAGTGTTAAATCGGTTTCTAGAGAAAAAATAGCTTGCAGTTTATAAGACTTTGAGATTGATAAATAGGCTAGTCTGATAATACAATGTAACTTAAGATGGTGTACATAGAGGGCTGCATAAAAGTCCATAAAAACACAACACAAAGGATTTAATAACCTTAATAATGCCAAGAAAGTGAAAATTATGTTTAAATAATCATCAATTGCTAGGGAAATGCAGATTACCAACATATAAAAGACATTTTGGAGATAAATAGGCAAAAGACTGGAACATGAAATTATCCAACCAAACCTTAGATAAAAAACATACATAGACACAGCCTGGGACAGGTGTTACTTGCATGTCAGAGCTAAATGTCAAATAAGTATCATTGAGTCACAAATGTAATTTCACATAGCCTAATTCATAAGTAGATATTTCAGTGGAACTACAAGGAGACTGATAAGAAGATCAACGAAGGTTGTAGGTGATAATATATTTTATTAGATATGGCACCACATCAATAGACAAAGAAAAAAAATAAAAGTCATATTTAGTAGTTCAGAAAAGTATGCTTCTATAGTAACATCTCTATACCTCAAGTGATAATTTATATCTTCCAAGGACTTCGTACCCCAATTTCCGCAACTCTTCATCTACAGAAGATATGCTTACAAAAGCGACAGCAAGCAGGCCTAGCTGAGAAAACTCAATGGGTTCAATGAACCCTATCACAAGGCAATGGAGTGAGAACCGCAATATGAAAGCAGGATCATATCCTAGAATTGAGTCACATGATGTAGGTTGCTGCGTACAAGGAGGAGGATTTAAGGGAACTTTGTGACAAGTAAATTTTATGAAAAAACAAAAAATAATTATAGGAAAGCTGGAATTACCTCGATCACATCAATGAATTTATCCTGAAGAAGATTTTCTATCGACACTGAAGTAGTTAATTGAGACCCATCATGACATAAATTCAAAACTGTCATCACACAATTGATCATATCAACTGGCATATTCTCTCTGAATAGCATTTTGCGTTGATCTTCAGCCAATTCACAATAAGATGTCATGGCTAAAGAGGATTGGCCATCATGCACAACTTCTTTTCTTATTTTCAAGACAGAATTACCCCACAAATAATCCATCTCAGCAATTTTGTCATATTTAGTTCCTTCAATTGATTCAATCTCGTGGATCAGACTGAGTATTTCCAAATCAGTTTTACTTAAAGTTGCCCCGTAAGAAGATAAAAGAAGAATAAATAACTCCCTTGAATCCCTGACACTGATTTCAGGTTTCACATTGCAGGTTCTAAGCTCAAAATGATACAAAACTCTGACCAACTTAATCAATTCTAACCTTCTTTGGTCTCTATCAGAGCTTCTTTTGACCATGAATTTAGCAGATTCATGGACATTAGTAGAGACATCAAGAAATTTCAGAACACTTGGGAGTGACTGCTCATTAGCCATTGAAGCAGATGAATCAGCAAAACTCTCACTTGAGAGAATTGTAGAAACAAACTTAGAGTGTCCAAGCAAAAGCCCAAGAATTTCAGATGAAGAAAATGTCTTTTCAGGTAGTGCAGCTAGAAAGCAACGAATTGCTTTTAAAGTAGCAGGATCCTCAAACCTATATAGGAGGCAAGATCTGATAAAGTGATCTAGAGACGGAACAGAAGGTATCTGAGAAAGATAGTTCCTCATTTCAATGGCCAATTCAATGATGTTTTTCAAAATATAATGTTCCATGTAGCAGTGAATACTATAACTAACAGGGACACAGGAATTGGAATAGCTACCATTCTTAAGAGGAAATATGCTGACAATCTGATCCAATGAACTAACCAATATAGTCATAAACCTCAACTTGGCACGATTCAATCTTTCAGAATCCTTTTTCTGAGTCTTCTCACCGGATGCTCTGGTTTCTGATTCCACACATTGTGACAAAGTTTCCACAGGTGATAGCAACATCCTTGTAAATGATATCTTGGCAAAAATATCAATAATGATCTTCAAGGATTCCTCATAAGAACAACTGCTTAGTTCTTTGAGGTTATCATCAAGTAGCTCAAAGGAATTTGAGTAAAGAGAATTAAATATTTGCAGGCGTTGCTTCTTCCCAACTAAATTCCCATTTGAAGTGAAAAAGTAGTGCAACATAGTGAGTGCTGTTCCAAGAAGAGAATTATTCAAATATCTATCAAAATGTTCAGATGATGTGAGTAGGTAATCAGGAGAGGATTTTTCCATTAAAATAATGCCAGACACATAGCTCTTCCAATTTGAAAAGTTTTCCAAAAGAATTTTAGAGTAGAATATCAGAATTTCATTAGATCTAAGATCCTTTAAATGTGAGGTGACATATGACAAAGCAGCTGGAAGTAGAAGAATAAAATCATCCTCAGAAAGCCAAAAGTTGCAGTTCCGGTTAACCACCTTAGTCCTTTGTGACCATTCACCATCTAAATTTAGGAAATCACAAACAGATGTACTCTTGCTCAAAATGCCCAAGAATATCTGTCCAAAGAGATGCATGAACAAAGGACTTACTTCCATAAGCAACGACAATATCATTCCCTTAACCTTGCTTATGGAATTTAGGCAGCAGATAACCAAATTCATTGGACTATGGCTGATCATCCTAGAAAATAGCATGTACAATGGAAGAGAAGTAGGGTGAACATATGAAGACTTCTGATTGTACACAATATAAACAGCTTTCAGAAGGCAAGTAGTTGCAGTTTTCATATTAAAGCATAATACCAAATCAATGATATTGCAGTAAACCTTCTGAAGAATGGCAACATTAAAACTTTTCTCATCCACTCGATGAAACCCATATGATTCAGGTGCGCCATTCCTCTGTTTCATATAACTGTATAGCAAATCCAATGCACTATCAGCAATATACATACAGAAATGAAGAGACACAAGAACCTCTGAACTGCAGCTAGAAGCTCTGGTATCTATCTTTGAAAACATCCAGTTAGCAAGTTCAAGAACATCAAAAGGAGAACAGAAGTTCATCATGGAGTAAAAGATATAGAAGTGAGGAAGAAGCCCAATCATACAACTTCTATCAACACAGACATCAAACTTTTCCCTGAACAAGAAGGCTGTCTTCTGAATTAGGCCCCTACAAACCTCAAGAACAGATTCAACAAATACATGGCTTTGGGAGGAACGCTGATCTCGACTCATCAAAGACAAGAAGTTTTCAAAAACCTTAGTTAAACGTTGCAACACAAGACTGTCCATTTTGTGAAAATTTTGCTTTGAGTAAATTACAAGAGAATCAAAAGATTTGGTAGCATCTAGCAGCTTATCATTTCCAACATCTTTGCTATAGCATATTGGATCTGATATAGACCATGAAATAAGTGGGTGGTTGAGAAAGAGCTGAACAGCATCTATAATATTTTTAGTTAATGAAGATCCTTCCACATCAAAGGATTTGACTGCAGCTGAGGAATCTGCCAGAATATGCTCAAAGATGCACTCTACAAGAGTGAAGCACACTTGGAAGAGTTCTTCAAGAACATCAGATGGCTCAGCCTTATAAAATAACCGTATATGGTGAGCCCAAAAGAGTACACATCCAAGAAATAAAACCAAGTCATCAATTGAACCTTTGGCTATCTTATCTTTAAGCAGATCTATAAATAAGGGAGAGTGCACTATTTCTAACATTCTGATTGAGTACTTCCCGTAGCTGCCCAAGCAAACAAATGAAGAAACTAGTGCACAAAAAGGAGCATGCCTTAAAAATGAAGACAATGCACTAGCAACTGAATTTTTGGAAACAGCAGCATCTGAGAATAATGTTATACCAGCCAAATAATCATCTATAAATAGCGAATGGCTGCAATCACCTTTGCAGTCATGTGCTGCCATTACATCCTCAATCTTATTCTGACAAGAAAGAAACATACTTGGCCACAAATTAATAGCTTCAACAAGAAACTTTGGCTCAATAAAGAGTAGATATGACAGGAATTGGACAAGAGAATTAAATTGCAGTGGGGCAATTGTGAAAAGGAAATGAAGATTTTTTAGGAGATCCTCAACCGGAGCACATATGATTGAAGATAAAAGTGCAAAGGCTACTTCATCTTGCTGCCGATCTGCAAGTTCCTTCATTTTGGAATGAATAAATTGGAAAGAGTCAAGTCCTTCTGTTGTAATCTCTGGCATGGAGTACAAAGTAAATCCTTTCTGGTTTAAAAGATCTTGGGAGAAATGAAATAGATTCTTCAGTGGCCTCCATTCACATAGTGAATTCTTTGAATCATCCACAAATTTCTCATTCAATATTGAATTTATAAGACCAGGCAATATTTTCATGTCTACCTATCAAATATTACATGAATGTCATATTCATCAAACATAAGATACGAAAATTTTTGAGAGGGTAGCAAAGACTGTATACCTGTGATTCTAAAATCAATTTTAGGGTGTTAGACACATACAATGAAACAACAGATCTCTCATATAACTTGAAGGTTCCCGTATCTGATTCGAGCAACCTCAAGCACTTTTGAAAGATGCAAATAATCAAAGGGCTAAATCCAGGGGAATCATCTACAAGAAATTAAAGTGGCGATCAAGGCCAGTTTGAGCAAGAAAATGAGCTCAATAAATATAACAGAAAAGAGAAAAAATGAAAGTCATACCGAAAAAGGTCAAGCTCATCACAGAAGTCATAAAGAAAAAGCATGTAAATTATTTCATAGGTACCAAAAAGTTCCAAACTATTTCATGCCAAATGGAGTAGAAGTAACCATTACAGCACAACTTTTAGCACATAAACAAAAGCAAACAGCTCAGAGTTAAGAAAGATGAGCCAATATTAATCACAGTTGTCAAGAATTTGTGTCATTTAGAGGCATGAGACAATACAGATACTTTACAAAAAGTACATACCATGTTCACACAAATTGCAAGAGACAAAATGCTGGAAATCTAAAGTTGTTGCCAAAGGGCCCAATCTATATTTTTCATGTTCCTACCAAGTATACAATTGAATGGAGTATAATTATTTTATAAAATATTCTCAGTATAAATAGCTACCATTAATTCATAATTTTAATCAAAGTGTGAATACAAGAAAGAAAAAAAAAACTTTGACCCAAAAGAGTTCCTTTCCAAGTTAGCATAGGGGATGATTTCTTTTGTAATCTAATACTTCACAAACAAGTTTCCTCACCTTGAAAACTGAAATCTTTAACTTAAATATTTTCAAGGCAGAAGTATGCTGAAGCAAAACTACACATGACATCCCAATATTCAACGTAGGCTATGTGAAATATAGCATAATCAAGATCACCAACCACAAAAATTGTATACAATAATAGAGGATAGGATGGGAAAAACAGGAGATGAGAATCACAATTCACAAAGCATAAAAGTATGTGTAGACACAATATCTAATGGCCTTAACAGCCACTTGGTTGAAAGGTCAAGATGAACAAACAAGATAATTTAAGGGTTAAAAATTTTACCGTGAAAAATTTCAAGATTAGAGATAAGCTTGTGCATTTGGTCAAGATATTTGTATAGACTATTTCCCACGGTTGAAACAGCATCACAAAGAAATGAAATGACAACTGAATATAAGCTACGAAATGCTTCTGCTCTTTTGTTGTCCACGGAAGAATATGATGCTCGGCTAAAGCCAGGTAAGGAGATCATCCAGGCATCAACTTCTGAAATATTCTGGTCGAATGCCCCGGTGCTGATGAGGGATGATTTTGCCAGTATATATGCTAAATCTTTAATTTCTTTAGATGGTGAATATATCAAGAGATTAATTAAAGGTTGCAAGTGTTTGTACATAAAATCTGGAATTCTGGCTGAAGCACTACTTCCTGGAGATTGTCCAATTGACTCTACCAGCAAATACAATAGAGATTGTTGTTGTGCTATAGGAAGACTTAAAATATTACTTGGCAGAATTTTGAAAAAGTCAAAAGAACCTTCAAAAGCACTTGGCAAAATCCACTGCAAGTAGTCATTTCAAATCATTATTAAAGCAACTGCCTCAAAAGAAAATTTTAAGTCTCTTGAAAAAAAATGTAAAACAAATACAACAATCCTTGTTCAACAAAAAACCAAAAGAACTTCTAGATCT
Source organism: Zingiber officinale (assembly GCF_018446385.1). Lineage (NCBI taxonomy): Eukaryota > Viridiplantae > Streptophyta > Magnoliopsida > Zingiberales > Zingiberaceae > Zingiber > Zingiber officinale. Next base: position 132,136,769 of record NC_055998.1, read on the forward strand.
TCCTTTCACAATAAATAGAACTGAACAAAAGATTCCACAATTCTTAAAAATTGTCGACCATTAATTGGGTCACCATTTCAATAGCTTCAGTTACAAATATTTTAAGACTAGGAATAGCATCTCTTTTATCCCAGGTTTGAGTTAGGCTTTATATTGAACCCAATGAGGTGCAAGACAAATTATGCACAAAGAGGCTAACTTTTAAGCAAATAATATGGTGAAATGATTAAGGAAAGCAAGAAATTGAGCTCATAACCTGTTCTGAACCATTTTAAAACTAAGGCTACGTTTGGTTGAATGTAATGTAATCTAACTTGTAATGTAATTAAATTTATAATGTAATGTAATGTAATTTTGATTACATTACTACGTTTGGTAATATAATGTATGTAATCTTTGATTACAGGGATGATTACATTCTTTTGTTTGGTATCCATTATTTTTTATAAGGAATGTAATTCATATTATTATAAAATGACAAAAATATCCTGCGACTTCTACCGATAGCCGCCGCACCTCTGTCGAAGCTTGTGTCCGACCGACGACCGGTGAGCAGTGGCGACGGCGGCTGGTGAGCAGGCAACGGTCGGTAGGCTAACTAAGGGTATATTCGGCATTCAATTTTTGATTAAACAGTGACCTCGTAATGTAATCGGATTACATAGTATTTGCTTTGTAACCCAGATTACAAAACTTCACTACCTTTTGTAATCGAGATTACATTACATTACAGGTTTAAAGTTAAAACAAACAAAATAATCAGCCTTGTAATGTAATCCTGATTACATTACAAGGCAGATTACACCCTACCAAATGTAACCTAAAAGTTCCTAGTGTTAAAACCATAATTCATAACCAATTAGGAAGTGTGCCAAACTATTGATTCAAAAGCATCAAACTTATAAATGATTGTAAAATTACATCATGGTTTTCTTAATTGCACATTAAATATTTATGTTTCACTTGACTCCATTATTTCCATTCTCAAATTTTTCTACACTGTAAGAGAACGTGTTTTCTTTCTACATTCTTTGTTCTGGAACCAAATGCTTGGTCAAATGGCAAGATTTAACATGACAATGGCTATCATCAACTAGCATCCCTTAACAATTCAGAGCTCCCAAACAAAGCTCGGTTAAAATAATCTGGTACTAAGGTGTGATTAATCTGGAAATAATATGATCACACTGAAAAACAACTGCATGAAAGTAGAAGTATTTATACAGACGAACAGAGTCAAATGTTATAATTAAGTTTAAAATTGCAAGAATCAATCAACTAAACATGATATGCTGTATTCTAATAGTCTAACTCTATCTTGAGAATGGTACCCACTCTAAAGGAAACAAATTCTTCTAGTTTAAGTTTTATTTATATTCATGCATTAGAGTTATGTTATTGAAGCAAAATGAAAAGTAAGTCACAGAATTACCATATAGAGTGCAATGACATCAAGCAGCCTTGCATAAAAATAATCTTGTTCATCCACTTCTTCGCTTGTGACCAAATTCTCTTTATTTAATTTCCATATCTCAGCTACTATTGCTTTAGGATCTTTGTCCCTGCCCAACTCAGAGATGGTGACTTCATGATTAACTTCATTTTCATATTTAACAAGCTCAGCCAAAGGTGAAATATTAATTCCGCCAATAACAATATCATCATTCTCTATAGTGATATTAGACTTCAATCTCTTTCCTGAAACTTCAGCCATGGTATTGGTTCTCTTTAAGCTTTTTGAGTGCTTTGCCGAATGTTTGTAACTTAGTGAAGACAACAACTTGAGCAAAACTTGAGGATCAGGCAGCGACCCTCTTATCTCATCCAGTATGCGTTGCCTTAGAGACATCCATTTTGTAGTTCCTACATTATCAGGGGACAAAGCTCCATCATCCACAAACTTATCCACTCTTAGAAAGCAACTAAACCCTGGAGGACCATGCAGTTCAACAATCTCTTTGCCATGTGAATTGACTGTTTTCTCATGAAGATGATTTTTCAAAGCATTATCTACTGTTGTGACAAGAACTTTTAGTGATTTAAGTGATTCCATAATTAGTCTGAGAGAACCATGCTTAACAAGAATGTCAGCATGAAGCAATCCTTTATTTACTAATGATCGATTGCAGACTCGGGGAATGATGTTCTTAAAGATGTTTTGCAACTGATCACTGACTGTAGATGGCAGATTTTCAACAGCATTAGCAAGTGACAAGGCACTAGCTTCCGTATCTACAGAAGAAATGACATCAGCTGCAACGGATACAGCAGTAAACCTGTAATAACCATATTATAAAGAGTGGAATAATAAAGGAGACAAAATTAATTTATGAAAATGTAACTGACCATGAAGGCAATGGCCGAGGCTCAACATTGTAGGGAAAAGCATCCATGTAAGCTGCAGCCAAGGATTGACTCTTGGTGGAAATAGCCAATAATAAATCTCGATGGCAACCAACCTCTGTCGCCTTCAACTTCCTCATCAACTCAAGCAGCCTTTTCACATTCCCCTTCATTTTTAAACCAGGCATCAAACCATTGCATGGATCAGTGCATGCCGTCACCAAAATCTCATGTGCAAGCTCGGCAGCACGGCCTGCCATTGAATTTCCTGAAATGTGGCACAACTGCTCTAAGGCGATGCTCCCAAATATAACACTCCGGAGAGAGGGTGGAACTAGTGAATCTTCAGAAAGGACCTTGTTCTGCAGTGTGGTGATGACATACGTAATAGTCTCAGTCTCATCACTTGCAAGTCCACGAAGCACTGCGGAATACAACTCCCCCTGCTGCAAAACCCGCTTCACTAGCCTAGGATTCCCAACTTCAATAAATGACATCAAAAAGCCAACAAATGCCCTCCTAATGGACCGTCTTAAGCCATGCCTCTCCTCCCTACCTTTCTTTTGTAGTCCTGATATCTTAAAAAGAACTTGCAGCTTAAAATCAAAATTTTTGGCAACCTCAGAAGCATATCGTCCACCACGCCTAACTATTGAAGCCAAAAGGTCCAGAGCTGTCATCTGGCGTCTTGATTCATTACAATCAAGTTCAGCATAAATATCACTCATTTTGGTGTCAATTATCAACCATGCAAATTTATCAAGATTCCTACCTAATCCATTAGTCTGAGACTTCCCTTCAGAGTGGTTAAAAATCACAGAAACTAACGACAATATATGCACCATCCCAGGTTTTCCTTGATGAATCCTCCAAGCTTCCACGATTTCTGAGCATTGTGGAGACAACTGAATGTATTCACGTAGGATCCCTCCACCTACTTCCCCTCTCAACAAACTAATGAACTTCCTGGAGGCATCTGAATAAATTTTTATCTCTGGAGAATGTAAGTTTCTCAAAATCTCAATAATTTTTATTCTGTACGAACTTGACAATTCTTTTCTAGGTTCCCCCTCTACAATTACGTTGTCCTCTTCTTCAATATAGTCTTCTCCGTCCATAAGTTTCTCTTCTCCTTCAAAGAAGATCCAAACGATCAAATTTTATGGAAAATACCAATCGATAACACAAAAGAGCAACTCAAAAAAAACAAAAAACTCAATATCAAAAGGAACGTTTTTTATGAAAGAAAAAAACGCAGGTCTCGTCATGATAGCAATCGAGCGGCCTTAAGAATAAAAAAAAAAAAAAAACCTTGTGGGAGGTCGCCGCCAGGGGAAATATCATCACCATCTTCCATCTAAATGTGATCCACGCAAACCACGAAAGCGACAGAAGCTGAAAGCTTCCACCTTTGGCCGAGCACGAGCTGGGTGAAGAAGCGAATGAAAAAGGCAGATTTCAAGGGTGGAAAAACTAAAGCAGTGTTAGGCGCCAAGATTTGAAATCTGCGGATAAGCACGTTTTCCAAGCCAGCTGCCGTACTCCCCTTCCCCTATTTACCTAACAAGCGGAATCCGGCGGAACAGCCAATTTTCCCCCTCTGAAATCGGAAGCTTGCAATTGCGAAGGATGGCGAACGGGAGCAAGCGCACCGCTTCGAAGACGTCGGCTAGGTTGAGGTGGAGGCAGGGTCGGCGGCGAGCGCACTGTTGCAATCCGGGTCCGCTAGGCGTCCGGCTGCCTTGTGATCGGCGGCATGTCTGGCGAGCAACCGGCCGCGAAGGGTTTTAAGGGAATCCACTTGAGGGTTTTGATTCTTCAATTGACTGAAAAAAAAAACGCCTTGCTTTTATGATTTTACCAAATCAGTCCCCAAGTTTGATTTAATCAAAAATAATAATAATTTAAACCCTGCTAATATTATATTTCCAGTTTTACCCTCTTTTCAATATTTTAATATTAGTAAAAGGAAAAGGATAACTTCTCAAGATCTCTGTAAGCAGAGTTCTATATTTCAATTGATCCTTGGGTAGGATCTTCTGTTGAGAATACCTTTCTCATTTGAGATAATATATTCTGAATTCCTTTTCTGCCTTCGCTAATAGTTATAAGGGTATCATATTCTGCTATATAAATCATCCGTCATTGTATCTAAGTTATCTTCTCAATTTCCCCTAAAAGATTTTCAATAAACTCTACCTTTTCCTTTGTGTCTGAAAATGATTGTGATGCAACAAAGTTCTTTGTAATAGACTCCCATCTAGAGAAAGCATCATCAAATAGATTTATCTGCTCAGGGATTACAAATAATGCACCATTTTGTTGCTGAGCAGAAGGAAGGGTCCATAACTCATTATTCATTCCTCCTTTAAATTTTGTTTTTGGTGGTTACTGCTCGTAAATCGGCTGAAAGGTGGGAGGGTTTCTTATTGTATTATCTGCTAGGGGATAACTTGGAGGTCTCATTGCTGTGTCTGTGGGGGGCGATATAGGGATATCACAGTACTTGTAGAGTAGATTTGTTCAGTAGCTGGTGTTACTTCCTCTACCAATCTTCTTAGACAGGGATACTCCATTTCGGCATTGGCAGCGATTAATTCCATAAATTGTTCTTGCTCCCCACCACCTTCGCTTACAAAAGGGTTGGTCCATTAATTAGAAGAAGGATAGATATCCCATTGCGGCTGCTGTTGGGTAGTGATTGTGGATAAGTATTGTATATAGTTCAGATAAGAATGCTCAGATTCCTCATAATCAAGAGTAGGGTCCATGGACCGTGGTACAGAGGCCCGTGGGCTTGCATCCACTTCATGGTCTTGCTCAAAATTATTTTGGATTGAGTTATTCTGAACAAGGACAGTTGCTGATTCCCTTGGTAACAGAAGGGAAAATATGTCTTGGGCTGTGAAATGCCTGGGACTCTGTGAAGTAGATGCTTGATTTTGTGTAGGTCTATTAATAGGAGGATCAGTTGACCTGAATCCTTTGTTGACTCGTTCTTTATAACTAAGATGAGATACTTCATATACTTCTGGAATAGCTATTTTTCAAGTATTAGCTATGCAATCTTTTGCTGTTGAGAAATATAAACTGGGAGGTTAGTTCTATTAAATAAGAGAATTTGTACTTCACCTTAGTAGTCGGAGTCAATAACACCTGCTCCTACTTATACACCAGTTTTCCATGCCATGCCTGAACGAGATGCTAGCCTTCCATAATATCCATAGGGAATTTCAATTCTTAGTCCAGTATGAATTAAGTCTCGACCGTATGGTTCGATGACTGTTGCATGACTGGCTGATATATCTAAGCCAGCAGATCCTTCAGTTTGCCTTGTGGGCGTAACTGCATATGGATAGATTTTGTTAACTAGAATATGAGGTTCTGTTGTTGAGGAATATCTTTCACTTGGTATATCTTCTATTTGTTTTGGATTATTGTCTTTCTCATCACCCCAACCTGATGGAGGGGGAAGTTCTAAATCAAAAGGAATCTTCGGGATATCATAATTGACATAATAATCAAACTTTCCGCTTGGTTGCCCCAGAGTATCCCATCTTCCCATTTTGTATTTTGAACTTTGCTTTCCCTTATAGACCTCATTATTCTCTTCATAATATTCTTCTGTCGTTCCATCATAGTTCATAAAGACTCCAGGTTGAGTTTCTATAAGAACCGCCAAAGTCTCATATACTTCTTCATCTTTATTATTGTAATTTGGTGCTTCTGATGGTTGTGCAGCAGTATAATTACTGAAACTTAATGAGATTCGTCCGTCCATCATTGTTTGGCTATTCACTTATGCAGGTTGCATTGGTATAGAGATTTGGGTTGGATTTATGACCCAATTTAGTCCCTGCAGGTTTCTTGTGGAAAATCTTCTTCCAAGAAGAGCATTTATCCCATGAGAGGTCAAATAATCCACTACTCCCTGCACTTCATAAACAAACCCAACATTAGGTGTATTAGAAAGTCTACCAACCATTCTCCTGGTGACTAGCAGGTTTGCTTCACTATTCTGCCAGGCCTCATATCCTCGTGCAAGGATAGAGATCTAAATATTGCGGTAAAAGTCTTCAATAGTCATCATGACTTATGGAATAACATAAATCATATGGCTTCCACGCGTGAGGTCAACTTCCATTGTTGCCAGAATAGCTTGGTCTCCTTGCCATCGGTTATCTCTGAAGACAATTAGTGTCATTGTGCCTGTTGGAGCAGCGGGGACCGGCAAGAGGGGAGTGAATTGCCTGCAAATTAAACTATACCCTCCTCAAGCTATTTCAACTCTAAAATAAAGCAACACTTAATAAAAATGACAGAAAAGAAAACTCAGAGATTTAACCTGATTACAACCAAGAGGGTTGTTAATCCAGGGCGATGGAAAGCGCAGTAAGAAACTCCTTTGAAGGCGGAGAAGCCTTTTACACTTTGAGAGCACAGAGGTTGCTTAAACAGAGATTACAAGAGTTGAGTTTTGTTCAAAATCGTTGTACTGTAAAGCTGCTCGAGATCCTCTTTATATAGGGGTTCTAGAGCTTATCGGATGACCTGATCTTCGGGATCAGGTTTTGACTCGAGAGGGATCGGTCGACCGATCCCCAGGTTCGGTCGACCGAACCTGCTGTACCTGCCCAGTCTTCTGTCCAGGTGCAGTCTCTGTAGATCGAGCTTAGGTTCGGTCGACTGATCGGCCAACGGTCTCCAGCTGAGTTGGCCCGATCAGTTTGCTCGACTAAGTCTGTGGATTAACTTTGGTTCGGTCGCCCGATCAGGAGGTTCGGTCGACCGATTAGCTTTACCAACGGTCAGCTTCTGACGTGGCATTGACGGTCGGCTGCTGATTGACTTCGGTTAATGAAGGGTTCGATCGACCGATCAATAGGTTCGGTCGACCGAACCATTGACAAGTCAACTCCAGTTGACTTGCTCCGGTTCGGCTCCTTGGGTGATTACGGCCATCCGGAATAGGGCTCACCCGAACCCAGTTCCCGGCCTTCTCCTCGAGCAGTCTTCCGTCCGGCTTCTCGTCCCTCGAACGCCGTGCATGTTCTTCTCGCTCCACCGGAGTACTCTTTCGCAGCTCTCCCGTCCTTCGGACGCACCGAGCCCGTCGGCTCCCTTCCCGTGCCGTCCTTCTCGCCAGCTGCGTCTTCCGCTCAACTTCCTGTGCTCCTAAGTTCCTGCACACTCAGACACAGGGATCAGACAAAACGCAGGACCTAACCAACTTGGTTGATCACATCAAAACTACCACGGGGTCCAACAGTGCCTTCATATTGCCTATGCAGTATTTGAATTCGTACCTGAAGAACTCCCAGGTGGATGTACTGCATGCGGCTTCTTTGAAGCTGGGCAAAGCTTTCTTCTTGAATAAAATTTCTATCAACTTAGTGATTGTCAGTCACCAATATTGCTTCTTCAGATCTGTGCACATAAACTCTGTGATGTGCATCACCCCTTCTGGAGTGATATAGTACTTCTGCTGGTACTATAGCGACCCGTTCTTGCATTGAAAGTTGTAACTGAACTTCTGGCTCCAGTTGTTGCTCAAGAGTATATCTTGATGGTGTTCCACCAGTGAGTTGACGTCCAATCCTTCTTGCTGCTTGTTGAGTGTTATAAAGATGTTGTTGATTTCTTCTATAGCTTCTTATTTGATCTTCAAATAGAGGAGTTGTTGCTACTTGTTATTCTGCTCTGGTGGCGGTGGCCATACTCCCTTTAATTTTTCTTGTTCTTGTTTTAGGATTTTGTATGGATCTTTAAAAACTCTTAACTTTCTAGGCTTCTCTTTAGGTTTAGGGGAGGCCAAGTGATAGGTTTTCAAGTTTAGAAATTAGGTCTGGTGGTAAAGAAGGGGTATTTTGCTTTCGAAGGTCTTGTTGAATTTCATTTAGGGTTTCAGCTATTTGGACAAGTAAATGGATCTGGGTGTTGTTTTGTTTAATTATCGAAGCGATTCTAGGTGTTATGCCCTGATAATCACTTGGTTTAGCAAAACCAATGGATGGATTTTTCTATGGAATCAGTGGCGAAAATAGCTTCACGATATGAAAATGTATTTCTTGAAGTAACAAAAGTGTTCATAAAACTTATCAGAACTTACAGGGACTCTTGTTCCTTGGGCGAGGGCAGTTCCTTCCCAGAGAACCTTATACAGATGTGCCCTTGGTCTTCTTAGGCCTTCCTTGTTGTTTATACCAAGTTAGGATCTGTCTTTTTGCTTCTCAAGGTTGCATAATACCAACAAGCTTAAGTAACACCAATCATGCAAACTATAATATAATTAAAATACTTGACTTTTTTCTGTAGCCTTTTTATTTCTTCTTCACACCATATAATATAATTACGTTGTTCGTGTATTAGATTGTTAGGATTGAATGGTGTAGCAGGAGCAGGAGTGACTGGTACCTCCTTATTAAAGTAGTAGGGTCCGCAGAGATTGCAGACTGTAAGGAAGCAATCTAGGCAGTGTATTCGCGCCCTTTGTACAGTTGCTCGCTTGCAGCAGGTACACATGTGAGACTGAGGAGCAAATATCCTTATATCTTTGTTCATCTGCCACAAAAAAACGAGAAAGTTGTTGTTGAAGGGCTCAAGAATTTTTGCCCTATTCCACTTAAGGCATCCATATATATTTGAAATAGATATTTCTTTAAATATTCTCAATCTCAATTGTCCCCTATTGGAAAAGATAGAAAAGTGGGGATATTAAAAATCATCGGCTAAAAATTAAAAAATAATAATAATGTGGCAACACACGCGTCATTTATGTTATTTTATTTTTATTAAATGTAAAATTAAATATAAATTAATAAAATAATAATGGATTATAAATATTTAGTTGGTGAGATATTTAATTATAAATTTTAAAAATAGATATTTGGTGAGTAAATATTTGATTAATAGAATATTTAATCATGACATTTGATATTTGAGATACTTGATTGATGATTTAAACATGAAAAATATTTGGAATGCTCTTAGGCATAAAAATACTTTAAATATTATCTAAATAAACTAATTAGAGTTGGGACTTATATATATATATATATATATATATATATATATATATATTTAAATCTCATTTAATATATAGTATTGAATAATTAGAAAAAAAAAATCATCAGTCATTTTACTGTAAAGTGTATTCACATTCTTCGTTATTGAAAAAAGCTCACTTAGGAGTGATAGTAGAAACAAATAATATCAAAATAAGGTAAATCAATCTAATCAACGTAATATAAACTTGTTTTAAGCACAATCCCCGACAACGGTGCCAAAAACTTATTAACGTTAAGCAAGTGTATGGATACGTCGTCAGTAATAAAGAAAGATATCGTATCTACAGGGACTGGTTATAACCACTAAAGATATCTCAACACGAATTAGCTAAACAACTAATCAATTGATTTATAGAAAACTAAGTGCAACTATAGAAAGTAAAGCATAAAAACATGAATAAGGGCTATGATAAAAGGATGTTCTAGGAGTTTTAATTTCTTTGTAATGTTATTCAATGTAAATGATCTACCAAATCTCATTTCTCAATTGTCCTTCATTTGTAGAGGATTGTCGATTCTCTCTTGCAATAGACAATCGACCTAGGACTAAAATCTATCTCTAATGTGATCAATTAGGAATGGTTTCTATGATGCCCTTACACGGGCTTGCCTGTCACGTGCGCCCCTCGAATAATCAACATAGAAATTCATTACTTCTCAACCATATCAAGATATAAAAGATTAATGCATACAATCTATCCTATCCTCTTGAATGACCTTGTTTCACCTTTAAGATTATTCCTCAATCGTCCTTACACAGGCTTGTCTGTCACGTATGTCCCTTGGATAATCGAATGAGGTATTATCTCTACAAGATCCATATGATACTCAAACATTTAATCAAGTATGGTAATCAAGTCCAATCACAACAATTCACACAAGATCAAATAGATATAAACAAAACAACATCATAGAAATAGGAAATTGGCAAATCCACAAGAGTTTACATCAAATCATATTACAAATACTCCCTCTATCCTAGAACAAAGAGATCTTATCCATAGAACAAGAAAAGAAACCCAAAGACAAGAAGATTACAAGCATCTTGATCCCAAAATCCAAGAAGAGAAAGGGAAGAAAAGCTTATCTACGATGAAGAATGGTTTTCAGATCCAATCCTCGTCCTCAGAGTCGATTCATTGAAGATCTGCCCTTAGATCACCAGAAAATCCCTCCAAGAAGGTGAGGAATTACTCAAATCTTGATCTCTCCCAAAAGGGAGAACTCCCCCTTCAAATGGTGGAAGAAACCCTTATATAGAGCAGAGATTTTGGGTGCCACACGACCCCGAGACCCGGCCGTGTGTGAGACACGGCCTAGGTCATTCTCTTCGCTGCCCCTCTCACACGGTCGTGTGATGCACACGGCCGTGACATGTTCTGCCACTGCCACCCTTGCACGGTTGTGTAGATCTACATGGTCCGTGCTGCCTCCAATTCTGGAACTCATGCACGACCGTGTCTGAGACACGACCAGGGCTTGTTTGTCTTCTGGGAAAATTGCACGGTCGTGTCTAGGACACGATCATGTACTGCTTTGGCTCTGGAAGGCTTGCACGGGTGAGCATCACCACACGACCTAGGTCAATCTACCATACATAATCGTGTAGCACTCCAAGATGGTGTCTTCCTCCTTTCGTTAGCTTGCAGATTTGGCCTCGATTATAAATTCTTCTCCAAATACGACTCCTGCGTACAGGAAATACACAAAAGTAGATCTCCAAACAAGAAGAGTAAATATGTTAAAAGCAAAGCTGGAAGAACAAAAATGCATAGATAAAGCATGCGTAAAATATATGAATGTGCGTCAAAACATGCTAAACAAGTGTACACAATCTACGCACATCAGTGGACCAACAAATGTCATCCCCAGCCGATGGTGGAAATTGGAGGCCAAGCATGGAGCATAGGGCCACTTCGTAGGACTGTTTTTGCCCAGGTTACCTTATCGGGTAGGTTAGTTTTAGAGGTGCCAGCTATTCTAGAGCCTCTCCATGAATTATTGACCTTTATTTTTGAATTTTAGTTTTTGGTTTATGTCTATTCTTTTTATAGTTATAATTAACTTGATGATATTCTAAGTCTTGGTGGGATTTAGATTTTGAATTTGTTGGTCTGGGTTTGTATTTTGATTTTTGGATTGACTTATTTGATTTTATATAATATATTTTTTCTTTGGGTATGTAGTATTGCTTAAGTCCTACTTGCGTGGTTAGGCACGCTTTCAGAACCCAAACTTTACTTGATTGTTTGTGTTGGGTTATTAATGATTTAAATGTTTTATTTGAACTTGACTTGTAGCCAAGTCCAGTTTTGTTGTAGATTGCTTTTTGATTATTTAAAATTAAATCTAAATTCTTAGATCTTGTTGTAAATTTTTCTAAGATATCTTTTAATTTATTAACTTCTATTTTTAGTGATAAATTTTCCTCCTAAGTGTTGGATCTTGAGTTGGATTTAGATTTTTGATTTGTTCCTTAGATTTTGATTCTCTTCAAGGAGAAATTTGTTTTCTTTTTCTAATTTAATTAATTTACTATTTAGGCATGCAATAATTTTAAAGAATTTTTCTATTCAAATTAAAGTTTATCTCGTCGGGACCTTCGGAAATAAGTACGGACTCGTGGCTCGATTCGGCTTCGGACCCGTCTTCCGATTCATCCTCCGACTCTGCTTCAAGGGCCATCAACGCGAGGTGGCTCTGGTGCTTCTGATCTTCGGCCTCTGATTTGTCTGAGGAAGAGTCATCCCAAGTTACTTTGAGAGACTTCTTCTTGGATGTCTTTGTCTTGTCACTCTTCAGTTTCGGGTACTCGTTCTTGTAGTGGCCCTTTTTGTTGCATCCGAAGCAGGTCACGTTCCTCGATTCGTTTGGGGAGTTGATATTTTGCAGGTCCTTTTTACTGAAGCTTTTCTTCCTCCTGGTGAACATCTTTTTACCGGGTTCACCAGATACTCTTCGTTTTCAGAATCCTAGTCAGACTCATCTTCAGCCTCAGGCTTTGTCTTTGTTCTTTCCTTGGAGGAACCTACAAATAAGGCAATACCTTTCTCGGTCTCGGCGTTAGTTTGTTCGTGTAACTCTAATTCACAAAATAACTTGTCTAACTTTAATTTAGATAAATTTTTGAAAATTTTGTAGGCATCCATAATAGATGCCCACAAATTATTACGCGGAAAAGCGTTTAACGCATACCTGATAAGATCGCAATTTTCCATTTGATGGCATATCGCATGGAGTCCGTTGAGGATATATTTGATCCTCATGTGAAGGACTCACCATTTCTCCTTCCTGTATTTTAATATTAAATAATTTATTTAAGAGGAGGTCGCGTTTTGTTACCTTAGCATCGTTAGTTCCTTCGTGTAGCTCGATCAATTTGTCCCATAGCTCTTTCACGTTTTGATGCGGTCCTACCCGGTTCAACTCCTCCTTTGTCAGCCCACATTGTAGGGTGTTGAGGGCTTTGAAGTCCGTTGACGACTTTTTCTTCATGTCCGGAGTCCACTGTTCTGGGTCCAGTGGAATTCTGGAGTTGTCGACCGTCACCTTGTAGCCTCTGGTGACGCTGAACCATTGGTCGAAGTTTGTCTTCAGGTAGACTTCCATCCGCTTCTTCTAGTACAGAAAATCATCCCCATTGAATAGGGGAGGACGTACTGTGCTAAAACTTTTAATTTGAGACATAATCAATCTGCACACAAGTAAACAAAAATAGGCAAGAAGTCCCAAGACTTGGTCTTGGATTAGTAGTGCAGGAAATAATTTAAAAATTGAATTAGTATTGCACCAATTCAGATTGATTGCGATGAAAGAAAATTTTCCAAAAAGGTAATAGTACCAGTTTAGAAAATTACGAAAAAATTGAAAATCGAAAACAAAATGAAAAAGGTTTCACCCCCTTGTCTAATTGTTGGTTGCACCAAATCAGAGTGGTACTTGCTCTGATACCACTTGTTGGATCGATGAGTTCCGGTAGAGGGGGGTGAATAGCGATTTCAAAATTATCATAAAGTACGCAGCGGAAAAAGAATAAACAAAAAGAAAGAACAACGCTAACACAAGTTGATTTACTTGATTCGAAGACTTCGGCAACTCCTACTTCAAGGCCCGCACTCGTTGAGTGCTTTCGTTGGACAATCACTAATAATTCGTAAGGAAGTTACAAAAAGAAGTACAGGAATTATTATAAATGAAAAACCGATAATAATTAAAAAGACAGAAAAATAAAACTTGTCGGAGAGTCTTTGCAGCGTTGCAGGAGCACAAGAGAGTAGTTTTTGAGTTGTTGTTGTGACTCCAGCTTCTACCCTCCTTATATAGACGGTTCGGGGCACCTGGATCCTTTCGGGCGTCTTAAATATAACGTAGCTGAGCCAACCAGGGATCTCCACGTGGCGAAGTGACGTTGAGGATATATTTTGCATTCCGGGCGCCCGGATCCCTTCTGGGCGTCCAGACTCCATTTTCCAGCAACTTCATTTCCCTATAAGAAAATGTTAGTCCGAAGCATAAATGTAAAATATTCTACAAAACAGAATGTTAGCACAGTTTATGATCAAAAGAATAGTAATTAGATTACGTTTCCTCGAGACCGGAATCTAGTCATGATCTCGACTCAGATATTCGAAATGGATCCATGCCGGATCGACGCCTAATGTTCCCTTCCCAGGAACGCGTCCTCATAGTCACTCCCCTCCAGTGACTTACCTTCACTTATCTGCCAGATGTTCAGTCAGCCCTTCGACTCGTCTGGACTTCGTGTCAGCTATCCGGTCAGCCCGTCGACCTAGCTGAACTTCGTGCCAAATGTTCGGTCAGCCCGTCGACCCGTTTGGACTTCGTGCCAGTTATCCGGTTGGCCCGTGGACCTAGCTGGGCTTCGTGTCAGACATCAGGTCAGCCCGTCGATCTGTCTGGGCTTCTCCTACACACTCGATCAGAGTGTTAGATAACAACGAAACTAACTTAACCTATTTTGTCATTTATCAAAACTTGAGTTAGACCGTTAGTGCTAACCTCACCAATAGCTTGTTGCATATTGAATACAGAAAGAAAATATAATCTATAGGTGAAGCATATTGAAGCAGATTTCTGGAATTGCTGATTTCTTGGTTGCCTTGGCCGATTATCATTTTGATAACATTTTGGTTGATCTTTTGGTGAGTTTAATTATCCGAGACAGATGAAATTTTAAGTGTGGGGAAGGGAACTTTTCTTCATAAGTTGATGTGAGATTACTTGAGTGTTCAATTGAAGGAATTAAAGTGGAAAAATAGTAAAAAAAACAAAATACTGGCAAGACTAAAAGTATCAAGTGTGAAGATAGAGTATCAAGAATTTTAGATGACCATCAAATTAAATGAGAGGTTAGCTTGATCTTTTGAATTGGTAATGACAAATGGTATTCATCTCTTTTCACACAAAATTGGTCAACTCATCAAGTATATTCCTCCGATACTCTCATCTTCTCATTTTTTTCATTGAATTATTTTCTTTTGCCTATTCCATTCACTTTAATTGTTCTTCTTGATTTCATTTCAATTCTTGATGATAAAATCCTTTTGATTCATGTATGCTATGTTTTATAGTGATGGAGAATTAGAAAATAAGCAAGTTTATGGTAGTGAAATGTTGTGAGTTGCATTGAGTGAGCTCCACTTATACATGTTTGAGGGTGAGAGATAGAATAGGTGAATACCTTGTGAGATTGTAACTTGTTTAATTTTTCAATTGGATTGAAACCACCATACCTACTAATTATTGTTTGGATTGTATTCATGATTATTTTTGATCTTTAGATGACCTTAGTTAATTATCTTTTATCATCTTCTAAGTATTGCTAGGGAATTTGTGTGGAGATGATTTTAGATTTTCTTGACTTGAATGGGATGTCCAAGACTAAGTGTGGGGGATGCAAAATCATGGTTATCAGCGTCTCGCTGGAGGTGCCTTCCAACCCTATAGAAGGCGCCTTCAGCCTACGGATAAGTTTTTCCGGGGACTATAAAAGGACCCCCTAGATCTAGGAAAGATGTAACAACTTGAGTATTCATTTCCTAGTAATAGTCTAAGCTGTTAGTGTGTGTAAGAAGCTTCTTTGCCTTCACCAAAGGAGATTCTTAGTGAGCTTTCATCTGTCTTGGATTAACAACTACCCCGGTTGTATCCAAGTAAATTCCGAGTCTCTTTATTTTAGTTTCATATTGTTTATTTTTATGCTATTGCTGCTAATTTAAGTTGAAAGAGGAGAAAGGTATTTTGTTTGAGTGTTTCAGGCAACTCAACCCTCTCCAACCGGCCTACCCGGTCCAACCCTTTCAGATTCAACCATGAGTAGTCTGCGAGTCTCTTATAGCTGTGCAGATAACTCAGCTATTTGTTTAAAGGCTTGGGTGGAAGATGCTTCAGGAGCTGGTTGCTTCAACGTCTCATTTTCTCGAGCTAAATCATATAGTTGGTGGGCCACGTTCATGTTGGTGACCCAGCGTTGTAGAATGAAAGTCGTTAATAAGGTACCTAGAGGAGAATAATTGAATAAGAAATATCTTACCTTAGTTTCTTCAAGAGAAAATTTATTTGCTAATTTGGTAGAAGTGAGTCCTTCAATTTGTTGGTGAGTCTCCGCCCATGCCATTGTTAAAGAACCTCCCAGTAATTTAGGGAGAGTGGAAGAAGGTGTGGATGAGAAAGACAAGGAGGTTTGAATTGAAGGTGGAGAGAAAATAAGAAAAAGAGGATCCTGAGTTTCTTGGGGAGGTAAAGGGATCTGCTACTGAAAAGTCATGACAAACCCAGGATCCGAGCTGGTGCTTTGTGTTAGGCAGTCTTCCTGAAACTGGACAGGTGGAGAAGCAAGAATAGGATATAAGCAAGATAATGTAAGTTCAGGGGAAGTAGTAGGAAATGACTTGTCTTTTGGGAGAGGGCGCTAGAGTCAATTTTCTCCTTGGACGTTTTCCCTTAGAAGCAATCTCTTGCACTCTCTCTTGCATCTTCGGGGGAGCAACTTCTGGTAATAAAGGTGAATTTGTAGGTATTTCTTCTGGAATGGCTTGTGAGCGAGATGCAGCCACTTGATAAACGGAGGTCTCATTTGAGGGAATAGCAGGAGGCTGATTTCGCTCATCTTGGAGTTCTTTCTCTTTGGCCAGAAGTGCCTCCTCTACCAGAGTAATTTTCTTGTCGACCAAAGCTTCAAATATAGCGTCCACTACATTAAATAAAGAATATTTTAGTTAGTAAAAATGTAGTGATGAAGGTGTTATAACTTACCAAATGAGTAGTGCAATTTCTTTTGAACAGGGCTTAGACTAACAAGGTACAAAATGTCACTGTGTATCTATTTGTGAATGTAAAAACAATGATCAAGTAGTCTATTGGAATAAGTAGAGAAGGTTGGCTATTGGTGAAGTTTTTTTATATCAGGTAGAGGGAGGGGGAGAAGATTGCCATGAAGTAGGTCATGTGATGGGTCTAGGAAATTTTATGAAAAATAAGCATGACTTCCAACCCTTGATGGACGAAGACATCTCCTCAAAGAAAATCATTTTTGGGCAGGATTGGAAAAGAAACACTCCCAGTTTTGATTTTTTTTGATAGGAGAACATTAAAAAGCTTTGAGACGTAGGAGGAATGTTGAAGAGATGAAACAACATGTATAGCCCACATAGATATTAGAAAGCATTTGGGGCAAATTGCTACGAAGGAATGTCAAAGTATTGACTTATCTATACTAAGAAGGGAGGAATGAGAAAACATAAACCTGTCACTAATTGATCCTTGAAGAAAGTAATATAGTTATCAGGAAAAAGATGAGGATAGGCATCGAAGCGGGGAACCTTAATATGATACTCTTTAGGGATTTCATATTGAAGACGAATGGAAGTCCTATCGGCGGTACCAAAAGATGAATGAATCTGAGCGTGCCAAGGGACCAATGATTCCTTAGCCATAGCGGAACACGGAAACAACTAATGGATAAGTAACTTACTGAGTCCTTATGGAGAGGAGGTAGCAGAAGAAGGTCGAGAAAAATGAAGGGGCGCCGGGTGTTGGAAAGGGTCAAGAAAAAGAATCACCGAGAAATAAGTTGAAGAAGACGAGGGGTAAAGAAACAAAAAAGGCTTAAGGTTCTAGTGTAACATAGCTAATAAGGATCGTCGTTGAATTGAAATGGCATGTGTAGGGAAAGTCGTTGATTTGCTGAGGAAAATATGTGATAGGACACTAGTAAAGAGGCATGTGAATGATTGCTTCAAGCATACCGATAAATGAGCATTTATGATGGACATGACAGACGAAATCATGTTTGGGCCGAGACGATATATCTTCACGCACCTCCAACATTCTTTCTCCATTAAAGGAGCAATTACTAATGAAAGAATTTCAAAAAGTTGCTTAACTCTCTAGGCATGAAAAGAAAATATAAAATAATAAGGTAGATGAGTAAATAAATAGAACTAAAACTGGTATCTAGTCAGTCGGTTACACACACTACAAGAAAAAAGCCTAACAACAACGATTTTTCACCGTTGTCGTAACCCATTTTGAATTGTTGTTAAAGGTCGTGTTGTTAAAAGGGGTGCCCAAAGACAACAGTTTTTAACCGTTGTCTTTGAAGGCAAAGACAACATTTTTACAACGGTGAAAAATCATTGTCTTTTCATTCAACGACAACAGTTGTTCACCGTTGTCTTTGAGCATATGCTTAGGCTCTTCAACAACAGTTTTGAACTGTCTACGACAACGACTAAAAAACGTTGTCTTTTTTGCCAATGACATCGGTTGACAACGGTTAAAAACTGTTGTCTTTTTTGCCAATGACATCGGTTTGACAATGGTTAAAAACCGTTGTCTTTTTAGCGAACAATGTTCATTAACATCAGTTTGTCACTGTTGTCTTTTAACGCCATTGACAACAGTTTGACATATTTAAACTGATGTCTTTGGGTACAATATACAACATTTTGACAATAAATAAAAAACTTATTAATCTTTTCCTACTCAACGGTTTATAAAAAACATCATCATCCAGTGCAAATTTCATCCAGTGCAAATTTCATTGATTAAAAACCTACATAATCAATATTTACATTAATGCAAATTTCATTAAAGTACCAAACATCATCATCCAAACATCATTAAAGTACCAAACATCAACATTCAAACATCACACAAGTTTACACAGCCAAAAGTTTATATATATCACACATATATATAAAGTCCAAAGTATCTTGTTTTGTTGGATCAAATCTTCTCCACCTGTGCATCTTCTAAACACCATATTGAGAACTGCAACCTTTTCTGCTTTCTCCTCCCTCCTAGCTTCTCTTTTCTTCTCCTTTCTGGGTATGGTCATTATATTTTCCCTGAGGTAAATAGCATATGATTGCAAGTTAAGTCATTTCCCAGGAGTAAATGGCATAAAGATGATGATGACAAAGACGTTGTACACATTTGAATATGATAACAATACTTCTTTCTAGGCATAAACTAAAATTACTGCATACCACACTTTCAGTTCAAGTTATCTACAAAATATCATTGATCAAGAACCTACAATCCAAACATCATCATCCAAACATCATTAAAGTACCAAACATCAACATCCAAATATCACCAAAGTTTACAAAACTAAATAGTACCCATAACAATATATCACACATATATATGCCAAAGTATCTTGTTTTGTTGGATCAAATCTTCTCTACTTGTGCATCTTCTAAACACCCTTTTACTTCCTGTGAAAATAAAAATCACATGATTTTAATCCAATTCAACAACAACAAGTCTAGCTAGTCTCCAGTAATATAGAGCTTTAGAGTTTGCAAAGTATATAACAAAAACTGGCTAACAAGGTTTGTTATTTTCTTCATTGTGATATACTCTAAATTAAACTTCTCATACAATATTTTCATATAGTAGATCCTAAAAAATAGAGTATCTTCCAGAACCATCGGATAGCATGAGCTGCTCCAACAGAAAAATCAAACAGAAAACATTATGCCATGCAAGAGAAATCAAAAATAAAAACAAGAAATAAATTTCAGACTTAAAACTAGAAGGCATTATTTCCTTTATTTATTTATGTTCTGGAGAAAAGGAAGTCACATAATATATATTACTTGTCTGGTTCTTGATCAGCCAACCATTCCCCTGCAAGAAAAATGCCCATTACATATCTAATGGGAAACTATATCCATCACATTTGGCTGCAGATTATTACCTTTAACTTATAATAATCGAGCTTGATTTAATCCATCAAAGGGGAGCATTGCAAGCTTTCCAACACAAGTTGGTAATTTTAAGGTTATCATTTTGTTTTAACCTTTAATAATAGTACATTTGCACTACAACACTATAGAACTGTCTTATATTAATTATGTATTTCCCTTTTTATTGTACTTCTTGTGCAAGTAGGTCATCAGTATTACTTCGCCCACAACTACGGAGCGTCCAATTCTTTAAGAAGAAGGTAGTTGAACAGAATCTTAGAAGCAGTTGCAAAAGTCATGACCAATTCAAAAGTTATCGAATGGAAAGGGAAAACAAAATTTAATCCTTGTTCTAATCGATCTCGATAAAGTAAAGTAGTTGAACGAAGTATGATGGTAAAAGGAAGTCAGCACAGTAAAGGCAAATACATCAAACACAAACTAATTACCTGACAGGGATATTGGCTCTCGTGCTAGGGGATTGATCCTTTCTCTGCCCAGTGATCCACTCGCGGAGGCCTTTCAGCATTCTCCTTAGAGGTCTCACTTTCCTCCATGATCTATAATAGGCAGATTGCAAGTATATATTTTAAATGCCAAGTCAAAATTGTAAAAGGCAAACTAATCTGGGAAGAAAATATCCCCATATCAATATGTTAATTGTTGCTCATTGGATGCTCGAAAGCTTCAGGTTCGATATGCTTAGTTAATAGCCTTAACATGTGATTTTTACAAAACATATGACATGATAATTGTAATTAGATTTTTTTACTTGTAAAAAATCACTATGGGCATTGAAACTTAACAGACTTTATTGATCTGAACACTTAACATCACAAATGTTCAAGCTTGCCACTTTTCCCTGCATCAATAATGCATTGAAACAAGGTATCACGCAACCAATCCAGGACAGTTTGCATGTCATTCTAAATTGAAAAGTAAACTTTTGTTAGCAAAAAAGACAACTTGATAACATGCACTTTGGAGGTGGGACTAGGGGAAATTATCAGGTCACTTTACACTATAATGGAATAAATCCTGGTTAGGACCTGATTAATATGGAACTAAACAGGCTACACTATACAAAAAAAGTAAATTTCAATAGAGGGAGAATACATATAATGTAAAATACCGAAAATAGGCGAATATTAATAAGGGAATTTTTCGGAATTTTTGGAAATTTTTCAGGAATTTTTCGGAGCTCGTATGGACGAGTTCATGAGAATAAAAACAGGGCCCGGGAAAGCTTGTTTAGGCTACCCTGTTTTAATGAGGAAAAGATTTATTTTTTCTTTTTCCTTTTTCTTTTCTTCTTCTCTTATTCTTTCCCCGCGAGCCGTGCGTGCCCTATTTCCCCGACCCCGAGCAGTTCCCCTTTCTTCCTCTCTTCTCACTCGGCGCCGATCTCTTCTCATCTGGTGCCCTAGCCACAGCCGACGCTGCCTGGAGAAGCACCGAGCCGATCCTCTTCCCCTGCTGCCGATCCTCTGCCGCCGTCAAACGGAGAGTACCGGCCACCCTTCGTCTGCCCTCGAGCCCGAGCCACATTGCCGAGTTCTCTTTTCCCTCCGTGTCGTCTGCCCTAGTCGCCACCGGCCACTACCACCAGTCCGACCATGCGCCGCCGATGCCTGTGTCCTAGCGCCGGCCGCCCTCTCTGCTGCAACTTGGCAGCACAACCACCACCGGCGAGCCCTTGTTTGCCGACCTCAACAACCCCTTTCGGTGACTTCAGCTTGGGGAAGAAACTATTGGCACATAGGTAAGGGATTTTGATTTTTTTTTAGTCTTGAGATGTAGAGGTTTGAGATTTCGGATGTGGTGTTTATTAGGAATGAAACATCTTGGCAGTGTCGGCAACTGAAATTTCAGTGGTAGAGATCCAACATCCATTCTTCTTGGTGGTACTCTGGCAGTTGTTGTGTACTAGGTTAAACAAGGTGTGGCTACCGTAATTTATAGCTTAATCTGAATGAATGCTAGTTTCATGTTTGGATTGGATAGTTGGAGTATATTGACATGAATGGTTAACTAATTGAACTGGATTAATTTATAAGGAGAATGGTTGTGAAAGAAATGTTGGATACATGATGAAATTAGCTAAATAAAATATACTGTGATCGCAGGACTTGGATTCGGGACGAGCGTCTCGACAAAGGATTAGTTTGACACGATCTACATCTAAAGGCGGGTACCTCTTGACTTATCTTTTATGATATTGTCATTGGATATGCATAGTATTTTATAACTACAAGCAATGAACATGTTTGTCTTTGGTATGTCACTGTTTGATATCCATAGCATGTTAGGTTTGTCGCCTGTGATGTATTTGTGCTTATATCACATGATTTGTTGCCATGAGTATCTTATTGCCATGAGTACTTTATTACCTTATGTATCTTAGTTTCTAGAGTAAGTGACATACCATGTTTTACTGAGGTTAGGACTAGGTTCTGGATTTTTGGTTTTAGTCATGTGTATCTAGATTATCTGATACTTAGGTTTTTATGCCATGACTGGCTTGTGTACCTCTGTTTGTTTGTCATATATGGTTCGTGTACCTAGACCTTGTTCTTTGATCTGTGCATATTGTTGGTACATAGGTTGTGGAAGGGGGATATGTTTAGGATCTAGGTTGTTATACCAGAGAAGACCTGTATATCCTGGATCCGTGGATTTTACCTACTGATACTGTGGTACCCATATTATATATATATGGATTTTTCTATGCTGATCAGGATATACCATACTTGTTATGTTCGGGACATATGTTTTGATATTCTATCTGACCTGTGTACTCTAGATTTTGGTATGTGACCATCGCTTTTACAGTACCCATTTTGTATATATGGATATGGTTATGTTGATCATTTTTTGCTATGTATAGTGACATGCATCATGATTGCATCTATGTGCGATTATCGGCTCCACTATGGTTGAGCCCATCGCTCGTTACATACTGCACACACCCCACTCATGGTTTAGTGGTATATCGGGCGGTGTGTGCGGTTCTGCTGTTTAGCTCCGTTGGTCATATGACTCAGCGTGGTAGCCGTGCTCTGTTTGGTCTCGCTGGCATTTAGTGTAGCAGCTTGGTAGCCGGCAGATGATGGACTCTGTTTGGCTCCGTTGGTCAGGTGACTCAGCGTGGTAACCGGCAGAGATTTCCTCCCCGTCATCGTGTACCGGGAGATGAGAGCATTGAGCTCCCCCATTTATGATTTGGGATCACAGGACAGGAGTACTCCGACAGCATTCCGTCCACTCGGTCACTGTTCAGGAGCAGTGATGTTAGAGTGCACGGTCATCACATGCATTGATTGCCTTTATTTGTTTGTGTTTGCTGCACTTATATGCTGCATTTTGGTGGATGCATTTGTTTGACATGCATACAGGAGACATACTGTGTATCGGTTTGATGACCCTTTAGATCAGGATAGGAGTTCCTGGTGAGTACAGCTTCCTTGGTTACTTATCAGTTTTGTATATTTCCTATATATTATTCAGAAGTTGTATTCCATGTTTATTACTGTTAAATATATCTTACTAGGCCTGTCTATTGGTATTCGCTGAGTTGTTGAACTCACCCCCGTGGACTCTATATTTTTCAGGTACCAGGTTGTTATGATGTCGCTTGGAGTATCCTGTCTGCTGGTCCCCACGTCACATCAGAAGACTTATCGGTTTCACGTATGTTTTGTTTGTTTATGTATCAGTTTGTTTAGCTCTGTACTCCGATTTTATTTTTGGAGTGTTGATGTTGTTATGTGGTATTTTGTATTTGTTGTTGGTTGTGTAAGCCTAGCCGGCTAGCAGTTTTTGTGCTTTGGTTTGTATTGGGTTTCTGTCATTTTCGTTGTGTTGGTTTTATTCCAGCCGTGTGGGCTGATGATATATATATATAACTGCGTGGTTGTGTGTATATATTCCAGTCGCCTGTGGCTGATGTATATTATGACTGTAGAAATGCTTCAGATTGTCACCCGTACAGGGGAGGTGCTGCCGAAATTTCTTCGGACAGGGACTCCTCTGGGGCGTGACATATAAAAATCATACTTTTAGTTCAAAGATGGAACAAACCTGAGCACGAATAAAGCCAGAAAGAGCAAAAGTGGTATACTGGCCGATGTACACTCCATTATCATCCAAGTGTCCAATATTGATTTGGACGGATGCGTGATCCTTGGCAGTGATTAGTCTGTTCCTAGCAGAACTAGGGGAGAAAACGAAAGTTGGAAAAAACTGTTGGTGCAACCTTAGGTTAAGGTTGACCTGGTTGACCTGACTCGAGTTGACCTGACTCGAGTTGTGTTTTGATGTTTGACGATGTATGACGAGAAGAGAGTTGTATTCTTGATGTTTGACAAGAATAGATGTTTGGGAGATTGTTGGTGCAACCGTAGGTCAAGGTTGACCTGATTCGGTGAAAAGTCCAAGTACGGAGACTTGACACGGGGAAAAGTCCAAGCAGGTAGCTTGGCATGCGAAAAGTCCAAGTATGGAGACTTGGCACTGGAAAAGTCCAAGTACGGAGACTTGGCACGGGGAAAAGTCCAAGCAGGTAGCTTGGCACGCGAAAAGTCCAAGTATGGAGACTTGGCACGGGAAAAGTCCAAACAGGGAGTTTGGCGCTGGGAAAAGTCCTGGTGAGTGAAGCCAGGCAGTCGGAAAGTCCTGGTGAGTGAGGCCAGGCAAGGGAAAGTCCTAGTGAGTGAAACTAGGTGAGTTGGAAAGTCCTGGTGAGTGAAGCCAGGCAGTCGAGAAATCCTGGTGAGTGAAGCCAGGTGAAAATCCTAGTGAGTGAAGCTAGGTGAAAGTGAAAGTCCTGGTGAGTGCAGGCAGGTGGAAGTCCGGTGAGTGAAGCCGAGCATTCTGGTGAGTGAAGCCGGTGAAAACCCTAGTGAGTGAAGCTAGGTGAAAGTCACGGTGAGTGAAGCGGGCAGGAAAATCCAGATGGATCAAGGGTGATCGGACATCCGTGATGGGAAGTCCAAATAGGTCATAGAAGTGACCGGATACTTGGTCGGAGAGAAAAGTCTAAGTGGGTCAAAGGGATTGACCGGACACTTAGGGGAGTCCTAGCGGTCAAGGAGTGACCGGATGCTAGGCGCAATGTACCAACAGTCAAGATTGACCGGATGTTGGTTTGGGGAAAATTGTCTTGGATCGATCGGTGATCGATCCGATTGTGAATATTCGATCGGTGCGGTGACCGATCGAACACATCGATAGCATCTTGTGTGATAATTGATCGATCGGTGACCGATCGAGTCGATCGAGCCGAGCAGAGCGAGGCGCAGAGGGCTGATCGGTGCGGGACCGATCAGCCTGATCGGTCCCGGACCGATCAGAAACTCCTGATCGATGCGTGGACCGATCGGAGGTTCCTGATCGGTCCATGGACCGATCAGAGACAGAACAGAAGCGAAGGCTAGGGAATAGGATCGGTCTGTGGACCGATCCACATGGAGCCTGATCGGTCCACAGACCGATCCAGGTACTAGCCGTTGCGACGCAACGGCTAGATTTCTTCTGTGTTTCTTCGTTTTCTTCGCAGGTTATAAAAGGAGGGCTGCTGCTGCGAGCCTGCTCTCTTCTGCTTCTTCTCCTTCTTCTAGCTTGCTGCTGCTTGCGATCTGAGCTTTGTTGAGCTCTCCCCAGTAAGCTTCGTGTGAGCTTCCAGTCGACGGTCAGCTGCTGCTGTTGTCCGAGAAGTTGTTGCTTCACAGGCAGTCGACGAGAAGGCGAGTTAGTGTTTGTACATTGTTCTTGTCTTTCTACTTGTATTTCTTGTACTCCTTCTTGTTGTTGCAAGTTTTGTGGCGAGGTTTCTCCACCCAGAAGGAGTTCATATTAGCCGGTTTTCCGGGGACTCATCCACCGACGGATTGACTGGACTCGTCCACCTTACGGACACGCCGAGGAGTAGGAGCCCTAATCTCCGAACCTCGTTACATCGGTTTGTTTGAGGTTTGTCTTCTTTTCCTTCGTTTCTACGTGTCATTTTCCGCTGCGCTAACCCTAGTTTGTAGAAACGCGACGATTTGGGGTCGGCTATTCACACCCCCCTCTCTAGCCTCCGTACGAAGGATCCTAACAAGTGGTATCAGAGCAAGGTTGCTCTTCGTCGGATTAACACCCGTGGGAGCACAAGCTAGAGAATGGATAGACTCGGAGAAGACATTACGTTTCCACCCTTCTACGAGTGCTGCGACTTCGAGTATTGGAAGGTAAGAATGAGGTATTTTCTTATGTCTAACCTTGAAAATTGGAGTTGTGTTCAATTAGGTTTCAAGCCTCCGATGGACAAGAAAGGAAAAACCCTAGAGAACAAGGAGTGGACCAAGGAGTAAATCCACCAATCAACCATCAATGATGAGGTAACGAAAATCATTGAATTTTCTTTACCTAGTGATATTTTGTGTAAGATAGGAGGATACAATAATGCCAAGGAGTTGTGGGACAACTTGGCCAAACTCCATGAGGAGAGCCCCACTTCAAGCCATGAAGAGGAGCCTAGTGAGCCGAGTAGCTCACATCGTGGAGGTGAGGAATTAGAAGTTGAGGGCTACTCAACATCTAACGAAGAAGAGGAGGTGAGTTCTTCTTCAAGATCGGAGCACGAAGAAGAAGCTTCTACCTTCGGGAGGGATGAAGAAGAGAGCATCCATCCATCCTCAACCCTAGGTAACTCAAACACTTTAAGTTCAAGTAAATTGCATATAATGTGTTTTGAGTGTAGGGAATTTGGACATTACAAGAATAAATGTCCAAAGAAGGTTAGGAAGACTCCACCGGCACCAAAGGTCAAGAAAGCCGGAGTCCCGATACGTAAAGGCAAGGAGCACGTGGTGTGCTTCCAATGCAAGCAACGGGGACACTATAGGAGTCAATGTCCAAGGGGGGGGGGAACCTCGCAAGGACAAGAGAAAAAGCACGTGTATAGGGGGAGCTAAGGCAAACCCTAAGGTAACATTTAAAGCTCATTCTTGCAATTCTAGTAGGATGCATGCTAGTAGTCTTATTGCCATTGTCAATAATGATAAGCATGTTAACACTAGAAATCGATACATGTGCTTAGGAGCCAAGCATGTTAGCCTAGATAAGAACAATTCTAGAAATGCTAACCCTAGAATTAACTCATCTAAGGCTAAGGAAAATCTAGATAGAAATCCCAAATCATCTAGACACATGCCTAGGAATACCTCAAAGAAAAATGATAAATCAAAACTTGAGGTATTAGAGAAAGAAAATCAAGTCTTGAGGTCAAGACTTGATTCTCTAGAAAAGGCTCTTAAGGATTTGACTCTAGGGTCTAGGGGTCAAAAACCCAAGTCCAAGGACAAGAAAGGTTTGGGTCACAAACCTAAGTCCCAAGTGGTCAAGCCCACTTATCATAATGTTCCATTCGATTATGGAACAAAAACTAGGGCTAGGAAGACCACCACCAAGGTCACAAGGGGAGTCACCCCTAGAGTTGATCTTGATGAGTCCCAAATGACCAAGACTTTAAAGCCTAGAAGGGTCATTAAGAGGGTTGCTAGGGAAGTTATCCCTAGTGAATATTTAGTGAACCCAATGAGCTCTAATAGGTATTCGGTTCCTAGGAGTATCTTCTCTACTCCATAGATGGGTTAGAGAGTGTCAACTCCGATTAGAAGGGTAGTTAACCCAACTTTGAGGAAATTGACACTCAAGGAGCATTTTCAAGGTTTTTGGGAACCTTTGAAAATGAAATGGAATATTTACTCCTTGGAAGAGTAAAATGTGCCATCATGGAAAATGATGATGTTAATTTCAATTGGCACAATTTGGGAAAATCTAGAGAACTCTTGAGGAAAAATGAAACATGCCAAGATTTGGGGATAAATTTGATCTTTAAGTGACATGAATGAATCTAGAGTTCAAGAAGTGTCAAAATTAGGATTTTGGCATATTAGGGCAATCAAGGGTTAAAGCTTAAGTATTAGCTAAGGATACTTAGATAGGTAATCTAGGTATGTCTTATTCATGCTAAATCTTGCCATGATTATTTGCCTCACATGTCATGACATCATGGTTAATTTTATCATTTGATATGTCATGATAAAGCTTAGGTTCTTTATATGTCATGTTTATTTAAGTTTCAAACTTTATGCCATGACATCATGACATTGGCATATGCTTCTATTTATGATATTATTTCATGCCATGTCATCATCTCTTGCATTAATGATCAATTTAAATTGATTTAAGGATAGAAACACAATTTGATATTGAGATCAAATTGGTGTTTAGAAAATGCATGAGAACTTAGCCTAAGATGACTTAAACCCATATCTCACATTAAAATTGACTTGGATGTGTTTGATACACTTTAGATGTGTGTGAGATCTTAGGATCATGAGTTAGGATCAAGGTGCATAGTTCTTGTACCTAGATGAGACTAATTCAAGAAGGGGGATCATAGGGAAAGCTTATGTACAAGTCATGTACATTTAGCCCTAAGATTATGGTCCTAAATTAAAAGGTTTAAAAATATTTTGAAATTGATTTGAAAAACCTTGATGAAGCTTTTCTAGTGATAGCATTCATCATTGAACAAATTGATACAAAGATGAGTTAACTTTGAACTATTTCAAAGAATTTTAAACTTTGTATCAAGATTTGAAAATGGAAGTTATTTTCATAGAAAACTATTTTTCCTTGATAGTATATGTTATGAGGAATATATCCTCAAAATTTTATAATTTTTGGAATTTTCTGAAATTTGTTGTGAGTTTCTGAATTTCGGGAGAAGGAAATCAGAACTCGAGTCTGTCCAAGGCTGGATCGGTCACTGGACCGATCCAGGGAAGGCTGGATCGGTCTGGGGACCGATCCAGAGGGGTTCTGATCGGTCCGGTGACCGATCAGGCGTGCTGAATTTGATGAATTTCGACTGTGGTCTGAAATTTCAGCTGTGGGAGTTGAGTTTCGGGTTTCTAAAGGTTTGAAACTCTCCAAGACATTGTTGGTGCAATGGTCAAGGGGGAGTTGACCTTTAGGGGGAGTCTTAACTAATTGTCAAGGGGGAGTTGACTTTTAGGGGGAGTTTTTACTCCTTAAGACTTTTGAGGATTAGTGATATGAAATTGTCACTAAGTTGAGTGTTGAGTTTAGTATCAAGGGAGAAATTAAGGGTTTCAATGAAAGGTATGAGATTTTCATTAGGAAGAAACTCTTGACCTTGATTCCCTCTTTTTGATGTGTGTCAAAAAGGGGGAGAGATGTCCCAAGGGGGAGAGTGTAGGTTTTGGAAGAATGTTCAAAGAAGAACATTGGAAAACCTAAGTTAGGTTATCGGGTTAACCTAACTTGATTTTAGATTTTGTCAAACATCAAAAAGGGAGAGATTGTTGGTGCAACCTTAGGTTAAGGTTGACCTGACTCGAGTTGACCTGACTCGAGTTGTGTTTTGATGTTTGACGATGTTTGACGAGAAGAGAGTTGTATTCTTGATGTTTGACAAGAATAGATGTTTGGGAGATTGTTGGTGCAACCGTAGGTCAAGGTTGACCTGATTCGGTGAAAAGTCCAAGTACGGAGACTTGGCACGGGGAAAAGTTCAAGCAGGTAGCTTGACACGCGAAAAGTCCAAGTATGGAGACTTGGCACTGGAAAAGTCCAAGTACGGAGACTTGGCACGGGAAAAAGTCCAAGCAGGTAGCTTGGCACGCGAAAAGTCCAAGTATGGAGACTTGGCACGGGAAAAGTCCAAACAGGGAGTTTGGCGCGGGGAAAAGTCCTGGTGAGTGAAGCCAGGCAGTCGGAAAGTCCTGGTGAGTGAGGCCAGGCAAGGAAAAGTCCTAGTGAGTGAAGCTAGGTGAGTTGGAAAGTCCTGGTGAGTGAAGCCAGGCAGTCGGGAAATCCTGGTGAGTGAAGCCAGGCAAAAATCCTAGTGAGTGAAGCTAGGTGAAAGTGAAAGTCCTGGTGAGTGAAGGCAGGCAGTTGGGAAGTCCTGGTGAGTGAAGCCAGGCAGATTGGAAATCCTGGTGAGTGAAGCCAGGTGAAAACCCTAGTGAGTAAAGCTAGGTGAAAGTCCTGGTGAGTGAAGCCGGGCAAGGGAAAATCCAGATGGATCAAGGGTGATCGGACATTTGGTGATGGGAAGTCCAAATAGGTCATAGAAGTGACCGGATACTTGGTACGGAGAGAAAAGTCTAAGTGGGTCAAAAGGATTGACCGGACACTTAGCAGGGAGTCCTAGCAGGTCAAGGGAGTGATCGGATGCTAGGCGCAATGTACCAACAGGTCAAGATTGACCGGATGTTGGTTTGGACTTGGTTTGGGGGAAAACCATGAGCTGGATCGATCTGGTGATCGATCCGATATCTGAATATTCGATCGGTCGGTGGCCGATCGAATACATCGAGTAGCATCTTGTGTGATAATTGATCGATCCGTGACCGATCGAGTCGATCGAAGCCGAGCAGAGCGGGCGCAGAGGGCTGATCGGTCCGGGACCGATCAAGATCGGTCCCGCCGATCAGAGTTCCTGATCGATCGTGGACCGATCAGAGGATTCCGATCGGTCCATGGACCGATCGACCGAAGACGGAACAGAAGCGAAGGATAGGGTGGACCGATCCACCATGAGCTGATCGGTCCACAGACCGATCCAGTAGCCGTTGCGACGCAACGGCCAGATTTCTTCTGTGTTTCTTCGTTTTCTTCGCGGTTATAAAAGGAGGGTTGCTGCTGACGCTGCTCTCTTCTTCTTCTCCTTCTTCTAGCTTGCTGCTGCGAGCTTTGTTGAGCTCTCCCGAAGCTTCGTGTGAGCTTCGTCGGCACTGCTGTTGTCCGAGAAGTTGTTGCTTCACAGCGAGAAGGCGAGTTAGTGTTTGTACATTGTTCTTGTCTTTCTACTTGTATTTCTTGTACTCCTTCTTGTTGTTGCAAGTTTTGTGGCGAGGTTTCTCCACCCAGAAGGAGTTCATATTAGCTGGTTTTCCGGGGACTCATCCACCGACGGATTGACTGGACTCGTCCACCTTACGGACACGCCGAGGAGTAGGAGCCCTAATCTCCGAACCTCGTTACATCGGTTTGTTTGAGGTTTGTCTTCTTTTCCTTCGTTTCTACGTGTCATTTTCCGTTGCGCTAACCCTAGTTTGTAGAAACGCGACGATTTGGGGTCGGCTATTCACACCCCTCTCTCTAGCCTCCGTACGAAGGATCCTAACAAAAACATCACAATAATCAACATAATCGATCAATATATCTAGGCTACAGAAGATCTAATTACTGATAAGATAATCACCATTTTCTAAGGATATAAAGATTCATCATTTCACCCGCTTCGTTCTGCATCTTGAAAGTGATATTGCTTCCCTAGATTCACAAATATGTGACCAAATCAACATAGCCTTCAAGCACATAAAATACGAAAATAGAATTCAAGAAACTCAAAGACATACCACTACTTTGTGGACCCATGATAGAAACTACAGCATAGGAGAATCCATGCTCTGCCAACTTCACTGACTTCATAAAGTGTTCAAGACTCGTGACATTGAATACACCATCTCCGTCAATCAGTTGGATAGAACAACATTCATTAGCCATTTCTGCTTAAAAAAAAGAAGAAAACAGTAATTGATGTGAGGTCAAAAACAATGCTTTAACCGACACAATAGACATCAATTGAATTATTGCATTATGGAAGTGAAGTAATAATCCTTGAACATGATATACATAATAGATTACTCATATCACAAGCCAATGCATATAACTTATCATACAACTATACTTATTGGTATTGATGGGGTCTATCTGTTGGTCCATTCCATTGGATTGTAGGTTATTTTCTTTGTAACGACTTGGATGCTGAGATCTCTAGTTATGGTATCATCTCCTAGAAGCCAACATGACTACATGAAAGGCAAGCAAGGTCATGGATTCTAGTGAGTACTTAGATAGACTTGAACCTTCCTATAGTATCATCTCTAGTTATGGTACAATCGTTTTTCAAAAACTTAGGGGGAAGTTGTTGATGTAGTTGTACTTGAGTTGGACTCATTTTAATGTGTTAGCAAAATGTATGACGTTATGTTTAAGTTGGACAAAACCTCTATATCCTGAAGCTTTAATCCATACAACAAACTTTAATGAGAAAAGTAAATGACCAAATTAAAGATAAAAATATGTTATAGCTACCTGCGCAAAAGGCAAAAATAACATATTCTGATGCATAAAACAGTTGGTCAACAAAACATGCACTTGTCTAAGAGTTTTCATACCTGATACAGAGATGAATCAACTTTTGCCTAGTTGTGTGTAATTGATTCTCAAGTGCAAAATTAGATAGCATCAGAGCATCCCATTCCTGTTTCAGCAGAAGAAAAACAACATTAAATTCTTTAAGGATCAGTACATTGGCTGTAAAGTATAAAGAAAGATTATTCTAGAAAATTAGGATAAGGACAAGCCATGGCAACAAACTGATACATGCAAATGATTAGACCACACAATCAAATCTATACTAATTGATGCATAATAATCAGGATTAAGTTCTAAACTAACACTATTGAAGAGGTGAAATTACTCAAAAGATCTTTTTTATATTATCCGCCATTGCCATCTATCTATCTTACAAGTTGTGCAAAGATTAAGATTACATTATAGGAAGAAGAAACTTATCCTCGACCCATTTACTAGAAAGAACATAAAAGCATGTCAGATTATTTAAAAATTCATGTCGCACATAGAATTCAAGGAAAAAGACATTTATTGCATTCAATTAATAAGAAAACTAGACAGTTAAGGTAACTAAAAAAATATATTGCAATCCATATTCAAAACAAAGAGTTCAGAATACACATATTCTGGAGCATTCCAAGCAGCCCAGGAATGCTGGCAGCTTGCAACGGTCTTGGCTTCGCCACCTACCAGAAGAATAATTTAAAAAAATCATGGAAGACAATAAATATAAAAAATAGCATTGTTCAGTTCCATGCATTAATTTATTAGCTTGCAATGATGGTAACATTTCATAATTAAGGAATCAACATCGCATGGGGTTGTGAAAATTCTCAACCAAACAAAATGGGATTAATTGTTGTTTATGCACATGGTATTTTGAAAGTAGAGTTGATCCTCCTACTACAATGAACAATCAAACAAGACAAATTAGTGAGTAGGACAGGGATGGACACTATTAATGCAGTGTTGTTGTTGTATCATGGCATGGGAGCAAATCCTAGACCCTATACATTAGAACATTTAGAATCATAGAAGATTGGTCACAACTAAGTCTCTCCTACCATCCTCACCATTAACAAAAGTAACCATTACAATCAAATCTCTACTTTCTTTTTATGGCAATGAATCCACGAGAGCAAAAAAATAAAAGAATAAGAGAAAGATTGTATTTCTTATAAGATACAATGAATGATGAGTTGCTGAGGATAAAATCAATTATTCTGTGGGGGGCTTAAAGAGACAAATAAATGCTCGTCTTTTTTTTTTTTTGCACATCCACATAATCAAGTCACAATACAATCCACCGCCCCTTGTTTCTTCCACAATACTTTCATATATATATATATATATATAATTAAACCATTTTGTAACTTACATCGATTTATGAGGTTGACATCTTTGCAATACATCCCCTACAACATTCCAACTCATAAAAATGACACTTGGTAGCTAGACAAAATGACTTGAAACAGTCTAAATTTTTCATGCATATATGTACATTATATCGCGCTTTGTAGTTGCTGATCAATTATGATGATAGATCGTCACCATTTATATTACGAGATAAATTAAAGAACTTGACGATTTATATTATTTGACAACCCAACCATTTTTCTTCTTAATCTTGGTAGTTCAATCACCTTTAACTACGTCCCTGAAGAAATTAAAGGAACAAAATTAGCCAGGGAAAATTAGAGAGCACTGAGCTACGTACAGAGTACAAAATCAGTTAGCCAGGGAGAATTACGATCGATCTCTTGCAATGAACAATCGCTTCGTAGATGGAGATATCGGCGTTGCTATGACACCACTGCATGTTGGAGGAAGAGGCCGCAGCTGCAGTGGCGTTGGAAGCGCTGCTGCTTCTGGCGGAGTCTTTGCAGCTGCCCCGGGTCGACGTCGACTTGGAAAAGGAAACCGATCTCGAGCACCTGAGCGTCGGGTGCACCGAGGGGACGAGGAAGCTCAGGCACTTCTGCAACGTCTTCTTCGCAGCCCTCATGCAGCCCCCGAACAAGTACTCCAGCTTCTAAATCTTCGACGAAGGAATCAGATCTATGGGCGACGACGAGCTGATTATTGGGCTGCGCGAGTAATCCAGCTTTGCCCTGTAGGGAAGCGTCGCCCTCATGGTCAGTGATGACTGGGAGGAGGATTTGTAGAAGTAGAGTTTTGTTCCCCGAGCGCTAACCAAACTTCATGAACTTGTTTCACCCTCTCGACCTGTTTCTGGTGGTCGAGGATGACAGCAGCGCAGCTTGGAAAGGAATGGAGAAGGGGCGAAGGGTTTAGGGCTTGGAGAGGAAAGGAGAAGGGGCGGTGGGTTTAGGGCTTGGAGAGGAAAGGAGAAAGAAAAATGTGAAGTAGATGAAGAGATTGTAAAGGGGAGGAATGCGGCGGCAAAAAATTTCGAGGAGAGGGAAAGAAAAAATGCGACGACAAAAAATGGCGAAGGGGAAAAACGGCGAAGGGAAAAACAATGGTATTCAACAACACTTAATATACAATAATTTTAAAAAACTGTTGTCGTAATCCCAAAAAATAAAGCACATAGACAACAATTTTCAAAAACTGTTGTTGTAGCCTTTAAAAACTGTTGTCGTAGCCCTAAAAAAGCATAAATAGACAACGATTTTTAAAAACCGTTGTCGTAAGCTAAAAAAACTGCTAAAAGACAACAGTTTTTGTTAAAACCGTTGTTAAAAGGCAAAAAGACAACAATTTGGCATAAAACCGTTGTCGTTTGAGTGTTGTTGAATGGAGATTTTCTTGTAGTGACATCTTTCGACTAAATTTGAAGGGAAGACTAGTGATATGGGTTATGATAAGTCGACCCCTCGAAGTAGAAGTCAAGGATGAGAGGAAGAAGGGGATGCTCATAGCTGGTTGAGTGTATGATCAGCAGGGCACAGGTCGACCGAATAAAAGGCCGAGCAAGCATAAATGCGCTTGTATGCGCTTGGACAGGTAAAGCTCGACCGAGTTTAGAGGCACTCAGCTTTATAAAGCTTCTAGTATATAAGTGACCGAGCGAATGCCGAACAAGCACAAATGTGCTTGTAAGCGCTCGGACGGGCAAAGACCGACCGAGCTTATAGGCGCTCGACCTTATAAAACTTTTAGTATATGAGTGACCGAACAAAGACTGAACAAGTACAAATGTACTTGTATGCGCTCAGATGGGTAAAGCCCGACCGAGCTTATAGGCGCTCAACCTTATAAAGATTCTAGTATATGAATGATCGAGTGAAGGCCGAACAAGCACAAACGTGTTTGTATGTGCTCGGACGGGCAAAGCTTGACCGAGCTTAGAGGCGCTCGGCCTTATAAAGCTTCTAATATAAGAGTGACCGAGTGAAGGCCGAACAGGCACAAATGTGCTTGTATGCACTCGGACGGGCAAAGCCCGACCAAGCTTATAGGCGCTCGGCATTATAAAACTTCTAGTGTATGAATGACTGAGTGAAGGCCGAACAAGGACAAACATGCTTGTATGTGCTCGGACGGGCAAAAGCCCGACTAAGCTTAGAGGCGCTC
Source organism: Zingiber officinale (assembly GCF_018446385.1). Lineage (NCBI taxonomy): Eukaryota > Viridiplantae > Streptophyta > Magnoliopsida > Zingiberales > Zingiberaceae > Zingiber > Zingiber officinale. The sequence goes on from NC_055998.1 coordinate 132,172,155, forward strand.
GACCTTATAAAGCTTCTAGTATATGAATGACTAAGTGAAGGTCGAACAAGCACAAACGTGCTTATATGCGCTTGGACGGGCAAAGCCTGACCAAACTTAGAGGCACTCAGTCTTATAAAACTTCTAGTATATGAATGACTGAGCGAAAATCGAACAAGCACAAACGTGCTTGTATGCACTCAGACAGGCAAACTCCGACCGAGCTTAAAGACGCTTGGCCCTATAAAGTTTTTAGTATGTAAATGACCAGTCGAGATATGCTTCACAGAAGGTATTCTTAATATGTCATCGGCTAAAATGACTAGTCAAAATACATATAGTAGATTATTTTATGACAACCCGACAAGTTTGGCGAGAAATATTCTCTCGAAGCTTCTTCATATTGCAGGGGTATATTCTTCTGCATATTTCATCAAAATGGGGTGTCATAAATGACAAGAGGTACGTTTGAGGTATGAAAAAAATTCCTTGAAGAATTATTGAGATCGAGGTCCATGTTGTACTTTTCCATCTTCTAATAAACTTTAACAAACCGAGGACGACCTCATAATTGCGGAGGTTATATGAGGTAATAAAAAGGGGAGTCATATCTGTTGACAAGGTATGTTGACACTCACAAACTTTGACATCTAAAACTCTACTTCTTCGTACTTTCATGACTGTACTTTTGCTTCTTCCACTTTGAAGAGAGGGAACTGACTTGAGTGTCGGAGGGTCTAGTCAGGAATTCCCAGCCCGATCTTATGTCACTAAAGCTTTGTTGGCTCGTCTCGCTGTGTGCAGGATCGTTGAGAAGCTTCTCTAGATCTCCAGAAGTTCATCTTCCTTGGAGTCACCGCTCATCGGAGCTAGCATGCCTTCTCACAAATTTCAGACAAGATCAGTGCTCAATTATAATTTGTTGATGGGAATAAATAATTTATATGGATAATAAAGTTAGGCACCTCAATTTTATTTTTTGAATAAAAATTTTTCACTTTATGAAGAAATTTTTCTGACCGCATTCTCTGAGTTGACACCTTACTAGTTATAAGTAATTGTCCTCAGTTGGAAAAAAAAACAACAAATCGTCTTTTAGTATTTGAGTAGCGGGAGGCACCAGAGGCACGAGACAGATGGAAGTAGTGACGATGATAGGAATACACGTAAGATATATTCAAGAGAGCATACAGAGGAGAGGATTATCATCCTGATACGAGGCATGATCTTAACATGCTAGCATGACCCATAGCTGTCTGGCAAGGATTGTTGTGATGTGATGGGGGTGCACTCTGCTGCACTACACAGAACCTAGACTGTGATACAGGCGTTGAGCTATACATCTTCAATTACATGCAAACCATTTTAGCTCCCAAGGAGATGGAGATAGTGACAACGACAACGATGGTAGATGACCACTTGCAAACCAGGATAGGACATGACGACGCCTTGCTAGTTAGTATGTCATCTCATGGCTGACCGACAAGGCACATTACCTGGGATGGGGAGGCATCCGTTGTATAGTTCAGTGCATTCAAATCTATTACTGTGTTGGCACCTAAAGGAGGAGAGGATGTGGAGGACAGAGGATGGGCACAAGAGTGTGGCAGCGTATATATGATGACACCTTGCTAATCATGCTATCATCTCATGGCTAACCAGCAAGGCACGGTATAGGAGGCATTCGCTGCGGACATTAGTGCATATAGATATATTACTACGTTGGTGCCTAGGGACCTAGAGGAGGTGAGGATGGACATGGAGTGCCCTCGACAGTGGACTGGATATTAGTCCGAAGGAGATAAGCTACATTGGATGCACCAAAGTAGCTATGTACACAGGAGTTGATTGTATTATAAAGATGACAAAGGCCTACTAATAGGGCTATAAATGAACCATGCGTTCGTGAACAAGCTTGGTGTTCGAGTTGATAAGAGCTTGTTTATATTCGTTTAATATACAAAAGATTAATTAAATAAACAAGCTTGAACAACTTGTTAAATTAAACAAACAAACTTGAACACATATGTGTTCATCTTGTTAATAATCATAAATAATGTTCGTAAACAACGTTCATTAATAAAACTTTTTCAATATGCTAAATAAATAATAAAATAAAATAAATAAATAAATTTAAATTATCAAACTCAATAATCAATCAAACCACTAAAAGTTTCAAACAATCAAACAAGTTTGAATTAAGAGTTTGATAACATCTAAATAAACCAAGCTTAAGCCAAGCTCGAATCAAACTCAAGACAAGCTTGAATTAAGAGCTCAAAAACATCTAAACGAACTAAATGCAAACCAAGCTCAAGCTAAGCTTGAACCAAGCTCAAGTCAAGCTTGAATTGAGAGTTTGATAATATCTAAACGAACCAAGCTCAAGTCAAGCTTCAACCAAGCTCAAGCTCACAAAAAAAAAAAAAAAAAAACCAAGGCAAACTTGAATAATCATTTCAAAAACTTGGTTTATTTTAAGTCCGACTCGACTCAATTACCTTATCAAATAAGCTTAAACATCTTAAAACTAAGCTCGTTTACAGCTCTACTTGTTGACACCTGTTATACATGATCACTACGAAGGACAAGCAGGAAGTCGCAACAGATATGATAGTGTTTTAGTAGATAAAGCGCATAATTAAAGGATATTGGACTCTTGACTGCTCATCGTGTGTACTTCTCAATTTATCCTGATGATTAATGAACAAATTTCATGGGACCAAATCAATCACCCATAACTAATTAATGAAATTAACTAAATTTATCTTTTATTTTTTTCCCAAAAAAACCTACTCAATCTAATACTTTCGATCAAGTAGGGATACATTCCTAATTATGTTTTTCCTTTTTTTTTTAATGATATACAAATCTACCTTTTTAAGTAAAAAAAACATATTTCACAAATGTGGTGCACAATTTAAAAATTATCCATGATAATAAAAAAATTATTGTTATTTAATATTTAAAAAACTATAGTAATCGATTAAAGGACACACTTAAAATTATAAACTTATACAAAGGCATACTTAATTCTTAGATTTTTGTTAAATAACATATTTATTTTTTATTTTACCCTTCTATTCATTAGTATACTGTTAGACCATCTAGATCAATTTCTTTATTACTATACCTAAAATTTAAGATAAATAATTTACTTTATTAAATTTAAATAATCATTTTTCACTATACACTATATCAATTATTTTAAAATTCCATCATTCTTAATTTTTTATTATTTAGTTTTTTCTCTTTTATTTTTTTATTATTATATTTATAAAATAAGTGGAAGGAGAGATTAAAAAATTAAGTAGAAGGAGAGAGATTAAAAAAATATTATTTTATTTTTAGAATAGAAATTCTATTATTAAATTTAAAGAATTATTATTTATCAAATCTAAATTTAAGAAATAGATAGCATAGCTGATGTAAAAGATTTCTAAGTACTTTATTTAAAATTTAGAATAAAATTTTTAAATAGAATAATTGATATGGATGTTCTTATAGTATTAATTTTAAAGAGTGACATCACTGTAATATTATATTTTAAAAATTAACATCATAATAATATTTGTTTTAAAAATTAAAACCACTTTAATACTGTAAATATTCTAAAATTAATACCATAGCACTACCATGTGTGTTCTTTAACTACAATAACATTAAGTTAAGAGGAATGGGTGAAATAAAAAATAAAATTATTTTATAAAAATATGTTTTTGAGAGTTTTATAATTGTAAGTTCATTTTGGTCAATTATAGAAAAAATTATCTTACCTTATTATATAAAGATGTTGAAAATAATCCGATCTGACGATCCAATTCGAACAGATTCAAAAAAAAAAAAAAAAAATTAGATTGAATTCAGATTGAAAGGTTAAAAATTTTCTTATTAAATCGGATCAGGTTTGGATTGATCTAAATATAAGGTTTAATGGATTTTTTTAATTAAATCAAATTTTATTTTAAAAATAAAGATATTTTTATGTATATTAATATCATATTTGTATGATAATAATATAGTATTAAGATAAGAATGAAGAATTATAAAAAAAATAATTAAAAAATTATTTTAAATCGAATTTTTAAATTATCCAAATTGGATTTGGATTGGTCGAGTTGATTAAATTCAAATTTAGATTTTAAAATTTTGAGTTGAACGTAAATTCGAGTTAATTAAAAAAATTCAAACCGATCCAATCCAATTTTGACCGATCTGATTTGACACTATTATCATCTAATTAATAAACAAAACTCCATTTCCTCCGAACAAGTGCCAGGATTATCCGGAGTCAAATACGCCAAGAAGCCACTAGTTCTCACTAGAAACATCTTTTTTATTTTATTTATTTTCCCCACAATTCGCCGAACTCTCCAGAGATCCACTCCCGCTCTATTTAAGGCCCCCCAACTCCCTTCTCCGGCATTGCGAACCAAAACTCTTCTGATCGTAGGATTCGATTTCTTCCTCTGCGGAGATGGATGAGGACTTCAATATTCCGGCCGGCGAGGACATGATGGACGTGGATCCCGTGGATCAGATGCCTGAGGAGGAGATCGGAGGAACAGTGATGAAGGTGGGCGAGGAGAAGGAGATCGGGAAGCAGGGACTCAAGAAGAAGCTCGTCAAGGAGGGGGAAGGGTGGGATCATCCCGAGACTGGCGACGAGGTCGTAGGTAAGTCGAGAAAAGTTTTGAGTCTGTGGTAGAATGAGAGTTCTATGGCGGCTTGATGGGTAAGGGCTGAGAGTTCGATCTATGTCGCAGTGCATTATACTGGAACGTTGCTTGACGGGACTAAGTTCGATTCTAGCCGTGATCGCGGAGATCCTTTCAAGTTCAACCTTGGCAAAGGTGTGTGCTCTATTTTACATATTATGGGATGTTGTTGGTCCCGATTTTGAAGTGCGGGTCAAGAGGAGATCAATTTGGGTATTTGTCTCACAGTTATGTGGGATTTGTTACAGGGGAAGTGATCAAGGGATGGGATCAAGGTATCAAGACAATGAAGAAGGGTGAGAATGCTATCTTCACCATCCCGTCGGAATTGGCTTATGGCACAGCGGGATCCCTTCCCACCATTCCTCCCAATGCCACTCTTCAGTTCGATGTTGAATTGCTTTCCTGGACCAGTGTTAAAGATATCTGCAAAGATGGCGGACTTTTCAAGAAAATATTGGTTGAAGGGGAGAAATGGGAGAATCCCAAAGACCTAGATGAAGTTATAGGTATAAATGCGTTTTCCTGAAGCTCCCCCATTTGTGTTGTATTTTCTTGGACGGGTCTCTGATCATAATACTCTTATTTTTGTGCAGTGAAATACGAGGCAAGGCTTGAAGATGGATCTGTAGTTTCAAAATCAGATGGTGTAGAGTTCACTGTGAAAGATGGTTAGTGTTAGTGCAAATTTAACGATAACATGATTTATCTGAACCATTATGTACTTTTTTCCTGAACTGTATTTTTTTTGGACCAGGATTCTTCTGTCCTGCGTTCTCAAAAGCCGTGAAGACGATGAAGAAAGGCGAAAAGGTTCTACTAACAGTTAAACCACAATGTGAGAATCGAAACCACAAACAATTTAAATGTTTTGTTTTTTTTTTATTGGAGATGTTAACTCTCTTCTGAATCTTACAAAACAGATGCATTCGGTGAAACGGGAAAGCAAGCATCTGGTGATGAAGCAGCTGTTCCACCAAATTCAACTCTTCACATTGACCTGGAATTGGTGTCTTGGAAAACTGTGACAGAAATTGGTGATGATAAGACGATCATTAAGAAGATTCTTAAAGAAGGGGAAAGCTATGAGCGTCCCAACGATGGTGCCGTCGTCAAAGGTATTGTTTTGATTATTATGCTATGTCCTGCTTGTATTCATATTTTTATAATTATGCTTAATATCCTATATCGACCTGTTTCAGTAAAGCTGATTGGAAAGCTCGATGATGGAACTATTTTTGTGAAGAAGGGACATGAAGGTGAACCATTCGAGTTCAAGACTGATGAAGGTAATTTGCGTTTGCATCTAAAATATTGTCAGTCTTTGAATCGCTTTAATAGTTTTGATACTTTCCATGATATGCAGAACAAGTGATTGAAGGATTAGACGCGGCTGTGATGTCGATGAAGAAAGGAGAGGTTGCATTTGTCACAATTCCCCCCCAGCATGCATTCGATTCTGTGGAATCAAAGCAGGAACTTGCCGTAGTCCCTCCCAATTCAACTGTCTACTACGAAATTGAGTTAGTTTCCTTTGTGAAGGTCAGTTGTTGATCCTTGGCCTGTTAATCTTAACTTCAAAAAAAAAACTATATATATTTGGTGAATCTGGAACTTATCTACCTCCAGGAAAAAGAATCTTGGGATCTCAACACCGCGGAGAAAATTGAAGCTGGTGCTAAGATGAAAGAGGAGGGCAATGCATTGTTCAAGTTAGGCAAATATGCCAGGGCTTCCAAAAGATATGAAAAGGTTGCCTATTCATTACATCTGTTGATATCTTTTTAATCTCCAGAAGTTTATTGAGCATGTTGTGGCACCGTGCAGGCTGCCAAGTTCGTCGAGTACGATAGCTCATTCAGTGATGAAGAGAAAAAGCAGTCCAAGGCATTGAAACTAACTTGCAACCTGAACAACGCTGCCTGCAAGCTGAAGCTGAGGGACTACAAACAGGCAGTGAAGCTTTGCACAAAGGTAAAACAATGAAGTATTAAACTCTTGGAAACTATATCCTCCTACAAATTGTTACTTCGATCTGTAAACTGATGTCAACTGATTCGCCAAAAAATTAGGTGTTGGAGCTTGATAGCAGAAATGTAAAGGCCTTGTACAGGAGGGCGCAAGCACACATTAATCTTTGTGATCTGGATTTGGCAGAACAGGATATTAAAAAAGCCCTTGAAATTGATCCTGACAACAGGTTCTACATATATCTCTAGCTTTTCAATTACTTTGTATCAATGCACATTGGCATTATTTGTCATTGTTTGTGGCACTCAGGGATGTGAAGGTCGAGTACAAGCGTTTAAAGGAGAAGGTGAGAGAGTATAACAAGAAAGACGCAAAGTTCTATAGCAACATTTTTGCCAAGCTGAATAATGTAAGGGCTTCTATGCCTCTCAGACCAAATATATTCTGATGCATTGTGGCTGTAGGTGAACTGAATGCCTTTTGTAATTGCAGAAAACGAGTTCTATGGAACCTAAGCAAGAGGCACAACCAATGAGCATTGAGAGTGCTGCATGAGTGGTTCCAATAAATGTAGTGGGGGTGTGAGGCACGACCTACAGATAAAGTCTTTCATTTATGTTGTAGTCTTTCATTGCATCCATGGAGTGAGTTGTATAAAGTGATGTATTTTCTGCTTACTCTATTATGGTTTTCCTAATTCTTCTAAGTCGACCATGTTTGGCTTTTCAAATAGAATTTTATAAAATTAACATTTGTATGTGAACAATAAAAGATACAACATATGTTTTACGTTGTGAAAATATGACTATAAAATCTGATAATTCTCATCATTATTTTTTAAAAAAAAATTAAAATAACAAAATACCGATTATTTTGAAGGCTGATTGTCACTCAGAAATTGTGTCATTTAAAAAAAAAAAAATCAAACTGTTTTTCAGATCTTTTGAAAAGTTTTAAATAATGTTTTGTTTTAGCTTAGAATATGGCTCAATTCGAATTAAAAAGTTATAGCTTCTAAAATTTCGGTCTTTCTATTTTTTATTTTTTTTATTCGGGGTCAAAAGAATTCATTTTTGAATTTAGAGTGGTGTCATTAGAATTCACAAAAGTCGTGAAGTGTAATTGGTATGCGTTATTATTTATAATCTTTCGATATACTTATCAATAACAATAGGAAAATAATAACAGAGTTAATATCGTCTAAATAAAATTACCAACATAAAAAAAATGACGATAATACTTATGAATACTTTAACTCGTCTAACTAAAATTACCAACATAAAAAAATGAAAATACTCTGAAGATGTTTTGTCATTTCATCTATTTTAAGATTAAATTATCTTGTACGTAGGATATAAGTCTAATAATCTGGATGTGCTTTGCCCATAGACAACTTCAAAAACACTTAAATCTCAAGGAAAAAACTCTCTTCCACCGTCTAGTTAACTTAACGGGACTGTTATAAATTGATCTCATAATTTATTTTTCTTTACATAACTTAGAGATAAACTATAAAAACACATGAGGTGAACATAATCATTTTTTTGTTATAATTGAAAAGAACTTAAACATGTGGTTATGCAAATTCTATTTGGAGTAATATCAAATCCAACTATTTTAGCTTACCTCCTACCAAATATTTCAAAAGATTGTCTAAATTCTGATTCACCGTCTCAGTCTAGCCATTTGGGGATGGTAGACGTTGTAAAAGTTTAATTGTATTTTTAATTTTCCCCATACTCTCTATTTCTAATGAACTTGGTATAATGAGATCTAGGCAAACCATACAAGCGCACGATTTCAAGAGATGGGCAATTCAGACATTATCCATAGTCTTTCTGTAAGTTATAAAATGGTTCATCTTGGAAAACTTATCAACCACAACTAAGATTGTCACACCCCGAGAATAAGGTTGTCGAACAAAAATCGGACAATACCTCCCTTGTAGGAGTGATAAATGAAATATGTATATAATGTTACAAGGCTACTTACAAGTTATCAACAGTCCGCACGGCTGGAACATATACAACCACTCAGTTATATACACAGTTCACACAGCTAAAACAAAAAGAACATAATCACATAATTGTATAATAAACAATCCACATCACTGTACTAAAGCCACAACGGAAGACAAAAACAAAACATAAAAATAACACAACATAATAAACTGGCTGCATGTCGGCATGACTTACACTACAATAAAACCCAAAAATGAATTAAAGTGACCACAAGGCTCAAAATCATATGTTGGTGCAATATTCCCTAGGACAAGGTTGACCAGGTTGACTGAGCTTGAGTTGGCTCAAGCTTGAGTCTTGATATTTAGATTTCGATGTTTGACAATATATGGAGATTGCAGGAGCAATCGTCCGATTGGGGAGATTGTTGGAGCAATTCTCCTTTGGTCAAGTTTTGACTAGTTTGATGTGAAGAAGAGTCAAGTAGGTCAATGTTGATTGGATACTTGATTGGACAAGTCCTGGTGAGTGAAGCAGTGCAGTGGAAAAATCCTGGTGAGTAAAGCCAGGTGAAAGACTTAGTGAGTGAAGCTAGGCAGGTGAAAGTCCCGGTGAGTGAAGTCAGGTAGTGGGAAAATCCTAGTGAGTGAAGTTAGGTGAAAGTCCTAGTGAGTGAAGCTAGACACATGGAAAGTCTTGGTGAGTGAAGCTAGGCAGATGAAAAGTCCTAATGAGTGAAGTTAGGTAGATGGAAAGACCTAGTGAGTAAAACCAAGCATGTGGAGATCCAGGTGGATCAAGGTTAACTGGACACCTGGTGTTGGGAAGCCCAAGTAGGTCAAAGGATTAACTGGATATTTGGCACGAGGAAATCCAGATGGGTCAAGGGTGACCGGACATCTGGTGGAAGTCCAAATGGGTCATGGATGACCAGACACTTGGCGTGAGATGATAAATCTAAGTGGGGCAATGTTGACCAAACACTTGGCACGAGGAGAAAAGTCCAAGTGGGTCAAAGGATTTACCGGACACTTGGTGAAGAAGTCCCAGTAGGTCAAGGTTGACCGGATGCTAAGCATGAGGAATTCTAACATGTCACGGTTGACCAAATATTGGAATTGGGGATCCTAGACTTGATTTAAACAAGTCAAAGGGAGGCCAATCAATCAACCAATCTATTGGACCATAGTCCAATCGATTAGTCGATTGATTGGTTGTGTGCGGGAGTGAAGGCTGACCCAATCGATTAGCCAATCGATTGGGATCTTATATCGTGCAAACAGAATGCTTTTTAATTGATCAGTCGATTGATTGGGGAGCTAGAAATCGTGCGAGTCACGATAAAGGCTAAATCGATCAGCTGATCAATTCAACCCTTCTCCAGTAGAGCACAGAGGCACTCTGAATTGATCAATCGATCGATTCAAGCCTCCCCAATTGATTGGTTAATCGATTGGGATGTGACCATTGCGAAGGAAGCGTCGAGTTTAAAGCCTTCTTCCTCACAGCGACTCGGTAGTTCTCCACTATTTTTCTTCTCATGATTCTCACATGTTCACGCCAGTTCTTGAAGCTTTTTTGGAGTAAATTGTTGCTACACTTCCAAGGTCAAGAGGCTTTCCATACAAGAAGGAGAAGCAAGTTAGGGTTTCGCAGATCTTGTAAAATTTGATATTATATTAGCTTGTATTTCGTTCCTCTTGTATATCTATGTGTGTGAGCTTGTACGAGGCTTCTCCGCCTCTGGTAGTTATCGAGAAGGAGTTATTTCATAGTGGATGAGTGAGTGAGGGTCGGATCCTTGGATTAGCCACCTCTTCTTGAGGTGGATACCAAGTAAATCTCTTATGTTAGCGTTGTAAGAGTTGCTTGAGTGTATTCCGCTGCAACAACATCATCAAAGCAAGCAATCGAAGTGTGACAAGCTATTCACCCCCCCTCCTTTAGCATCAATCGACCCTAATAAGTGGTATCAGAGCAAGATCACTCTTCACCAGAATCATTACTGGAAAGGGCAACAAGCTAGAGGGAGAAGAAGTTGAAGAAAATTTTAACAAGTCAAAGACTTCATCAAAGGCTCAACTTCAAGATGGAATTCTGAGATGGACTCGGATTCGACACGAGGGTGCCTCCACCATTCATATCAATGAACTTTGATTCTTGGAAATCAAGAATCGAAAACTTCTTTATAATGGAGATAAAGCGATGATTTACTCTCATAGAAGGCTTTGAAGCTCCAAAAGATTCAAAGGGAAAAATTCTCAAGAAAAGTAAATGGAGCAAGGAGAAAATTCAAAGATGCGAGGCGAATGACAAGGTAACCAAATTATTAGTTAGTCTATTACTAAGCACAATCATTTGTAAAATTAGAGAATACAAGGATGCAAATGAACTATGGAGCAAATTGGCTAAGCTTCATAAAGAACCCTCCACTGCACCAAACTAAGAGAAATCCAAAGGGGGTGACTCATTGGAGCAAGACTAAGAGGAAGAGGACTCCGAAGTTGAGAGATGTTCAACTTCCGAAGAAGAAGTCCAAGAAGCTTCATCCTTACTGGAGTGCAACTAAAAGGGAAAAGAGAGAGCATACTCTTTGTTCAATGTGCAAGAGGATGAAGATGAAGAAACCTCCACCTCTATGATTAAGGGGGAGTGTCATTCGTTGACACCGGATCAAGAAGAAGAAGAAGCTTCTACCTCCGGGTCAAATGAAGAAGAAGACGGTGTCACCTCCACAAATCAAGAAAAGTCAAATGGAGGATCATGTGCCACCCCTACAAGCAAAGGTATAATAATTTCAAGTTTAAATAATAAAAATCATATTATTTACTTTGAGTGTAGGGAAAGAGAAACTATAAGAGCAAGTGTCTAAAATTGGCCAAGAAAAAAGGTCAAGTGGCACCAAAGGCTAAGGAGAAGCTCAAAGAGACCGCCCCCGTGATAAAGAAGAGCAAAGAGCACATAGTGTGCTTCATGTGCAATCAAAAAGGACATTATCAGAGCCAATGTCTAAAGGGGAAGAAATCGGTTAAGGTAAAGGGAGGAATCTCAAGTCAAGGAGAGCTCTCAAAAGCAAATCCAAGGTATCATTTGTTGAGCCTATCCCTTTAAGTCATGATAAAAAGCATGCTAGGTCTAGTTTATATCATTTTAATACTATTTATTATGGAAATAGAAAGCATGATAGAATTAGGAAAAATTATGTGGCTTATCATGCTAAAACAGCTTAACCTAGGGTTAGGAAGGTAAAAAACCAATTAGGCAATAATACTAAGGGTTTTAAGTATATGCCTAAGAAAAGGAAAAATCAAGGCTTTAGTGAAAAATCTAAGGTTGAGGAGTTGTGGAAAGAAAATCAAGTCTTGAGGTCAAGATTTGATAAAATGGAGAGGGCCCTTAGAAAAATCACACTTGAAAAATAAGCGTCTAAGAATAATAACCTAGGTTTAGAATAACAAGGGTCATCCAATGGTCATAGAGGTTTGTGATACAAGTTTAAAGCCAAGAAGGATTAGCCTCTTATCATACAGTTCCATATAGTTATGGAACCAACCCTAGGTCTAGGGGTCAAGTCAAAAATACAAGGAAAATTATCCCTAGGAGTATTTTTGGAAAGACTAATGTGACTAAGACTTCTAAGAAGTCCAAGAAAATCACTAAGAAGGTCACAAGGAAAGCAATCCCTAGAGTTGACCTAGAGGAAGTGGCCAAGGCTCCTAAGAAGCCTAAAAAGATCATTAGGAAAGTATCTAGAGAGGTTGTCCCTAGTAAGTACAAAGAGCATCCAAGGAGCACCAATAGGTTTTGGGTTCCAAGGAGCATATTCTCTACGTCCTAGATGAGTTTAGAGAGTGTCAACTCTAAATGGGTAGGGTGGTTAACCCAACCTTGATAAAGTTGGCACTTGGAGGCATTTTCAAGGTTTTTGTTAACCTTTGAAAATGAAAAGGATTAATTGATTACTCTTTGGAAGAGTAAAATGTGCCAAAATTTGAGGAATTGAATTTAATTTTAAGTAGCACAAATGAGGAAAACTAAAAGAAATGCCAAGTTGGGCTTTGACATTTTATTGAGAAAATGAGGACAAATCTAGAAGATTTTAATTTAGTAAGGATTAATGATACTTAGATAGGTTATCTAGGTATATTTTATTTATGCTAAATTGTCATGATTGTTTTTCCATCATATGCCATGACATCATATTTTGCATTCATGCTTATTATGAAAAATAAATAAAAATATCATGTCATGTCATACATACATCATGTAGCAATAGTATATTTTCTTTTGAAAATTATTCTTTTTGATGTATGTCATAACTCATCATACATTATTTTAATTTCCTTGTAATTAAGGACAGTGACATTTACTAACAAGTGGCATCCTAGGTGGATGTTCTTAATTCCTAAAATGTCTAGATAGATATGCATGGTCTCTAGTTTAGGGCAAAACCAAAGTCTACATCTCACAAAAATTGTAAAGTGACTTGTATGTGTTTTAGTGCACATTAGATACAAGTGAGATATTAGGATGATGAACAAAACTCAAGATGTTGATTTAGTGCATCTAGTTGAGTTTTAGTTTCATCAAAATACATAGTTATGTATACTCCAATCATTGGGAAAGCTAATGTACAAGCCATGTGCATTGAACCCAAAGAACATGGTTGGAAATTGATTTTGAAAATCATTTTAAATATACTTTGGAAAATCTTGGTGGAGGCTATCTTTTGATAGCAATCATCATTGAAAAGTTAGACACAAACTTGGAAGAAATATTGAGTTTTTATAAGTTTTTAAGTTTGTGTCAATCTTTGAAAATAAGGTATATTTTCTTAGAAAACTATTTTTTTTCATGGTAGTATATACCCTAAATATTATCTACAAGAAGTTTCATGATTTTTAAAAATTTATAGAATTTTTAAGGCATTTCTAAATTTCGCTGAAATTGAATTTAAGGAAATCAGACCTCCAATCAATCAGTCGATCAATTGGAGTGTCTCAATCGATCGCCCGATCGATTGAGAAAGGTATTATTACGAGCAAAAGCTCGTTGAATTGATCAGCCGATCGATTTAACTCTGCTGGATAGATCAGTTAATCGGTTCAAGCAGGTTTCTGTGAGTAGAAGTTTGTGGAATCGATTAGTGGATCGATTGAAACGAGTGCCAATCGATTGAGTTCCAACCCAATCGATTGAAAAGGTTGATTTTGGCTGGGAAAGTCTGATTTCAATATTTTATGCTCCTTTAACCACTCCTAACCCCTTAGAATATATTTATATATATTTAAGGGTAGTTTTCATGATAAAAACAAGGAGAAATGGTTAAGGACCACTAGATTGAAGTTAGGTCGAGGTTTGCATTCGAATATTGATACTTAAACCTCAAAACTTCAAGTTTTTGGGTTTCGTAAAGGTTTAAGGACTCCAAGTCATTGTTGGTGAAATGACAGAAGTTTGGAGCATGTCTTTAAAGGGAGTTACTCTTTAAGGACGTGAAAATTAATTTTTTCAAATACCTTGGAAGGTGGTTAACCTTCTTTAGAGTAAATGTTCAAGGTTGAGCATTGAAAAATAATGAAGAGTGGATATCTTCGTTGTTAAGTTGTGAATGCTCAAGGATGAGCATTATGAAGTGGATTAATGCTCAAGGGTGAGCATTGACTACAATGAAGGGTATGAGACCTTCATTGTTGGAATGATGAATGCTCTAGGATGAGTATTGTGAAGAGGTTTAATGCTCAAGGGTGAACATTGGATACAGTAAAGGGTATGAGACCTTCATTGTAGTGTTGTGAACAACATGTGAGGTTATGAACAACGTTAAGTAACTCTTTAGGGGGAAAGTTTTTGATGTGTGCCAATAGAGGGAGAATGTAGAATTTAAGTTAGATCTTTGTCCCTCTAGAAAAGTTTGGGGGAGAATGTAGGGTCTAAATTATGCCTTTATTATCCAACGAGGGAGTTTGCTCTCTTAGAAAGGAAAAAAATGAAGGAACCCCTCATTCATGCATTGGCATGAAGAAGAAGTTGAGGCTATAGGATTAACCTAACTTAAAAGTACTGTCAAACATCAAAAAGTAGGAGATTGTTGGTGCAATATCCCTGGGCCAAGGTTGACTAGGTTGATTGAGCTTGAGTTGACTCAAGCTTGAGTCTTGATGTTTATCTTTCGATGTTTGACAATATATGGAGATTGCAGGAGCAACCGTCTGATTGGGGAGATTGTTGAAGCAATTCTCCTCTGCTCAAGGTTTGACTAGTTTGATGTGAAGAAGAGTCAAGTAGGTCAAGGTTGACTGGATACTTGACTGGACAAGTCCTGGTGAGTGAAGCTAGGCAGTGGGAAAATCCTGGTGAGTGAAGTCAGGTGATAGACCTAGTGAGTGAAGCTAGGCAGGTGAAAGTCCTGGTGAGTGAAGTCGGGCAGTGGGAAAATCCTAGTGAGTGAAGTTAGGTGAAAGCCCTAGTGAGTGAAGCCAGTCAGATGGAAAGTCCTGGTGAGTGAAGCTAGGCAGATGAAAAGTCTTAGTGAGTGAAGCTAGGCAAATGGAAAGACCTGGTGAGTGGGGCCAAGCATGTGGAGATCCAGGTAGGTCAAGGTTGACCGAACATAGGGATGTAAATGAACCAAATGGTTCGCGAGCTATTCGGAGCTCGATTCGGTAAAAAACTCGTTCGAGTTCGTTCGTTTATCTAATCGAGCCAAGCTCGAGCTCGATTTCGAGCTTGACAGTTTTATTGAGCTGAGCTCGAGCTTAAGGATATTCGGCTCGTGAGCTCGCGAACATGTTCGTTTATAGGCTCGCGAGCCAAAAAAACGAGCCTTAAATGAGCCTTAAATCAAGCAAAAAAAACGAGCTCTAAAACGAGCAAAAAAAAATAAGCTCTAAAATGAGCCTTAAAATGAGCCAAAAAACAAGCTCTAAACGAGCCCGAAAATGAGCCCGAGCTCGCTTAACGAGTTAGACTCGTTAACTTTGATAATCGAGCTAATAACGAGTTGAGCTCGAATTGTTTGCGAGCTTGATAATTCTAAAACAAGCCGAGCTCGAGCCTTGTGATAAAAGCTTGATTTGAGCTCGAGCCGAGCTCGAGCCCGAATATAACTTAAATGAGTCGAGCTCGAGCCTAATACTGTTCAGCTCGATTTGGCTCGTTTACATCCCTAACCGGACACCTGGTGTTGGGAAGCCCAAGTAGGTCAAAGGATTGACCGGATACTTGACACGAGGAAATCTAGATGGGGTCAAGGGTGACCGGACATCTAGTGGAAGTCCAAGTGGGTAATAGAGGACCGGACACTTGGCACGAGATGATAAGTCTAAGTGGGTCAAAGGATTGACCGGACACTTGGTGAAGAAGTCCCAACAGGTCAAGGTTGACCGGATGCTAGGCATGAGGAGTTCCAACAGGTCACGGTTGACTGGATGTTGGAATTGGAGATCCTAGACTTGATTTAAGCAAGTCAAAAGAAGGTTAATCGATTAGTCGATCGATTGGTTGTGTGCGCGAGTGAAGGTTGACCCAATCGATTAACTGATCGATTGAGAGCTTATATCACGCAAACAGAATGTTTCTTAATCGATCAGCAGGTCGATTGGACACTGGAAATCATACGAGTCGTGATAAAGGCTAAATCGATCAGCTGATCGATTCAGGCTTTCTCCAGCAGAGCACAGAGGCGCTCTGAATCGATCGATTCAAGCCTCCCCAATCGATTGGTTAATCTATTGGGATGTGACCATTGCAAAGGAAGCGTCGAGTTTAAAGCTTTCTTTCTCACAGCGACTCGGTAGTTCTCCATTGTTTTTCTTCTCACAATTAGAGCTGTCAGACGGGCCAACCCGTGGCGGGGCGGGTCGGCTCGTGGCGGGTCAACCATTCGACGGGGAGGGGTGGGTCGACCCGTCAACATGGCAGGTTGGAAAATTTCCAACCCAACCCAATCTAAGGCGGGTTGCGGGTTTGGCGGGCCAAGCCGCAAGCCCATCAAAATTTTTTAAAAAATATATATTTCATATCTTCAACGTTTTACTTAGGAAAGTTTTTATCAATTAAATGTATCCACAAATATGTATTTTAAATATAAATAGACACAAACAAATACTTATGTTGGATGAAAAATACCATTTTTATTTTAAAATTATAAAAAAGAAAGATAATAAAATGACATAAACCTTAGTTTACATGTGTTTCTCAACTCGCGGGCCAACCCAAGCCCGTTGCGGGTCGACCTGCACGGGTCACGGGCCTAGGCAGGTTGGCCCACGGCAGGCTTGGGTTGATAAAATTTCAACTCAACCCGTTTAAATTGTTTGGCGGGGCGGGCTAATCCGACGGGCCCAACCCAAATTGACGGCTCTACTCACGATTCTCACAGGTTCATGCCAGTTCTTGAAGCTTTTTTAGAGCAAAGTGTTGCTGCACTTTCAAAGTCAAGAGACATTCCATATAAGAAGGAGAAACAAGCTAGGGTTTCGTAGATCTTGTAAGATTTGATATTGTATTAGCTTGTATTTCGTTCCTCTTGTATATCTATGTGTGTGAGCTTGTACGAGGCTTCTCCGCCTCCGGTAGTTACTGAGAAGGAGTTAGTTCATAGTGGATGAGTGAGTGAGGGTCGAATCCTTGGATTAGTCACCTCTTCTTGAGGTGGATACCAAGTAAATCTCTTGTGTTAGCGTTGAAAGAGTTGCTTTAGTGTATTCCGCTACAACAACATCATCAAAGCAAGCAACCGAAGCGCGACGAGCTATTAACCCCCCCTCCCACCTCTAGCATCAATCAACCCTAACACCATAAACAAGACAACATCATTCGAAACCAAGTCTAAATACAATATATAAATAGCGTAGAATGAAATAATAGTGAAAAGTTGATCTCAGATGTGACATGAGACTAGCAGCAGGATCCTCCAAGCAACTCCTTCATCATCTACCTGTTACATAGCGAAAGAAAAAAATAGTACAAGTGATGGTGAGTGCAGATTACTCAGTGGGTAATAAGAACATGGTAGTGCATGGACAAAAGTGTAAGGCGATCAAAGATATACAATTTCAGTAGAAAATAAGAACATGATCATATATATATGACATAACAAATATACATATCTATACTAATCTAACACAAACAGTATAATGATCAGTAACTCACTAGGATTAACAACAAACCTGCTCATAACACCTGAGTAATATATATGACAGTATAATGATCAGCAACTCACTAGGGATTAGTAACAAACCTGCTCATAACACCTGAGTACTATATATGACAGTATAACCATGTATGATAAATAATAATAGATCATTAAATGTAAGAGCATCGTTCCATCACAAGAATATGTCATATGTGGGAGCAACGCTCTATCACAAGCAATCCATCATATGTGGGAGCAATGCTCCACCATAAGTAATCCGTAGTATGTGGGAGTAACGCTCCACCACAAACAATCCATGGTATGTGGGAGCAACACTCAACAACAAAAAACCACAATGGCCAAGATATCTAGCTATCTAGCAAGGGACTACGTGAGATCACTCTACCATAGATCACTGTGGGCAGTTTAAAATATCAGGGTCCCTGTCTACACAAGATCACTCTACCACAAATCACTGTGGGTAGACAAGAAGTAGCTATCTAGCTACGAGACGCGCGAGATCACTTTACCACAGATCACTGTGGGCAGCCTAGGGTATAATAACCTAAGGATAAAACTATAAGTAAACCATTATATATGGGAGTGACATTCCACCACAAGAAAATATAAGTGACTAAGACATCTAGCTATCTATCTAGGGACCGCGCGAGATTACACTACCACAGATCATTGTGGGTAGTATGAAATGTCAGGGTCTCTGTCTCCACTAGATCACTCTACCATAGGTCACTGTGGGCAGACAAGAAGTGTTATCTAGCTACGAGCTGCACGAGATCACTCTACCACATATCATTGTGGCCAACCCAGGATACAACACTCACCGTTGGTTGGCTTTGACCTCAATCTCCAACAAAAGGGAGCCCTGGTTGATAGGAGACATGTAGATCCAGATGTATAATAATCACTGTCAACTGGCTCCGACTACAAGGGAACAATGATAATCAAACTAGCTCATACCACATGGGAGCAATGATTGTCAAACTAGCCCATACTATAAGGGAGCAATAGTCATCAAAGTAGCTCATACTGTAAGAGAGCAATTATCGTCAAACTAGCTCATACCACATGGGAGCAATGGTCGTCAAGCTAGCTTATACCGCAAGGGAGCAATAGTAATCAAACTAGCTCATACCGCAAAGGAGCAATGATGACGACATGCATATATACCACATAGGAGCAATGACCGTCAAACTAGCTCATATTGTAAGAGAGAATGGTCATCAAACTAGCTCATACCGCAAGGGAGCAATGACCGTCAAACTAGCTCATACCATATGGGAGCAATGGTTGTCAAGTTAGCTCATACCGCAAGGGAGCAATGGATGTCAGCATACATATAGTGCAATGATGAACATGATGTAAATAGCCATGATATTGATGTTGGTGCAATATCCCTTAGGTTAAGATTGACTAGGTTGACTAAGCTTGAGTTGACTCAAGCTTGAGTCTTGATATTTGAGTTTCAATGTTTGACAATATATGGGGATTGCAGGAGCAATCACCCGATTGGAGAGATTATTGGTGCACTCCCCTCTAGTCAAGGTTTGACCAATTTGATGTAAAGAAGAGTCAAGTAGGTCAAGGTTAACCAGTTACTTGACTGGGAAAATCCTAATTGGAGGTTAGACAAAAGCAAGTCTTGATAAGTGAAGCCAGGCAGTTAAGAAATCCTGGTAAGTGAATCCAGGTGAAAGACCTAGTGAGTGAAAATAGGTAGGTGAAAGTTCCAGTGAGTAAAGTTGGACGGTGAGAAAATCCTAGTGAGTGAAGCTATGTAAAAGTCTTGGTGAGTGAAGTCAGACAGATGAAAAGTCCTGGTGAGTGAAACTAGGCAGATGGAAAGTCCTATTGAGTGAGTGAAGCTATGTAAAAGTCTTGGTGAGTGAAGTCAGACAGATGAAAAGTCCTGGTGAGTGAAACTAGGCAGATGGAAAGTCCTATTAAGTGAAGCTAGGCAGATGGAAAGTCCTAGTGAGTGAAGCTAGGCACGTGGAAATCCAGGTGGGTCAAAGTTGACCGGACACCTGGTGTTGGGAAGTCCAAGTAGGTCAGAGGAGTGACCAGACACTTGGCACGAGGAGAAAAGTCCAAGTGGGTCAAAGGATTGACCGAATACTTGGCATGAGACGATAAGTCCAAGTGGGTCAAGGTTGATCGGATACTTGGCATGAGAAGAAAAGTCCAAGTGGGTTAAAGGATTGACCGGACACTTGGTGGAGAAGTCCCAACAGGTCAAGGTTGACGGAATCCTAGGCACGAGGAGTCCCAACATGTCACGATTAACCGAATGTTGGGTTTGGGAGCCCTAGACTTGACTCGGGCAAGCTAGAGTTGGTCAATTTGATCAAGTAATCAAATTAGACCAAGCTCAATCGATCGATTGGGCACAATGCTGCGACAAACAGCAACCCAATCGATCCCGCCAATCAATCGGTCGATCGATTGAGGGATGGTTTTCTCGCACGATCGCGAGAAAAGTTGAATCAATCGGTCGATCATTTCAGACATTTTCCAACAAAGCACAGAGACACTCTGAATCGATCAGTCGGTCGATTCAAGCCTCCCCAATCGATTGGGATATGACTGCTACGAATGAAAGCGCACAAAAGGCTTCTTCCTCGCAACGATTCGATAGCTCTTTACTCTCCACTCCTTGCAATTATTTCTCACATGTTTACGTCAATTCTTGAAGCTTCTTGGAGCAAAGTGTTGTTGCACTTCCATGGTCAAGAGGTGTTTCACACAAGAAGAAGAAGCACACAAGAAGAAGAAGCTAGCTAGGGTTTCATTTGTGTAAAATCTTGTAAGATTTTCTTTGTATTTGCTTCTTCTTTTCTTCTTGTTGTATTGAGAAATTGTACAAGGCTTCTCTGCCTTCGGTAGTTACTAAGGAGTGTTTTTAATAGTAGAGAGTGTGTCGTGTGTGGATCCTTGGATTGCCACCTTTTCTTGAAGTGGATACCAAGTAAATCTACAGGTCAGCATTGTGAGTTTTGTTTCGAGTTCTTTCCGTTGCATATCATCATTACGAAGCAAGCAAATGCAGTGGGACGAGCTATTCACCCCCCCCCCCAATCTAGGTACAAATCGACCCTAACAACTAATACAATAATCATCAATGCAACCACTCCCTCAACATAGGTACAATATAATCAATATGATCCTCCAATAGTACATACCAGACATGTTTGCACAACTACACAGATATAATCAATATGATATCTCCAATAATACACACCAGACATGTATGAACACTCAACATAGGCATAATGAACTAAATACCTCCAATACTACTCACCAGACACGTGTATACATACCACAACACAAGTATAATTGACAAGATACATCCAATACTACTCACCTACCACCCGTACACACATGACAAACATGTGTACACTTACAACATAAATATAATCATAAGATACTTCCAACCAAATATACTGGACACGTGTGTATATAACAACAAATGTATAATCGATAAAATACTTTCAATAGAACTACCTGACATACATGCCTACACAACACACAATAGATCCAGAAACATGATCCATCACTGACATATATCTATATGCATGAAAAGAACCAACATGTCTCTACCGACCACATCAATAATACGTAGCAACACCTATACATGTGTGCATACTATTATATGTATAATCAGCATGATAACTCCTATAATACACATCAACCTCGTGTGTGTACTACTACATAGGAATATTAAATAGTGAGAATATATAGAAAATAAAGAGATCATCTAAAAGATCAAACATATAAGTATCAAATACAGATAAAATACGGGTGTAGTCAAAGTAAAACAACCTAATCTATCAAATAATTCATGCACTAAGTTCAAAGAACTATAGAAGCTAAGGAAAAAAAATACCTGCCTCAAAATGAAGATCATCTTAAGCTAATCCCAAGCCAAGGTACCATCTCCAATAGTCAAAGCCCTGTATCCATGTGTACAATTTAGCAATCTTCGTATAAATCCATATAACTAAAGCTAATTCTCAAAACTAGTCAGAATGGCCCTGAACGTAACATGATCATCACCTAATCTAGATCTACATTCATGCACAAACCAATCCAAAAACTCACCCAAATCTGATGATGATCACTAGTAGCTCATGATCAGACGGTAACCCGCAGTCGAAAATCACTGGCGGTGCCTACTGCTGCCCACACCTCCACCTACTAACCTAATCACTTAATCAAAGAAATCTATCGATTAACCCTATAATGAAATACAAGATCAATTCACAACCTTACCCTAAAACAAAACTGCAACCCTTCAATGAAGAAATCCAAAGTTGCTATGGAGAAATGGAGCTCCCCACTCAGATCCGTAGCTGCTCATAAAGACCTTAAGCATAGTTGTGAGGAGTTGGAGCTCTCCTCTTTGAATCCATAGAGATGGCAATGCTCCAAAAGTCATCCTATTTGTGCCTAAAAGATACCAACGTTGGAGTGGATTGGCAGCAGTTAGCTGGAGGGAAAAGATCGGTGGTCGGAGGTGCGGCGCCTAGGTGTTGCGACAAGGAGGCTCAAATCCCCCCTCTTGGCTGACGGTCAGCTCGAGCAAGGCAACGACTCGGGGTGGAGATTGCTGGACAATCTCAGGCAATCAGAGGAGAAGATGAAGTGCTCGGTCAGCGGTGGAGTGGACAAAGTCGGCGAGCTCAGTTTATGGCATTGAGGATGATCGGGCTCGGGAGGAGATGACAACAAGAGAAATCTTCGAGTGTCTATAGCCAGGAGGGAAAAGATGGCAGCCAGATCGAACCTCGGGTGGTTCGCACCGGTGATATGAAGATCATCGGCGTTGATCGGGCGAAAGTGAGGGAGAAGGAGGAGTCGGCGCGAGAGGGAGAGAGAGGAGAGGATCGGGCAGAGTATTAGAGGAGGAGAAGGAAATCTAAGTTTCCTATTTATAACTTAGGTTAATTAATCTTAACCTTAGCTTAATAAAATCAATCAACTCCCACTTAATTGATATTTTAAACAGGCTTTCTTTGAGTCCAATCTATAGGATCGAAAGTGCTAGAGGGGTGTGAATAGCGCTCGTGGCTATTTCGTTCGTTTAAAGTAATCGAGTAATATGCAATGGAATAAAAGCAATAAAAGAAATGACACGTTGGTTTTACTTAGTTCGGAGCTTGTGACGACTCCTACTCCAAGGCTCGCGATCGTTGATCGCTTTCGGTGGACAATCACTATAAGCTCGGAAATTCTTTACGATTTCAAGTACAATATTAAAGTAGTAATAAAAATTATACCGACAACTAAGAACAGTAAACTTGAAGCTTCTGGTCATCGGAGTCTTGTTATAGCTTTGTAGGATCGTCCTTTAAGCAGCACACGGAGAAAAGATTACGAGTTTGTGTTGTCGCTTGTTGCTGGTCGAAGCAGGCATATATAGCCTGTTAAGGGCGCCTCCAACCCCCGGGTCAGTCGCGTGTGGATAAACCCTGCTTCGACGCTGCTTATCCTCCTGAGGGTGCCTCCAACCTGCATGGAGGGTGCCCTCGTGCTAGTGTCCAGGGCGCCTCCAAGCTCCATGGAGGCACCCTCGCGCCTTGCTGTGAGGCCGTCTCTACAAGTGACCTCGAGGCGCCTCCAAGCTCCATGGAGGACGCCTCGGGTACAGTTCATCCGAGGTAAATATGTCCAATTCGCTTCCTGCAAAATATGTTAGTCCCAGAAATTAACCATACCCTGCAAAACAAAGTTAGAACAATATAGACATGATAAATAAAGTATTTGACAGTCTCCGGACTATCCGGTTCTGACTTCAAATTTTTCATCTGAACCCCCTAGGTCGAACCGACGCCTACTGTTCCCTCGTCGGGGAACACGTCCTCACCTACTCCACTCAGGAGAATTTATATGTTGTCAGACCAGTCCTCCAGACTGACTGGACTTTTGCTCAACGATCGAGGCTCCAAGACTTTCTGCTGGACGTTCACTCCATGACTCGTCCAGTCTTCCACTTGGTTCGCGACACCAGGACTTTCCACCTAGAGTCCCCGACTCTAGGACTTTTACCCGAAGCCCTCGACCCGCCAAGATTTTCCACCTAGGGTTACCACCCCCTAGGACCTAGGGTTACCGCCCCCTAGGGTTTTTCCTTTGCCTAACCGCAATTAGGACTTTTCCTCACCTAGGGTTACCACCCCCTAGGACCTAGGGTTACCACCTCCTAGGATTTTCTACCTGCCTAACCGCAGCTAGGACTTTTGCCTAAGTACACTTAGGACTTTCCCGCAATCTCATCAAACTTGTTAGATAACAAGACAACCTAACTTCGAACCCTTTGTCATAATCAAAACACAGATTCGACTGTCGAATGCTTCCCACACCAACAATCTCCTCATTTTTTATTATGACAGCACAATTCATAGTTAAGTAAAACATAACAATAAAATGAAGGAATTTAAGCATAAGTATCATGAGCATAAAATAAAAAAACTTTGTGCTCCCCCTTATGCTCCCCCTTTTAAAAAAATTATTTAAATTCTTAACTTTCTTAACTTTGACTTCTCTCTCTCCCTTTGACATAAATCAAAAAAGCATACTAAGTAGAGAGAGGGTTGTAAAAAATTTTATTCTTTTTAACTTTAAGCTCCTCCTAAAGGGTAGCACTTAACGAAATTTAGTTTTGAAAATAATTTTTTTAAAAAAAACTTAGCTAAAGTAGAGATTTTTTTGAAAATACGTAGCTATTTAAAAAAAACTTAGATAAGTTTTGAAATTGTCATAGCTTTTCCAAAGAAAACTTAGCTAAATTTTTAGTTTTGAAAATAATTAGAAAAAATACTTTGATAAATTTAGTACTTAGCTTTCAAAACTTAGCTTTTAAAAAGACTTTGATAAATTTAGTAGTTATCTTTCAAAACTTAGCTTTTAAAAATACTTTGATAGATTTAGTACATAGCTTTAAAAATAAAGGTTTTGAAAAAAAAATTTAGTAAGGAGTACTCAACTTAAAAAAAGATTTTGATAAAAACTTAGTTTTTAAAAATTTTGATAAAAGCTTAACTTTAAAAATATTTTCTTGTAAAATACTTGAAAATATTTTAGCAAATACTTAGTTTCTGTCAATGATAATTCATTTTTACAAAAAATTGAACTTCCTTTTTAGAAATATTTTAAACTTTTTGAAAAGTTTAACTTTGAAAAATAATGTTTTAAAAAAACAAAGATAAAAATTAATGTCTTAAATTTCTTTGCACTCCCTCTTAATTAATACCAAAATAATTTTTTAGGGTCATAGAGTCCAAGCATATAAATAAAAAATATAAAAGTTATTATTTATTTTCCTAATTTTCCATCTCACTCATTCTAGGTTATCAAACATGTTCAACTTATGAGTGTGTGTAAGACGGAGTTAACTTTATTTAAAAAATATTAAAATTTAGATTTAAAATATAAGTTTGAATTTTCAATGAGTTTGAATTTCAAGTTTTAAAATATGAGTAAACATTTAAAATTTTGAAGATTATGAAAATATATTAAAAGTTAATTAAGTTTAAAATTATAATCTTACATATTAAATATGATTTAAAATTAATTATCATTTATAAATAATTAAGATTTTGAAAATCTAAGAATTAATAATTTGAAATTTAATTATGATTTAAATATTAATAATCAAATAATTTTATTAAAATTAACTATGATTTTGAAATTATAATTTTGAAAATAATTATTTTGAAATTAATCATAAAAAATAATTATAATTTAATTATGATTTAAAAATAATTAACATTTTGAAATTAATTAATTTAACTTAATTGAATTAATTAATTTAGGTATGATTAACTATTTTAAACCTAGGTCCATCTCACCCTTTTCTAGATTTTCAATCAGGGAGCCTTAATAGATTTGTGAGATGGTTAATTTAATTTTTAATTTAAATTATCATCTAAGGATTGATTTATATTTGAGTTAGACTCAAGTTTATAGTTAGTCAATTAAATAACTATTTCAATGATTAACTTCTAGGCTGTGGCGAAACACTAGGCCTTCTTGGATATGAGATCATCCACCACTTCTAGACAAAACTTTTCAAAAAAATTGGATATTTAATTTTCTTTCTGAAACTCCTAGGTCTAACTAGTCCAGTGTGAATCAAATCTAGGTCCTTATCTAACCATTCTAAAGAAAATGATAATCCCAGTTAGCCTCATTGACTATCCCCGGGGGTGACCGGTCCGGCCCCACGGTAATTTCTCACCGGCCACCAGGATAAATCGGAAAGCGCGCGCGACGACCAGCCTAGACACCCAACATCCTAGATTATACAATTAATAATCATGATTGATATTTATCAATTTATTATATGCATGATCATGGTAATTTGCATGGATCAACCAAGTCAAGTAATTTATTAGTTAAGTTAACAGTTTAAGTTAACTTTAGTTTTAATTTGATTTAGTTTAGATCTAAGTTAATTGAATTTAAGGTTAGATTTAAGTTAGATTAGATTTTAGTTTAGGTTAGATTTTATTTAAGTTTAGATTTGAGTTAGAGTTAATTTAGTTTAGGTTAGATTTTATTTAAGTTTGTTTTATAATTAAAAGGTACTTGATTATAGCTTGGTTTGTAGGGTTTAAGTTTTACCTTAAACTTGTAACCCAAGTCTAGATCTTGTGGAAAGGTACTTGATTATAGCTTGGTTTGTAGGGTTTAAGTTTTATCTTAGACTTGTAACCCAAGTCTAGATCTTGTGGATTAGTTAAATTATTAATAATCTTTTCTAACTATATATTTTATTTTTTAAAATATTACTTTGTTTCTCTAATTTTCTAAAAGTTAATTTCTTATGTTTATTAAGTAATTTTGAGCTATTCTTATTTAGATTTGAATCAAATTTATTCATTGTATTATTAGCATGCATATCTAATTTTCTAGAGAAATCTATACTAGAGTAAGCGGAATTAGTTAGGGGACAAACATGCGTTGCAAAAATTAGATTTTTCATGTAATGTAAATTTACTTACCTTGATTTCTCCTCCTAGATTTTCAGTTCAAATCTCCTGTCCCCAAATTTCTCTGTCCCCGTGTCCCCTGTCGATCGGACGGACTAGATTACATCTCAAGACATCATAGCATCCTTAAGATGTGTGCAGTATCATCGTGATGTGCAAGGTATCCTTGAGATATAATCTGGTCCGTTCGATCGGACATAGAAATTTGGGGACAGAGGATTTGAACTCCTAGATTTTTGGGTCTTCTTTCTAGACATTTACTTTTGCAGTGACCCATTCATTTGCACTTGGAGCATTCAATGTGCTTCTTCCCTTTCCGGATCAATTTCTCCTTCTTCTCTGGTTGTGCCAGTCGAATCTTACGAGTAGGGCACTTGTTTCTATAATGCCCTCTCTCCCTACACTTAAAACAGGTTATGTGAAATTTACAATTTGAGTATACAATTTTACCTTTTCGATCCATGATAGGATTCTCCTCCTTGACTGTTGCCATCTCGAATTCAGACTCAGATTTAGCTATCTCTTCTTTGGCCATCAGTGCTATGAAATCGGTCTGATCCGATTCTTCTGAGTCTGGTTCGGAGGTTAACTCTGGAGATTTATACTCTGATTCGAACTCAGGTTCGACTTAGTCTTCTGGTTCTGAAGGAATCTCATGAAGCTTAATCACCTTCTCCGAAAGCTCCTTAGCATTGTTGAACTTTCCAACTCGATCAAGCTCTAAATTTGTTAGTCCGCATAGGAGAGTATATGTTGCTTTTGCATTTGCCTCAAATTTTCTTCTTGTTTGTGCATCCCAAATAGGGGTGAGTATTCGGTTAAAACCGAACTGAACCAAATCGAATTAACCGAATCGAATCGATTTTTTTTCAAACAAACTGAACCGAATCGATTTTTGATAAAAATTGAACCGAACCGAACCGAATTTTCAATAAAACCGAACAAAACAAACCGAACAAACCGAATAAATCGATTTTTTTAAAAAAAAAATAGTTCAGTCTAAAATTTATGGTGTAAAAAACTGATTTGGTTCAAAAATTCGGTCTATTCGGTCAATTCGGTTTAACCGAATAAAAAAAATTTAAAACTGAACCCAAACCGAATTAACCGATTTTTTGGAGAAAAAAATTGAATTTTCGAATAAATCGAATCAAATTTTTAAATTCGATCGGTTTATTCGGTTTAACCGAACTTTTGCTCACCCCTAATCCCAATTGTCACATGCTATGGGTGCACCTTCTTAAGTGGGGAGAATAAATCCGATCTGGACTATGGTCCATATCTCCACTTAGGTTTTCAGTTGGTGCTTCATCTGGTCTTTTCAATATCCAAAATTTTCATTGGACAAGAGTGATAGGCATGTGGTGCTTTTCCCATCTTGGTAGATCATTAAAAAGGAATCTCGCACACAAAGAAAAACAAAAACAAATGTTCCAAGACTTGATCTTGGATTAGTAGTGCGGGAGAAAGATAAAAATAATAATTCACTAATTTCGAGAAAAAAATAATAAAAAATATTATTTCAAACTTTTGAAAATGTGATATTTCGTTAATGTCGACCAATGGTGAAAAGATAAAAATAAATTTTTTGAAAATAATTTTGGAGAGAAAAAATGAAAGGCGTATGATTTTATTTTTAACAAAAACGGACAAAAAAGCAACGAATAAGAATGCTCGAACGGTAGTTGTACCGATTCAGAGCGACCCCGCTCTGATACCAATTGTAGAATCGAAAGTGCTAGAGGGGGTGAATAGCGCTCGTGGCTATTTTGTTCGTTTAAAGCAATAGAGTAATACACAGCGGAATAAAAGAAATAAAAGAAATGACACATTGGTTTTACTTGGTTCGGAGCCTGTGGCGACTCCTACTCTAAGGCCCGCGATCGTTGATCGTTTTCGGTTGGCAATCACTATAAGCTCGAAAATTCTTTACAATTTCAAGTACAATATTAAAGCAGTAATAAAAATTATACCGACAACTAAGAACAGTAAACTTGAAGCTTCTGGTTATCGGAGTCTTATTATAGCTTTGTCGGATCGTCCTTTAAGCAACACACGGAGAAAAGATCGCGAGTTTGTGTTGCCCCCTGCTGCTGGTCGAATAAGGCATATATAGCATGTTGAGGGCGCCCTCAACCTCATTGTGGGCGCCTCCAACCCCCGAGTCAGCTAGGGATGGCAATGGGTCAGGTTCGGGTCGGATTATATATCCTCCATCCCCATACCCATCAGGTATAGGATCTCCGATGAGTATACTCATGCCCATTAAATGATCAGATATCTTCTATAGTTATAATTTTTCTTCTTTCTATCCAACTATTATCATTCAACAAAAATATATTAAAATTAACAACCTATTAAAAAATATATATATAATTTAAAAATACATTAAAAATCTATATAGTCTCTCCCTAATATCAACAAAAATAGTAAGTTAATTTTGGAAAAAGAAAATTTTCTTTAATATATGTATATATATTATTTAATCGGGTATTCGGGTTGGGTATCGGGTATTGATAGTCCCTCCATTCGAGTCGGATGTCGGATCCTCTATTGGGTTCGGGTGAAATTGTCATCCCTAGAGTCAGCCACGCTTGGATAAACCCTGCTTCGTCATTGCTTATCCTCTTGAGGGCGCCTCCAACCTGCATGGAGGGCGCCCTCATGCCAGTGTCCAGGGCACCTCCAAGCTCCATGGAGGCATCCTCACGCCTTGCTACGAGGTCGTCTCTGCAAGTGACCCCGAGGTGCCTCCAAGTTCTATGGAGGGCGCCTCGGCTACTGTTCATCTGATGTAAATGTGCCCAATTCGCTTTATGCAAAATATGTTAGTCTCAGAAACTAACCATACTATGTAAAACAAAGTTAGCACAATATGGACATGATAAATAAAGTATTTGACAGTCTCCGGACTATCCGGTTCTGACTTCGAATTTTCCATCCGAAAACCCTAGGTCGAACCGACGTCTACTGTTCCCTCACCAGGAACGCGTCCTCACCTACTCCACTCAGGAGAATTTACCTATTGCCAGATTGGTCCTTCAGACTGACTAGACTTTTGGTCAACGTCCGAGGCTCCAAGACTTTCTGCTGGACGTTCGCTCCACGACCCGTCTAGTCTTCCACTTGGTTCGCGACACCAGGACTTTTCACCTAAAGTCCTACCCCGAACCCACCCTCAACTTTGTTCAAGGTCACTCCACATGATATCTGGTCTGGAGCATAATTCTGATACCATTTGTTGTGTCCAAAGGATGTTCACATATTTCCACAATGGTATGATATTGTCCACTTTGAGCTTAGACCCTCATAGTTTTACTCTTGGACCTTCTCTAAAAGGTCTCATACCAATGGAGATATCCTATATTCTTTTAAACTTATATTTTTATCAAATATTTTCAATGTAGAATTTTGATTGAATCCAATAATTCTTCTGTCATTAAATTCAGATCAGAGATGATATTGTCAAGTTATGCTCTCATGCTACCTAACCCCAATGTTATGTTATGTGGAGCATCTCTTAATTCAGTGTTACTTGTGGAAAATTTGCTTTTAGCATTTTAGCAAAAGCAATCTCCATAGCATCTTCCGACATAGATCTTGTAGAATCCCCTCGTTCTTAGAAATCAGGAGACTCATACGAATGACTAAAATCTCGTAGCTATCATCATATAACACCTCACCAAAGTCATCATCATCGTACACCGGCTTGCTAATCACCTTAGTCTCATCTTACATGTCTTCCTCCATATAATTATCAATCGATCTTGCACCCTACCTCAACTCATGAAGCTGTTTTAACAAAGTTTGAGTGTAATCAAAAGAAGAAAATAATTCTTCATCTTCTTTTTTATCCTCTCCCAATTGGTTTTGCCTTGTCTATCACGTGATCCTGCCATTGTTCTCATCATACTGATGCTTGGCTTTGAGTCTGATGACAATCAATTTTATTTTTACATGATCAGACACTTTCTTATAATATTTTTCTCCCACTTTGTTAATTCAATCAACAAATCCTTCTACTTGTAACATACTGGAAAACTTGGGTAGATCAACTCAAAAATCAAGGTTTCCATATCGTTCCTCTCGACCATGACATTTTTGAAATTTAGTATGATTGTGATATAGATTTATAAAGTGGAATCATAATCAAAATAAGTGATCTCACAATCTTTAAGATCCTGTGCCACCAGACATTGGGATTAATTTTATGATTTGTCTTTATAAATCCTTAATTCTGACATTACGAATTCAACATGAATCAAAATGATGCAGAACTAATGCAAGAGCAACTGAATTTTGATGGATTATAACTTCTGATTCAAATACTACATATCAAATCAAAGTTCATTCAAAGACTTGTAATTATCATGCATAGCACTCTTATACCCCTTTTGTTTTTTAAAAAATATCATTTATAGTCTTTTTAGAGACTCTAAACTTTTTTTTTAAACTATTTTTGATATTTTTAGTATTTAGAGTATTTTGATCTTTTATAAGTTGTTTTATAATTCAAGGGCCTATTTAATTTTAGGCATTATCTTTTGTTATTAAATTAAACTCTTCTTCTCAGTAAAATCTAAAAATGATGATTTCTCTTCGTTTATTATTTTTTTATTCTTGTTTCCTCTCAATTCCTCTAAACTTCCATCTTTAAAGTAATCATTATTCTATTCGACATCAAAAGAATATGACATCTAAAAGCTCGGATCCCCGGTATAAAATAGATTCCATGCTTTCCCATTAATGTCTAGATGTACAATTTTGAGATTAATTTTCTAAGATTATAATATTCATGTCATAAAATTAAATTTTAATTTTATAAGAGTATTTCGTAAAGTTTTTTTTTTCAAAAATTAAATTTTTACAATCCTCCGATCTAATTTTATGAAATCTTAATTTTGATTTTTAGAGGTGAAGGAATTGCTTAGTCAGGTTAAGAGAATACGATGTAACTCAAATAAAATTGTTGTTTTAATTTAAAAAAAAAATCAAATTTTTAGATAGATATCTTTAAATTTTCTGAAACATAGAATTAATTGAATTGGTGAAATAATTTGATGAAAATCAATCTGTCTCTATTTTTAAGTTATATAAAAATTAATTATGGTAATATCTTTAAATTCATGAAGCTGCTTCACTCAATAGCTGACAAATTAGATGGAACAGTTTGATAAACCGAAACCATAATAATAATAAAGGTTAAAGTTTTAATAAGTAAATATTTTTAAATTAAAAAAAATAAAAAATAGTAATTCTTTTGATAAGACAATCATGAATAGAGGTGAGTAAAATTTAATTATATTTACTTTTTTTTTAATAAAGTTAAGTACTGGTGTAATAAATAGGTAATTATTTTTATATTTTTTGAAAGAATTTAAATTATTTTCACGAAAGCGCTTCATTTAAGTTACATAATTATGAAATAACATGATTGGCTTCAATTATATTTACTTTTTTTTTTAATAAAGATAAGTACTGGTGTAATAAATAGGTAATTATTTTTATATTTTAAAAAATTTTGAATTATTTTCACGAAAGCACTTCATTTAAGTTACATAATGAAATAACATGATTGGCTTCAATTGTCATTTTTTGAAATTAGAGGGTCCTCTTTAAAAACTTATGAGATCAGAGGCCTAATTTTGTGATTTTCTTTCATATTATTTTAATATATATATTTTTTCTTATTTTATAATAACTTTTAATTATTTCAATATTCAACCCATGATCTTCCTGATAATAACCTCCCTCTGGTTCAACATACTATATGCATATGTAGCTCCACGTCACCATCCTAAAGTTATCCAATTGTAGGGGTTTGAGACTTAGTATCTTTATCTAAAAATAAAAAATTTTAAAAAATAAAGTAAGTATTTAGAAATAAATTAAATGAAAATAATGAAACGGTAAGAAATAAAATGAGATTAGTAATTAGAAGATTTAGTTAAATAGATGAACTTGACTACGATGACTTGAATTTGTCCTAGTAGCTAGACTTGAATTTGTAGTCCATAAAGGATTTAAATTCTATCAAATAGATGTTAAATCTGCTTTCTTAAATAGACTAATCAAGGAAGAAGTCAATACAGGTCAATTACCAAGATTTGAAAATATAGATCATTTTGACCATGATTTAAAATTGAAGAAAGCATTATACGATCTGAAACAAATACTTAGGATCTGGTATAAAAGATTATTTACTTATCTGATTTCTAAAGGATTCAATCAAGGTTGAGTTGACTCAACACTATTTGTAAAAAATCTTAGGTTAGATATTTTTATAGTCCAAATATATGTTGATGATACAAACTCAGAATTTTTGTAAGAATTCATAATCTTAATGGAACATGAATTTGAAATGAACCTAGTATATAAATTAATATTTTTTAGGTTTACAAATTAAATAAACAAATGAAGAAAATTATATTTATCAACAAAAGAATTACATAAAAAATTTAGAATGAAAAATCCTAAGAAAATAAAAATACCAATGACAACTAATGTAACATTAGATAGTGATTCAAATGGAAAACTGGTTGATCTTAAATATTACAGGAGTGTCATAGGTAGTCTGTTATACCTAACTGCAAGTCAATCTAATATTTTATTTATAATTAGTATGTATATTAGATACCAAACATGTGCTAAGAAATCTTACTTAACTAATGTTAAAAGAATCTTTAGATATCTAAAAGGCACAATTAAAGTAGGAATGTGGTATTCTAGGACAATGAACTTTAAACTTATAGGATTTTCTAATTCAAATTATGTGGGTTGTAAACTAGACCGAAAAAGTATAAGTGGTGGATGCCAATTCCTTGGACTATCACTTGTCAACTGATTTAATAAAAAAACAAATATTATTTTATTTACTACTGAAGCAGAATATATAATAATAGGTGAATGTGTAGCATAGTTATTATGGATGATGCACACTTTAAAAGACTTTAACTTGGAATAAAAAAAATGTAAAAAATCTTTGTTGATAACATTAGCTCAATCAACTTAATTAAAAATCCAGTGCATCATTCAAAAATAAAACATATTGAAATCAAACACCATTTTGTAAGAGATCATGTATCCAATGGAGACATTGAACTTAATTATGTTGAGTTCAAATTGAATTTTACTGACATCTTTACTAAACCACTTTCAGAATCTGAATTTAGTAATTTATGAAGATAATTAGGAATGTGCGCCATAGATTATGACTTGTTCTATTTTTTTCTCTAAAAAACTCATGTTTTTTTTCAAAACCTAAAAATTATGTTTTACAAAGCCTATTTTTGATTAAGTTATGTTTTCAAACTTAAACTTTTATGGACTTAGCCTAGGTTTTCCTTCTAGAAAGTATGCCCCTATAGTTTTAGGCAGCTAACATCTCACAAGCATATTAGGATGACCTTACTTGGTATTCAAACACTTAGAATGGTGTGAGATGCATATGGTGTTACCTGGACTTCAAATGCTTATATCAATGTATCAATATAGGTCTGAGCGAAAAATAACATAGTACATAGATCAAGTAATCCTTCTTAATAAACAACTAGTTGAATAATTTTTTTTAACTTAACTAATGAAGTGAACACTACTATCTTTTGGTAGCTATTTAATAACTAAAGGTTAGACATATACGTAAGGATATTGTTTTTAGATGGCTATTTTTAAACTAAATTTTTTTTCTTTACTTTAAATTAAAATTTAAACTCAAACTTAACCTAAACTTCAACCAGACTAAACCTTACTCAAATTTAATTAATTAAAATTTAAAACTTAGTTAAAATTTAATTTAAACTTAATCAAAATTTAAAATTTAGTTAAAATTTAGAGACTTAATTAAAATTTAAAGACAAAATTTTAAAGACTTAATTTAAAAAAAAAACATCCTGC
The DNA here is from genome assembly GCF_018446385.1 of Zingiber officinale. Taxonomy (NCBI): domain Eukaryota; kingdom Viridiplantae; phylum Streptophyta; class Magnoliopsida; order Zingiberales; family Zingiberaceae; genus Zingiber; species Zingiber officinale. The sequence continues at coordinate 132,206,827 of NC_055998.1, forward strand.
CCAAGCTAAATTGAAGCATCTCGAATCACTCGAGGTGCCCCAGTTACAACCACTTGAGGCACCTCAAATAGTCCGAGGTGCCTCCCGTTAAGGCGACAATTTTCCCACTGAAACACAACTGAGGCGCCTCTAAACCAAACGGAGGCACTCTTAATAACTTATTGAAGGCACCTTTAACTAGGTTGAAGGCACCCCCAATCGAAATTTTAACACCGAATAGAGGGCTTAAATGCATGTTCTGCTCTTCGATGAAGGCACCTTCCAGCCACCCTCCAATAGCTATTTCTCACCATTTTCTTCTCTTTTACGTACTAATCCTTCGATATGTCTCCTAGGAAACCCCTAAATCGAAGTTATCAATCAAGTTTTTCTATATTTATTATATTTCTTGATTTTTTTTGTGCATATCTATTATTTTAGGAAAAGTGGACCCTTAATCTGCTCATTACTAGTGCTGGACTATCCGCTCTACTTATGTTAGGTTTTTCACTGAACAACTTAGGCTACATTTTCTAGATCATGCATATATGCCTCTTAAAACTAGTTATTTGAATAGGTCATTTTTTGCACGCCATTGCCCAGCTATAGTTGGAATTATTGAATATTATAACTCATATAGCCTAGTTTACTATAACCAGGCGGTTAAACTAGATCGGTGTGCCCAGTTTTATAATAATTTAGTTAAGATAAATGACTTGACATTCTCTACTAGAATAGCTAATACAAATTTTAGATTTTTCCCTACCCTCTTAGTTGATTGTTTAGGACTGCAGCAATTTACATGTTCATTCTTGTGTTACCCTAGTAGGGAGCTACCATTTGGGGCATCATATCCCCATATTACCTTAGATATTATCCACTTATATTTTTTTGAAGAGGGCAGAGTCGCTACTATCACTGGCTTTAGGTCCCTCTCCCTAAGAGTGCAAGATTATATTTTATATCGAGTCCTTACCACCTGCATCCTACTAGTTACATCTCATGATGTTGCTATGATACGTCTATCCCACTCCTTTCTTTATACATTGTGTTAGCGGCTCGACATAGATATTTCCTTGCATATATTTCATAATGTTATTCATGCATCTAGCATAATCATTAGGGAACACATCCATATGCCCTATTGTCATGTGTTGACCTGTATATTTTCGTCCATAGGACTTGATATTACTCAGGGCACACTCACTCCCCTTAGTGAATATGATGTATTTGGTTAGTGACAATTAGCATTAGTCCATATAGAGATTACTGCTCAGGAGGGTCTGACTTGGAGAGGAGGTATCCCACCAACCGTACCTATCGAGGTCATCGAGGCATCTAAGCTCGTGAAGGAGGAGATGTCGGAGTTCACCTTTCCCGACATTTTTGCATCTCCAACCCTGTCATCCACTTCCCAGCCATTAGAGGAGCACATTTCTAGACTAGAGGAGTCTTCTTCTCATCTCGAGCAGTCTATTGCTAGTGTTCATGAGGAGATGACTACTCTCCGTGAGGAGATAACCACTAACTTTTGGTAGATGGATCAACGGTTGGAGGATATTCTGAGTATCTTACATTTGATTCACCCTCCTCCTCCATCAGCTGATAGCTGATGAGCCTTAGACATTTCTTACTTTGGTTTATATCACTTTTTTGGATGTCCTTATATTTGTTATCTGTTTGATTTATTTACTATATATATTCTTTTGTATATCAATTGATTGCTTCCTCTTATTTACTCATACTGCTTAGTTTATATTTTGATGAATGCTAAAGAGGGAGGATAAGAGTTTAAGATAAAAAAATATAAAACCTCTTAAAATTATAACCCAACAATGATTAAGAGGATGAACAAAATGTTAAATTATTTTTTTTCTCTTAAACATATTCGTTATGTTATTTTCTTTGCATATTTTTCAAACTTTAACTTAGGTTATCATTACATCAAAAAAGGGGAGATTGTTAGTGTAGACATCACTAATAAGTCAAACTCAGATTTTGATGAATGATAAATGGATTAAAGTTAGATATTATAGGTTCTAATCCTTTTACCAAGTGTACATGATTGAAAGACTTGATAGAGACCAAACACCAAGTTAAAGTCTAGTCAGGTCAAGGAGAATCAGACGATTGGCAGGAAGTCCAACTGAGTCAGATGGGACTAGATAGTTGGCAGAAAATCTAGTCGGGTCAGGGAGGACCAGACGATTGACTGAAGTCTAGATAGGGCATCTGGCAGGAAGACCTGGTGGGTCAAGAGATTAAGGTCAAGTGAGTCTGTAATGGTAAGTTGTTATGTTTCCGCAAGTGCACGGATACGTCGTCAGTAATAAAAGATATCAAATCACAGGGGCTGGTTATAAGCACTAGCGATCGCTCATGTAAAATTAGCTAAACTATTTATTGTTGGAAGTCAACTATTTAGAAAGAAGGGAGAAACTTAGATGAAGGAGAAGAGAACTAGAGTAAGTATTGAATATATCGGTTTGGAGAATGTTCTAGGAGTTTGGTTTCATTGTAGTGTTTACTAATGTATCATGGCCTACCAATTTCCTACCTTCAATTAGCATGCACTTGTAGGAAGTTAGATCTATTATCCCTAAGTATTTAATAGAGATGATTCCTATAAAATCCGGAAACGGTTAACCCCTGTCACTAGGGCACCTTAGTCATAGATCACAGGAATATATGTCTAGTAAATAATAGTAAAGATAAAGATAAAAATTAGATGTGATTTCCTACTTTCTTATGGAGGAATTGCTTCTCCTTTCAAGGGAATGTCCTAGACATCCGTAAACAGGTTACCCATATCACCAGGGCTCCTCGGGTATACGATCTAGGGCACTCTTTCTACGAGATCAGCAATCCCTACACAAACATTCGATCTAACATAACAATAAAACACAAATACATCTCATTCACATTAGAACGAATAGATACAAAGCAAGTTAATATTGCGTAGATAGATAAAAGACATAACCATGAGTTTTTACATTGTAACACAACCACAACTACTCCTTTATCCTAGAACAATAAATCTACTCTATAGAGGAAAGAAAAGAATCCAAAGACATTGAGAAATAAAGTAATCAAAATCCAACGAAGAGACTGAGGGAGAAGAAAGTTTATCCAATGACGTCGAGTAATCCTTGGATCCAATACTTCGCTTCCAGAGTTAATGAGATGGTAGAATCTATCTCGTATTGTCGAACGGTAGTCGAGGATATCTTGGAACGACGCTAAGGTAATTCTCCCAAGGTCGGTGACTCCCCCCCTGGAGAAGGGGTAAAGAACCCCTTTTATAGGGTAGGGCACGGGTCTGGCACGACCTGTGTCATGGCCTTGTGAAATCCACAATGCCATCGTTGGCTTGGCTTTGGGTCAAGTGACATGACTGTGTGGGATCACACGGTCGTGTTCCTCTCTGGCTCTGAAAATGTTGTACGACCATATAGGATCACACCGTCGTGCACTTCTTTGACTCTGGATGTGTTGCATGGTCGTGTGGTTTCACATGGCCATGCGCTTGCTCCTCTTCTAGATCGACCACACAGTCGTGTAAGGTCACATGGTCAGTGCCAATAGTCTTCTACTTTGCTCTCCGGTTTGTCGACGATCATCATTTTTGCTCCGAAAGTGATTCTTGTCAACATAACTGCACGTAAAGAGCAGATCTCTGACAAAGAAGAGTAATATTGCTAAAAATATGACAAGGAGTGTAAGAATGCATAAATTAATCATGAGTAAAGTACGTGATTGTACGTTAAAATATGCATAAAATAGTATAAGATCTACACACATCATAAGCGAGGTAAGCATTGGAGGAGAGTGATCAGTGAGGACGAGTTCTAGTGGAACTGTAGGTGCTAGTCTAGCTTAGATCTATTTTAAAAGTCTAAACTGAGACCATAACTAGATCCTGGTCTTAATAAAATAAAATATAATTAATAATGTTGTTTTATTTGTATTATGCTAACTCTATTTTGCATGATATATTTATTATTTGGACTAACAGGTTTTGCAAGAGTTAAAATGCATAACTCAACCTCGGATGAACAGTGCTCGAGACACCTCGGAGTTGCAAAGAGGTGCATCAGAGCTTAGTGGAGGCCCCCTCACGTAGATAAACTTCAAGGATAAAAGTTTACTGAGCGAAGGCACCCTGGAGCACATTGGAGGCACCTCAGAGTGCATTAGAGGTGCCTCAGAGCCATTGGAGGCGCCCTCACATGGATAAAAACCAAACTCTACAGATCATATAAGTATTATTGGAGGCACCATGAAACCTTGGAGGCGTCTCAAACACTGTTTAAAAATAGGTTAGCGATAGCACTCAATGTGCGCATCTTCTACACGATTCCTCGACTATTCTGCTGTTATGTTCTCCATCACTGCTATTCTACTACTCATCTACGTCTGAAAGCTGCCAATAGACTAACGCCAACACCTGAGCTTCCACACCTCAACATGTCATTTACATCACTGTTTAAAGGAAGTGTAGGGTGTTACACATTCCTCTTATTATTCTTTGTACTCGATTACTCCATTGGGAGTTTATCGATAAAGGATTTTTTATCGATAGGTTCAAGGGCTGGGGTCTTGGAGTCGCCAAAGACTTCGAACCAAGTAAATCGACTGTGTCGTTATTTTTGATTTTCCATTTCTATTTTTTTTTGCTTTAATGTTCTTAATTCCGCTACACACTCACTTTTAAAAAATTGAAACAAATGAGTTTTTAAAATCATGTGATTCATGCCCCCACTTGCCTTCGATTCTACAATTTCTAGTAAGGCGATAACAAAAATCTCATATGAGTTGTAGATAAGTATAACACCTAGTTTTAGATATCTACATGTCTGGGGTTGTCTAGTTGAGGTTAGGCCTTATATGCCTAATGAAAGAAAATTAAACTTAAGAACTGTTAGTTGTTATTTTGTTGGATACTTTGAAAACTCAAGAAAGTTTAAATTTATAATCCCTTGAGTAGATCATTTTTTAAGTCAGAAAATTTCAAATTTGTTGAGAATGGTGAAAGTGATAAAGTTAGAAAAGATATCATTGGAGTAGAACATCGATGACCCTAATATGGTAACTACTGATGCAACTGATAGTGAAATAGTTATCATTCCATATACAGTTGAAGCTGCACAACTGGAAGGGGTAGTTGATCATGATATTTCCATGTCCCCTCCAATTCAATTAGAAGATACGTCAGCTCAAATAGAGGAATTCTCTCCTACGGTTGAGCATGACTCCCAATCACCTCAACATCAAGTGTCACTAAGGAAATTTATTAGAGAAAGGAGATCGGCGATGTCTTGTGATTATGTATATCTCTAAGAGTATAAGTTTAACATAAGATTAAAATATGATCTTACATCCTTTCAAGAGGTCAAACAATGCCCTCATCAAGAAAAATGAATCAATGCCATGAGGAAAGAGATAAAGTCTTTAACAGACAACGACGTTTGAGAACTTGTCGAATTTTCTGAATGTGTAAAACCTGTTGGTTGTAAATAAATATTTAAAACTAAACGAGATTCATATGGCAATGCCAAAAAGTACAAGGTATGCCTAGTCGTTAAGGGATTTATTCAGAATGAGGACATTGATTACAAGGAAGTTTTTTTTGCTGATTTCTATAAAAGACTCTCTTAGGCTAATTATGGCATTTATAGCTTATTATGACCTAGAGCTACACTAAATAGACGTTAAGACTATGTTTCTCAATGGAAATATTTAGGAAATAATATATATGATGCAACCAGAGAACTTTGAGTCTAAATAGCTTAAAGCGAGTATCTCATTAATAGTACTGGAAGTTTGATCAAGTAATTTCTTCATACGTTTTTAAAGAGAATCCAGTTGATCAATATTTGTATATCAAATTCAATAAAAATAAATTTGTTATACTTATTCTGAATATGTGGAAATCATTTCTATCTAGTGAATTTGAAATGAAGGATCTTGGTGATGCAACTTTTGTCTTAGACATACAGATTATTCGTGATCGTTCAAAGTGAACACTTGGATTATCACAAAAGGCTTATATAGAAAAGGTGCTCATTCGATATAGCATGCAGAATTGTGCTCCTGGCAACACTCCTGTGTAAGGGTGATATACTTAGCTTACAACAATGTTCACGTCATGAACTTGATATTATGGTGTAGGATCGATGCACATGTGAGAGAGGAGGGGAGGGGGTGAATCACATGTATTTTAAAAAACTATCTTTTTTATTTTAAAAATAAAGTGCGTAGCGGAAGAAAATAAAACACAATAAAAGATAAGACTTGGTCGGTTACTTGGTTCGGAGCCTTTGACGACTCCTACCCCAAGACCCATGATTCCTTGGACAGTATCAATAGATAATTTACTAAAAATCTTTTCTGAAACCGTTGAAAAAGAGAATCGAGTACAAATGATTGAAGGAAGTATAATAATCCTACACTTCCTCTATTCAATAAAAACAATAGACAATTATAACTTTAAATTAAAATATATCGACTCAAAGTAGAGAAAAGTCGAAGCTTGGAGTTGGTGTCGCACTATCATAGTAGAGCAGTTTGCACGTGATCCGAGCAGCCGAATGATGAAGCGATCGCGTCGAGATATTGTATTTGATGCATTGTTCGACCACTTCTTTTATAGGGCATTGGAGACTCCTCTTTCCCTTGGAGGTGCCTTCGGTTGATCTAATCCTCACCGAAGACAGCAACTTTTATCTGCATGGAGGCGCCTCCTTCCCACTAGAGGTGCCTTGATTCATCGAGGCTTTATCCTTTGTAGTTGCAACCCTTATCCTCGCGAGGAGGGGCCTCCTTCCACCTAAGGTGCCTCCGCACCTTCTGCATTGAGGTGCCCCCTTACCACTGAGGCGTCCCCATACCTCCAGCTTAGAGGCTTCGACCAACTACTCTGATGCACCTTGAGTGAATAGTATTCGAAGCTTCTAACTCCTGTAGAGACATATTAGTGCACAGAAAAATAATAAAACTTGTAAAATAAAGTTAGCACAATTTATAAACATTATTAATTAGATTATGTCCTCTAGATTAGAATATAGTCTTGGTCTCAACTTAGACTTTCAAAATGGATCTAAGTTGGATCAGACCCTAAAGTCCCTAACTAAGACTCGTCCTCATTGGATCACTTTCCCCCAGTGACTTATCTTACTTACCATGTAGAATCACTCAACTCTCCTTTAACCCACTAGGTATTCCTGCCAGTTGTTAGGTCCACAGATCCAACTGGACTTCGACCAACTGTCAGATCTCGCAGACTCAACTAGACTTCTTGTCAGATATCGAGTCACACCTTGACCTATCTGGACTCCCCACCAGCATCGAGTCTAGCAGACCTAGTTAGATTTTAGTCTGGTGTCAAATACTCTAGACCCGTCAAGTCCTGTATACTTGATAAGAGCATTAGATAACACAACATCTTATTTTAAGTTATTCGTCATTCATCAAAACCTAAATTTGACCATTAGCGCTAACTACACCAACATAAGAAAATGCAACAATTCCCCTATTTATCGACAGCATGGAGTTTAATATATGCTTAAGTATGAATATGTCCGGATCTTACGTATATTGTGGGGATGTTAGACAGATATTTGAGTAACATTGGACCAGAACATTAGGAAACTATAAAGAGGGTTATGTAGTATTTGTAAAGAACAAAAGATTATATGGTAGCATATCAGAGATTAGGTCATCTAAATATCATTGGATATTCAAACTCCAATTTTGTCAGATCCTTATACAACAGGAGGTCCACCTAATGTTATGTCTTCATGCTGGCAGTAGGGGCTATATCATGGAAAAGCATTAAACAAACGCTAATAGTCACTTCCACTATCAAGACAGAGTTTATAGCCTACTATAAAACTTCCAACTATGGGACATGGATGTGAAACTTTATCACAGGTTTACAGATCATTAAAGATATTGATAGACCATTGAGGATTAACTATGCTAATAAAGCTGTAGAATTATATTACAAGAATAACAACAGTTTGTCGAAGTCTAAATACATCGGCATAGAGTTTCTGGCTATTAAATAAAGAGTTCAGAGTGGTCAAATTATGATAGAGCATATAAGGAAAGATTTCATGTTAGCATATTCGCTCACCAAGGGCTTGTCACCCAAGGTGTTTCGTCAGCATGTGCTAAATATGAGGGTTATTTCTTTTGATGAAGTACCCATTTTGTAGAAATTTGTATTTTTAATGTAATGCTCTATATTGATTAATACATGTATTTTTTTCTTATTATACGCACTGAAGTTTTACATATGTATATGGTTTTGACTTTTTGAGCATATAGACATCATAATTTACTATTGTGATTTTACATATAGTTTTGCAATACGATGTGAGACTCTATTTAGTATTGTAGTTTAACATGTGATTTTATAAATATGAGTTATAAAAATGATCATGATTCATGATTTATCATTATGGTTTAGCATAAGATTTTGGTAAATATGATTTAAATCCGTTTGGGTCATAATGAAGACTTATTAAGAATGAGTACTTATAGATCATATTTCGTGTCACTCTTATACTACACATCTACATTTAATTTATTTGGTTGATCATATTAATATCGTGATTACTGTTGGATATGTTATAGTTATAGTAACTCTGACTTCTTTAATCATGTATTAATTGATTTAATGGACCATATTATTTAAAGGAGTATTTAACTCTTAAAGTTTTGACATGTTGAACTCAAATAAGGGTTGTGTGGTGTATAAGGGATCAAGTATAACCCAAGTGGGTTTAAGATATTAGGTGTGGATTTAATATGTAAATCTATTAACTCGATTCATTAACATTAATGAGATGTCAGTGATGTATGGACTTTATGTAGATAATCTTTATAGAATGTGCTTGGTATATAAAGGAGGAAGCTCATTCATTATGACATCTTCTTGAACCTTAGTTTCAAGAGAGCTTTTTCTATTTACTCTCTTCCCCATTAAGAAGGACTATGGATTGACATCCACTCCTGTAGAAGATCATTCCGTTCTTGCAGAAACTCCAACGACAAGTAAGATCAATGACTAATACGATGGAATCAAGTTAGATCATTTATCATGCAGTTGTATTCAATTTTCATTTTTACCTTAGAAGTTTGATAATAGTTAGATTCTGTTATTGATGCATGATTGATTAAGTTCCATGCATTTATTAATGCTTTTAGCACAGAGCAGGTCAAGAGTGACCGAATGCTTAAGGGAAAGCCCAAAGTAAGTCAAGAGTGATCATATACTTGTGAAGATACCTAGAGCAGATCAAGAATGACCGGATGCTTACGGGGAGGCCCAGAGCAGGTTAAAAGTGGCATAATACTTTGAATGGATACTTGCAGAGAAGCCCGGAGTAGGTCAAGAGTGGTCAAATGCTTGAGAGGAGACTCAAAGCATGATGATCCGGAGGTAAGAGCAGGGGACCCCCGTCTTGGGGAGTTAACGCCACGTGGAAGTCAAAGGGCCAGGTGGCCGACCGGACGACTTAGAAAAGGTGGGATCGCTATGCCGACAGGAGAATGGGGGGCCGACCGCCCGGCCGGCCGACCAATGTCCAATTGAGGGCAAAAGGCGCCCCGGCGGGAGTCGGGGTTCCGGCGCTCTTTGAACAGGGCCGTAAGGTTGAGCGGACGGCATGCTCGGCCGAAGACATAAGGTAGCATACTGCTAACAGTCTCCACAAAGCACATTACAGAGTATCTCCCAAGTAGATCACTGTATATGGCCGGCCGGACGTAAGGCAAGTGCTGGCCGGCCGGACGCCCGACAGAGAGTAAGGAGAAAAGGACAAGGGACATATTCTGACAGCGGGCATGCTTTATAATCCAGCCATACTCCAAATCTGACGACAAGGGGTTCCGCTGTCCCATCGAAGACATGCTTGGACTGTAGCAGTATGGTGTCAGGTAAGCTTGCTGACAGACCCTTACTGAGGTATGGGTTGAGGACACGTGTTTGCCTAGGTATGTGTGCCTGAGCTCCTCCCCAGCTCTATATAAGGAGCTTTGCACTTCACCAGAGGTACGTGTTCTACGATTTTTGGAGCCACTTCTTCATTATTCTCTTGTCTGACTTGAGCGTCGGAGGGTCGTCGCCGGGAACCCCTTCCCGGCCCGACTTCTGTGCAGGTTCACCGGAGGCTCGTGCGGACAGTCAGGAGATCTACGTCAGCCGCTTGGAGAGCGCCACGTGCCCAGCGTCCGTTGATTCAGCTTTCGGACAGGATCAATTTGGCGCCGTCTGTGGGAACGCTCCTGCATCCGATCGGAAGCAATGAACGAAGCTGGACGACAGCACACGGTGACGCTTTCCACGGAGGAACTCGACGCTCTGATCGAGTCGAGGGCCGCTAAGCTTGTGGAACAAAAACAGAAGGCACAAGTCGAGCGGCCTGAGCAGCAGGCAACATCAGCATCAGGCGGCCGAGCGGAAGCACCACAGGCCACAATTGCATTCCATCGAGCCCTATTCCGCACTCCTCCTGAAGCCGCAGCAATTAATCGTGATCGAGGATCTTCTTTGGATGAAGTGCCAAGACGAGATAACAAAAAAGGGAAAGCCCCCCGAGCGGAAGACCGTCGAGCTCCGACGTTAAAAATCGAGAGACGAGCCGGCGTCTATAAACCCCTCGAGCGGAAGACCGTCGAGCTCCGACGTTAAAAATCGAGAGACGAGCCGGCGTCTATAAACCCTCCGAGCGGAAGACCGTCGAGCTCCGACGTTAAAAATCGAGAGACGAGCCGGCGTCTATAAACCCTCCGAGCGGAAGACTATCGAGCTCCGACGTTAAAAATCGAGAGACGAGCCGGCGTCTATAAACCCTCCGAGCAGAAGACCGTCGAGCTCTGACGTTAAAAATCGAGAGACGAGTCGGCGTCTATAAACCCTCCGAGCGGAAGACCGTCGAGCTCCGACGTTAAAAATCGAGAGACGAGCCGGCATCTATAAACCCTCCGAGCGGAAGACCGTCGAGCTCCGACGTTAAAAATTGGGAGACGAGCCGGCGTCTATAAACCCTCCGAGCGGAAGACCGTCGAGCTCCGACGTTAAAAATCGAGAGACGAGCCGGCGTCTATAAATCTTCCGAGCGGAAGAGGGCAATAAGGACGGCAAGTGTCCAAGGAATTCTGCTATCAAAGCGTCAATGTCGTTCGACCGCTCCTGTATCCGATCCGCTCGGCTTTGTACCCAAAGGTACTTCATCGGCATCTAGTGAGCGATCTCTACTATCAAAGCGGAATATTACATATTTAGCCGAGCGGAAGGGCCACGCCAAATACTTCGTAAAATTCCCTTTCGGATACTAGAGGTGTGATAATAGATGAGCGGACAACACACATTGGCTAGCAAAAGGGCAAAGTACGTGAAAGGAAAGCATTACATTAAAAATAAAACTTTAAGCCGAGCGGCCTAAGTACAAAAAAGGATCATTTTTTGGCCGAGCGGCCTAATTACATATAAAAACGTCTACTCAATATAATCGTAAAGGTCCTTGGGAATGTTGTTCAGGAGCGCCACTTGATCGCCGGTCGGAATAGTAGTGGAATCCGGAAGAAGACCCTTAGACTTCAGATATGTGGTGGTGGCGGTCATGGCGAGGTCAAAGGCAGTATACATCCGCTCGCAAACCTTCTCTGAAAATTCGGGCGAGCGGATGTAATTTTGTCTCAGAGTAGCGACTCGGCTCGGCTCGGCCTCTTGGTATTCTTTGAAGGCCAATTGAGACGCAGCGAGGGACTCCTGCAGAGTTTTCAACTCGTCTGTATGCTTGACTGCATCAGCCGAGCGGCCTGCCTTCTCGCCATCAAGCTGATCCATCAGCTCCTTTACTTTCTGCTTTAGACCCCGAGCCTCCACATTCTTTTTCTCCAGGTCGGAGATAGCCGTGTTTTTGCGAGTAGTGGCCAGGGTTATTTTTGTGTCGAGCGATTTGACCTGTCGCTCGGACTCGGCCAAGGCGTGGGCCTGATCGACTGTCTTCTTCTGCTCGACCGCCAACAAATCTTGAGCTTTCTTCAGCTCCTTTTGCAGCTCGGCATACGAAGGGCCTTGAGAGCCGGACGGGCCGCTAGCCGCCTTCAGTTGTCTTAATTCCTCGTCCACCATCGCCAGGCGGTTGGAGACAGCTATCTCCTTCACCCATCTCTGGCAAGAGAAAATTAGAAGTTGTTAGTGGCCGAGCGGAGATAATGCATACCAAACTTCGAAGAAAACAAACTTACCCCCATGGCCACCTGCATGTGGCTATTGGCCAAATTTCGGAGGGGGATCAGCGCGACGCGCGCCCGAGCGTCGGCCCACATCTCAGCTAGGGGCCCCTTCAAGGTGATGGTGTGCTCGGGCGCGGTTGGGCGGTCGGCCTCTGGCAGCAGCTCTTCAGTCGGGAGATGAAGAGTGACCCGTACAGTGCGGCCATGACCGGGGGTCGTCCGACCGGCGGTCGGAAGAGGATCAGAGGCCGGCGCCGAAAACTGAGATCGGATGGTTGAACGTTGGACTGGTTGAGGAGCGGGCGGAAGGGTGCTGACCGGAGTAGCCTCAATAGGGGCTGCCGGCTCGTCCCATTCAGAGGGCGTCCGGTCGGAAGAAATAGCTTCGATCTCTGGAGCCTTGCCACGAGCACGTGCAGTAGCTCGGGCAAACGGTTGGACCGCGGATCCAACCGATCGAAGGGGAGTCTCCGCTCGGCGCCTCTTTTGTCGAGGCTGCTCCTCCTCCCGAGCGGAACCTTCCTCCTGGACAGTTGGTCCTCCACTGGGAGTGGCTCCTCTCGCCTCGTTTTGATGAGAGGCCTGAGCGGCCGACCCTTCATGAGTACCGCTCTCCCCTTCATGTGAGCCGACCGGCTGGATGCCGAGTGCCTCCATCTCCTTTGCTGTCGCGGCTTCGAGCGCTGCCGCCTTTTTCTTCAAAATGTCGGACATTACCGACTCCATGACGATGTCCGCTGCAAAGGAAAGAAGAGAAATCAGTTAGCAATCAAAGCATATGCCCAAGTAAAATTCTTACCGAAGCTGCTCGGAAGAGGAGTCCGTATGGGACTCAGGCCGAAGATGTACATCACTCCTTCGTGCAGAAGCTTATTGATGTCAAGCCGCAGATCGGCTAGCATATTTGCAGCATGGAGGTAGTCCGGTCGGGTCTTGAACTTCTTCAGCTCAGGAGTGGGGGGTAGGTCGACCTGCCACTTGGTCCGGAAATTGGCCTGATCGGGCATACGAATATAGAAAAAATACTCCTTCCAATGTTTATTGGAAGAAGGCAGTTTATTAAAGAAGACTAAGCCGGGCCGAGCTTAGAACATGAGGGTGCCTGGCTCGGATTGCTTGGGGTAATAGAAATAATAAAAGACCTCCGGTCGGAGGGGGATGTTGTGGATCTTGAACAAAACAACAACACCACAGAGAAGGCGAAAGGTGTTGGGTACTAGACTGCCGAGCGGAACACCAAAAAAGTTACAAACATCTATAATGAAGGGATGTACAGGGAAACGCAGACCGGCAGTAAACTGGTCGCGGAAGACATAGAAAGCTCCGCGCGACGGCTTGTGTGGCCGAGCGGAGGGACCGGCTAAAAGAAGTTCAAAATCACCGGAGATTTCAAAATTATCGGTCAGAATATCAAAGTCACGCCGACTGAATCGTGACTGCATGGTAGTGTACCAAGGGCCGAGGGACTGGTCTTCAGGATAAGAAGAACTAGTCATGGTCCGATCGGAAGAAATAAAAAAGGCAAAGAAAGACAGAAGAAAGACGACAGCAAGCGAAAAGAGGCTCCACGGATTGGAACTTGAGAAAGAAATGTAAAGAAAGCACCGAAAACAAGGAAGGAAAGAAATAGAGCCTTACTACGAGGAAAAGGATCAAGGAAGAGGCGCTGGAGATCGTCGGAGAGCAGGAGCAGAATCGCCGGAGCACCGAAACACCAGGGACGGAGGTAGAAGTCGCGAAAGCAAATGCGGTGAATAGAAGAGAACGAAGATTTTATAGGGCAGAGGTCGAGCGACCTCCACCGTTGGATCCAGGTCACGGGAGCCAAAGCACGCATTTGGCCGTTCATTTCAAACTGCCTCGATCTCATCGCTCGACCACGCCGCCGCCGTATAATTACGACAGCACCGCCATGTGGCATTCAGTCACTGGGATGCATTTAATGCGCGCGTGCTCGACCTTAATGGGGGAGATTGGTGGAAAATTCGAAGAGACGCTAAAAAATGTTGGGTGTTGACTGGCGTTTCGGTTACCCCCTCGGCGACCGAGCGGATGGTGGTTGCATGGCTCCGCTCGGCCAGATCAATGGTCCAGTCAGTCGGACTAATCGCCTCCTTCGACTAGACTTGAAGGGGAGGCAAGTGATCCGGAGGTAATAGCAGGGGACCCCCGTCTTGGGGAGTCAACGCCACGTGGAAGTCAAAGGGCCAGGTGGCCGATCGGACGACTTAGAAAAGGTGGGATCGCTATGCCGACCGGAGAATGGGGGGCCGACCGCCCGGCCGGCCGACCGATGTCTAATTAGGGCAAAAGGCGCCCCGGCGGGAGTCGGGGTTTCGGCGCTCTTTGAACAGGGCCGTAAGGCTGAGCGGACGGCACGCTCAGCCGAAGACATAAGGTAGCATACTGCTAACAGTATCCACAAAGCACATTACCGAGTATCTCCCAAGTAGATCACTATATATGGCCGGCCGGACGTAAGGCAAGTGCTGGCCGGCCGGACGCCCGACAGGGAGTAAGGAGAAAATGACAAGGGACATATTCTGACAGCGGACATGCTTTATAATCCAGCCATACTCCAAATCTGACGACAAGGGGTTTTGCTGTCCCATTGAAGACATGCTTGGACTGTAGCAGTATGGTGTCAGGTAAGCTTGCTGACATGCCCTTACTGAGGTATGGGCTGAGGACACGTGTTTGCCTAGATATGTATGCCTGAGCTCCTCCCCAGCTCTATATAAGGAGCTTTGCACTTCACCAGAGGTACGCGTTCTACGATTTTTGGAGCCACTTCTTCATTATTCGCTTGTCTGACTTGAGCGTCGGAGGGTCGTCGCCGGGAACCCCTTCCCGGCCCGACTTCTGTGCAGGTTGACCGGAGGCTCGTGCGGACAGTCAGGAGATCTACGTCAGCCGCTTGGAGAGCGCCACGTGCCCAGCGTCCGTTGATTCAGCTTTCGGACAGGATCACATGAGAATAATTGTGGCATTTCGTTTGAGGGGAGTATTGTTAGGAATACAATCAAAGTCTGGAAATATATGAAAAAAATTATGGGTTTAAAAAATGGAAAATATCTCTGATACGACGATTAATGTGGGCCCCCAAGTCGGGTCAAAGTCCAAGAAGTTGGTTGACGTAGCGATCAAAGTTAGGAAAGGGTCAACCCTTGAAGCCAGCACAATCAATCTTCACGACCAAGAGGTTTCCCAACCTGTCCATTGAGTCGATCAGACCATTGGACCCAGAGGTTAGCCGATCAGACCATTGAGCCAATCGGACATCAAGCCTCTGACTATGGATGACTAGCTCCAAGATTTCTTTAAGATAACATGATTAACTATCTTGGTCGAGTGGTCTAGCATATTAGAATTGCAGTCCGATCGGACAGACTGGATACCCGATCCGATCGAACTCTGCGGCTAGGCAGATAGATCGATTGAGGGACGAGTTCCCGACAACAATACTCTATAAGTCCGATTAGCTTGAGTGATTATTGATCGGTTCACAGATGGAGCTTAGCCGCTTGCCATGTAAGTATATTGTAGGCCCCTTAACTCAACAACCTCATATTCCTTTTTGACGTATTGTACTACGGAGGGCAGAGAATATTATGCATATACAAGTTGTACATTAGAATATTCCTTTCTTTCAAATGCAAAAATTACGGGTCCATTTTGAGAAAGAGTCAGAGTATTTTTATGGTATGTCCTTTTATGAAAATACTTTGAGATTCATGCATAGACGAATTGTAGCACTATAAAGGGGTTTCCATCTATAGGCACAGGTACGCTCACATTATGCTAGACTATGCAATTTTCACTATTCATACTATTATTTATTGCCACCTATCGAGCACTGATTTAAACGTCATAGGGTTAACATCGGAGATCCCTTTCTTGACCCAGTCACTAACGCTCTCTGTAACACACGAGATCGCGAGGAGTCTTCGTCAAGTCAACCTCAAAGACATGTTGCCAACCAACCGTCTTCTTAGTTTTTGAATAGAATTATATTTGAGTCAACATTAGTGACATATATATATTCCCAGTCAGCTGTCTTCTCAATTTTTTTTTTTTTTTTTTTTTTTTGGGCAAAATCAATCTCCATTGTATAAAACTTTTTAGTTAGAATTTAAAAATAAATCTATAAATATTTAGATACAAAATGAATAATATTATATTTTATGAGATGATAATATCATATTATTATAAAATATATGAATTCTTTTAAACTTAACGCAATTATTGACCACGAACATACATGGCCTTTCCATCTCAATAACGGTTCCTCTGCCATTATCATTTTATAAAATTCAATTTAAATATTTACTAGAACTCTATATTTTGTCCAATTGTCTTACCTAGTAATATAATATTCTAGATAATTTGACCAATTTGGGTTCCCAATGACCTAATAAATTGCTGCTAATTATATTATTTGCAAGAGTTGTTAAATCTTGACTGTTTGTGCCCATTAATTAATCACTTAATTTCTTTTTATTTATTTTAAAAATTATTCATTTTATTTTATGCTTCTTGCTTGACTATCTACTCAACAAACTAAACTAGATGCTCAAAAGTACACATTCCATAATCTAATTTACTTTTAATACATCTATTAAGCTTCTTCTCCCTTACATTAAGGAGTTAATTAGTCAGTGTTAACCTTGCTAGTTTTAAATGACAACTACACATTTATTTTTAGCTACTAAATTTACCATCTTCACACACTATAGAATTTTTACCTTAGTAATTTCATTTGATACGCTCTTTGGTAAAGGAGACGAGGAGGAAGAAGAAGATACAAGTATGAGCGGAAAAGGTTACGGTCCGCGCATTGTCCTTAAAAGGCCAAGTGGTGTCCTCACAACCATTTATGGATTCTTTACATATTAATAAAACCACCATTTATTGCCATGAAATGGTTAGCAAATAAACTACTGTCTTTGTCCTACAAATTGATGACTTCGATTTATTGACGAAAATATGAAATTTATGTGAACCTACTCGAAGTCAATTAAGTAGGGTTGCTTCCTATCTATCTATCTATCTTGTTAAGTAGGGTTATGTGAAAGTTCATTAGACCTATAACCTTTGAATCTAAGTCTATATTTTTAAAACTAATATTAGCTGTTATATTGTTTAATATGATATTAAGAGGTGAGCTAGTTCTCTCACTTCTTTGTTTTCTAATGAAATAATTTAAAAGAAAGAAAGAAAGCAAACACTAAAAAGAGAATTTTCTTGTGTCATTTCCTTGTTTATTTTTATTAGGTTTTCTTTGAAGTAGAGGAGTGTAGATAGAAAAATCTAACCTCTATTGTCTGTTCGAGTTTAGTAAGTGCCTCTTCCAAGCTTCCCCTCCATTGCCCGCTTGAGCACCACCGATGGCCTAATTAAGCTTCCCCTATTGTCTAAGTTTCTATTGTCGCCCAAGCTTCACTTATCGAGAAGATGATTAT
This sequence comes from Zingiber officinale, assembly GCF_018446385.1. NCBI lineage: Eukaryota > Viridiplantae > Streptophyta > Magnoliopsida > Zingiberales > Zingiberaceae > Zingiber > Zingiber officinale. The sequence goes on from NC_055998.1 coordinate 132,224,517, forward strand.
AAGAGCAACTATTCACCCCTTGAGCTTGTGTTACCAAATTTGAATCCTTAGGATATAGTGCAGACGGTGAACGTATGATATTTCTAGCGTGATAGTCAGGGTCGATTCTCAGAAATTGATGATCTGAGGTCGGTTTACCCCACCATGTGTCTATGATCTATGTACTTATATGTACCTCACTCCATATTCGTAGGACCGACATTAGAGGCACCACTAAGATAACGGATCTATGTTACACAATTTGATCAAAATCATATTTATAAAATTACTTTTTTTTCTCTCCAAAACTAAGATTTGCCTTTGTTTTTTATTTCATCTCAAATCTTTGATGGTTAAAGACATACCATTAATGTGGAAATCTTAGAAAGGAGGTGCAATCTATTTACCAAATCTAATAATTGATTAGATAAGGAAGGATGTGGTCCACCTAATTACCCCTACCATCACACTTAATTGATTGATGTACTAAAAGTAAATCTTATGAAATAGATAGTGTACATTAATTTTCCACCACTTTTTATTTTTTTTTGTTTAACTTTTTAAAATTAAGACATTTAATTTTAGTACAAATGAGGGTATTTTGAGAAAGTTAATAGATATTGATGGGAGAGAGATTGTGAAAACCATCAAATAATTTATATAATTATTAAACTGAAATTATTAGCATTCATACCTTAGAATTTGATTGCCTTTCTCCCTTAATGATTGCAACACATTATGGGTTGCTAATTATTTGATGATATATGGAGATTAAATAAAGAGGGTTATCATGATGTTGTTTGGTATATGAATTATGACAAATTATTATGATCATTTGATTTGAAATAGATTTTTTTTTAGTTAGTATGAGATATTCAATTTACGTCAATAGTTGATCAGTTTGATCTTATGAAAATCTCTCATAGATTATTAGGATAAAATAGAAAAAGTTCATTCTCATAATGGACGACCCATCAATTTAATGTTCTTAGTCAATCATCTATTAAAAAAAATTATTTGTTAATTCAGCAAAATTATAAATTGATTTTTAGATGTTAGAGAGGATTAAATACTATTTAAAATCATTATTGCATGGTTAAATCATTCGACTAAGAGGTAATCAAGTGTTGACTAGTCAATATACTTAATTATTTATAAAGATAATTATAATAATTAATTGAAGTAAAGGTAAGTCATTATCTTAGCAATTTTATATTTACTAGGAATTGACTTCAGTAACCTCCTATATAGATATCAATAAATAATGATGGCAATGATTGATTAGCCACGAGGGAGCACTCAATTAATCTCTTTTAATAAAAGAAATATGCCTTCTTTATTTATTCCCTAAGCATCCTACTCACATTATCAAACAACAAGTGCATCAAATAAAAATATTCACTTTTATATAAACTTTTTACCTTCTCATGTCCATGCTTTTCTTCTCTTTAACTACCATCATTACTTAATTAAAATATATATATATATATATATATATATATATATAAAAGTTAATTTCCTAAGTTTTCTTTGACTTTCAAAATCTTTTTTATTGTCAAACTACCTTAATGTGGGTATATAATTTAGATAATAAATTTTAAAAGAGTAAAATATATGATCCTATCTAAAATCGAAGATGATACGTTAACTAGATACCTCTATTAACTGTGAAAAGATTTTGCTCTTAAAATCAAAGATGTCATGCAATCCTATGTGCCAAAAATAGAAAGTAGTGGTAAAAACGTCAACAACGGACTAGGAAGAGGTTCTTGATGGAGGCATTCCAATGCTCAAGTTAAATGAGTATCCGAGAGGCAATGTAATGAACAATAGTGAAGAACAATGGAATATGAGTACCTTCGGTGGCTTAATGTAGTGTTTGCTTAGCATACTTATGTTTGTTGATGGAGACCCCTTTTATAGTGTTAAGTTTACTCTCTGCGCGAATCTCGAAGCATGGTCAAAAAAGGATCGACCCCCAACTTTTCAAAAATGGACTCACCGTTTCTGTGATTTACATAATAGAAACTTTCCTCGTAAAGCATGCATAAAAAATATTTTTCTGTTTCTCTGACAACTGTTACATAAGACGTCAAAAAGAAATATTATATCGTTGGATTGATAGACCCCTGATATACTTTGCTAGCAGGTTGATCGAGTCCCCTTGTTGTCTGATTGAACTTTATTTGTGGACGGAGGGTCGGGTCGGGTCGGCTAAGGAATGATGTCTCACTCGAGGACTCGACCTCTTCACTCGACCCTTATACTTGTATAAAGAGTTTTATCCAATTTAGGCCATGTGTCCAGCGTGTCTGATCGGACTTCTAGTCCGATCGACCAGAGCACTCGGCGGAGACACCGGACTCAACTCTGACTATCACTGATATAACTCGAGGTTTTTATCAACTTTGAGAGACTCGAGGTCTGATCAACCCAGCAGCCCGATTGACTAGACCACTTGATCGAACCAAATGATCTTATTAATCCGAGTGTCGACCCCTTCTTAACTTAATTTGACAGCCATATCGACTGACCAACCTTATTCTTGGTATCAGTAAGTATTTCAATATTTGTAAAGAATTGGGAAGCATTTTAAAATAACTATTAAATCTTTATTTCAATATTTCAATTTGGCATTGAGTAGGAATTGTTTAGGGTGGCAAATGAGAAATCAATTAGGTTTTATCGAAATGTTGAAAAGCAATTAATTAATTAAAACTTTAATTAATTTGATTCAAAAACCTATAGTTTTTTCCAGAGCTTGGATGGAGGGAGATGGGTAGCGGATTTTAAAAAATTTCTGCCTTTTCTTTTCTTTTCTTTTTTTACTTTCCTCTTGTGAAATAAGACATAATCAAAATATTTTATTTTATTTTTTCAAAACAATAAAAATAATAAATCATTATTTGTTAACATTGACAGGACCAAATGAGTGATATCTTAAGGTCGTCGGATTTTATCAATGATATACTAAATAATTTTAATTAAAATATTTATATTGTAATATATAGTTTGGTCAAAACTATGTAAATAATATTTAATCAATTTTAATTAAATTAGATCACTTTTGATTGAATAAAAATCGTTTAATTAATATTTAAGTCATTTAACTGATGTTAAAATAGTTTTTGACTATAATTATTTAGAAAATTTTGAGTATGTTAAAATAGTTTTGGTTAAATTATTATAATAATTTGAAAGGGGAAAGAAACCTTGAAAATGAATTACGATTTGATGCATCATTATATTAATTTTTTTTTAAAAAATGCCTTCTTATAAAATTACTTTAAACTATTTTTTAACTCGATCAGTCCAATATTATTATTTATTTTTTTAAAAAAATTAATCAAAAGTCTTTTGGTATAGACTAACATTATTTTATATTATAGTAAATTTATAAAAAAATATTAGAATTATTTTTAGTAAATTAAAGTATCAATATTAAAATAATTTTATAATTAAAGCAGCGTTAAAATAGTTTTAAATAAATTATTTTAACTAAATGAATTAATTTTATTAAAATTTAAAAAGTTAATCATTTTGATTAATGCGGAGTATTGTAAGGGATAAATATTTTAATAATAATAATAATAATAATAATAATAATAATAATAATAATAATAATAGGCGTTTTTATTTTATTTTCTTTTCCCCCTCTTATTCATCAAAATATGTTTTTCATCTTCTTCTCTCTTTACCCGAAGCTGAGCTAATCCCCATAAAGGGTCACCGGTGGTGGAGGGGCACATACGCCTCCTCCTCCGCTCTGGCGTCCGAAGCCCGGCATCGTCCCACCGCCTCTCGCGGTGGCTCTATCCCTCCTCCCTTTCTCTATATATGCTCCGAGGTCAACAACCCAACCTTTCTGCCTTTTTTTGTTTCTTCTTCTTTCTTACCTCTTCCTCCTCCGTTCTTCCTTCTTCTTCCTTCGAATTCTCTCTTTAAAATCTCGCCTTTTTCTCTTTTTCTGGCTTCTTGCGGCGGCTTTCCATGTCGGGAATGGAAAAGGAGCGATTTTTCGTCGGGAATTGGCAGTTGGCGGACGCTGGGCTTCCGCCGGGGGTGAACTCCTCCTCCGGCGCTGACCAGCTGCCGAATTCCTTCATTAACCTCGGGTGGGAGCATGCGATGCGCCAGAACTCCCACGCCCACATCGAGTCGGCACTCAGCTCCCTCGTCTCATCGCCGTCTTTCAACGCGCCGGCCGGAAACGACAGTGTCGTCATTCGCGAGCTCATCGGCCGTCTCGGAAGCATCTGCAACTCCGGGGACGCCTCCCCTTCCTCGCGGTACCACAGCCCGCGCGCTTCTTACTACAGCACGCCGCTCAATTCTCCCCCAAAGCTCAACATTTCCGGCGCGGATCACCAGCAGCAAGGCATGCTCGTGAACCCAACGGCGGACGCGCAATTCGAGCTGTTTGCGGAGTCAGCAGCGACTAAATTAGGTTTCGCGGAGGCCGGCAAGCTGTCGAGGGTCTCGAGCAGCCAGTCTCTGGCGGCACCCAGCGGGAAGGAGGCAAAAGTCTCCGACACGGTGATGGAAATGCCCAAATTTGGCCGCGGCAGGGTTTCAGAGTGGCCGCCGCCGGAGGCTTCATCGGCGTCGGGAAAATTGCCGGCGGTCGTCGCCGAAAACAACGGGAGGAAGCGCAAAGCAGCTCCCAAGGGCAAAGGAAAAGCGGCGCCTTCATCTTCCCTCGCCATGGATCCTCCTCCCAAGGTAAGTCCCAAAAATCGAATATTTCGTAAGCCATAGAAATATCGAGAACTCATTCATCTTCTTCAGGAGGGCAATCCTGATTCAAAGAGACGCAAACAGGCTGAAGCCAGCGCCGCCGACAGGAGTCCAACCGTCTGCAAACCAAAGACCGAGCAGAACAGCAGCGACGACGGCCAGAAACCAACAGAAAACGACAATGCCAAGCCTCCGGAGCCGCCCAAGGACTACATCCATGTCAGGGCAAGAAGAGGGCAAGCCACCGACGGCCATAGCCTCGCCGAGAGGGTGCGCAAAGAAACACATCTTCCTTGCCGTGATCAACTCTCGTTCCCATTTTTGAACTCGCTATTGTCTTCTTCACCAGGTCCGGAGAGAAAAGATCAGTGAGAGGATGAAGCTGCTGCAAGATCTTGTGCCAGGCTGCAACAAGGTAGAATTTTGCCAACACTTCAGATATGCTTTTATAACATACAAATTGTTCTTGCTCCAATCTCTTCAATCAATGTCTCTGAATTGTTTATAGGTAACAGGCAAGGCTGTTATGCTCGATGAGATCATCAACTATATTCAGTCATTGCAGCGGCAAGTCGAGGTAGAACCATAAAAGAGAGTCCAAGTTTCTTTTCAGCAAACTATAACTTCCTTCCTAAATTGTGTTCATCTGGTTTTAGTTCTTGTCCATGAAGCTGGCCACCTTGAACCCCCAGCTCGAGTTCAACATGGTGTGTCTCCTCCCAAAAGATGTAAATTTCTCTCATTCATTCGTTCCGCTCGATCGATGGATCCTTCAATTCATCCTATATGTTCATCATGTTCTATCAGGCTTACCTTGAATTTTGCCTTGTGTTTTAGATGCATCAAGCTCATGTACCATTGCCACAGCAAGTCTTTCCACTAGACACAGCAACCTCACCTTTCTCATTTGCCCAGCAATCCCTTAAGATTGCTGAGACCAACAGATTCAATACGTACGCAGCCAAGAACCAGTTGGACTCGTCGATCCAACTACCTCCTATCGTTGGACTTACAGACGCCACCAATTATGTAGTTGAAATGCATTACTGATCACAAATTCAAGTGCGTGTAGAATAGTCTTATTGGCTAAAAACTTGATTTTGTTTCAGCTTGGAAATTCTTACGAGGACGACCTTTGGTATGCCATTCAAACGGGCTTCGCGCGGAGCCAGGAGGCACCTTTCTCCCCCCAAACTCTTCGTGCCGAGTGAGCTCAAAGTGCTGATGTTCCAAAGAAGATTGAACCATGTGTATGATTGCGTAGGATATCAGATGCATGTTGTGCATATCTACCTATCAATATGTTTGTGTGAAACAAGCACAGGAAGCCCCAAACTAACTGCACTAGATCTAGTGAAGAATCATGCAACCAATTGCATGTCTATCAGAGTCTATGTAACAGGGTGAGAATGAGAAACAGGAAAATTTGGTAAGCTGCTGAAAAAAATATATTATATATTTTGTTTTTTTAGTATTTTAATCAAGTTGCTTATTGTCAAAACTCTTGCCATCTTGTCGATGACTTGCTCACAGATGAGTAAAGTGGTTGATTAACAGCACTTGTTTAATCTGTGATCCATTTCTGTATTGCATGGAAGCACCTCATGGCTCATGCGGAACAAATTATAACAATATTTAAATTAGCTGAAGGAAAAAATATTATCAAATTCTACCTCAATAAATAATTTATCTGGTGCTTGTTTGAATGACCAAACTGTTGTTGGCCTCGGATATGAACAAGCAGCATTTGGTGGTGTTTTGGTTCCTTTTTCTTTATTGAATTGATAGATTTGGCTATTTCTCAATAAATTTACATTAAAAGTTAAAAACTTTCTTAGAAGTGAACTGTGGTTCATATGGTTGGTTCATTCTGATATCCTTTTTATGGAGGATTGAATTTTGCTGAATGGTCGATTATCTAAGAATGTTTGGTTAATAGATTACTCATTGGGAGTGTTTCTTGATTTAATTTGATGGTCTGTGAAAAAATTTTATGGAACTGAGTTGATCATTCCAGGATTAGTCAATGTTAGTTGGATATCTAATACCAACTAAAAAATTAGAGGTAGGACGAATTCTCATGCAACGAGGGTTTAAAATTCACATAAGACACCTCATACACCCGTGGTATTTAAACTACTCATGATGTTGGTCCACCCGTTACGATCTGTTTGTGTTTTTGGAAAACTTCTATAAGGCCAAATTAATCATCTCATCTCTAAATCACCTCATATTTAAATGGATATTTTGTCAAAAACAAAAAAAACAAGAGAGTAACAATAAAATAAACTAAGAGAAAAATCTACCAGATATATAATTTATCTGGCATTTGTTTGAATGCTCAAACTGTGAATGGTGCAATGTCTGATGACCAAACTGCTGCTGGCCTCAGTATGAGCCAGCATCATTTGCTGGCCTCTGATAAAAGTTTTGGTTGCTTATTGAATTGATAGACATGCTCAATGGCCAACCTATTTGGCTATTTCTCTTTGAATTTATTGCACAATTTAAAACATTTTGAGTAGTTAATGGTGTAACAATAAAATTGTTACAGTATAATTTTATAATTATAAATTTGAGTCTCAAAAATAATCACTTAGAATGTAACATAAAACTATCTACGTTAATGGACTCTCTTAATACAATTGGCCTAGTCGAGGAGCTACAGCTCAGGACACGTGATATCGTGCAGGACACGTGATATCGTGGTCGAAGACACTACAACTAAACCCATAAATATCGTACCCCTACTTATCAATCACATATTATTAAAATTCACATCGCAAAATTATATTCAATCTTAATAATTTCACAGAATTATTATCAAAATCATTCCATTAGAGAATATTTACTTCAATAATTGGTCGACTTAATTAGTGTCTGTACTAAATTTTTAATAGATTTAGTAATTTTAGAAATCTATAACAATTTTCTTAAAATAGATAATAGTAATAATAGGATTTGGAAATTGTTTTTATTAAATAAATGAAAAATGAAAAAAAGTGAGATATTTTTAATTAAATTGCCAGATAAATAGTTTTAAAGAATCGCCCTTTGACTTCGGCTCCTTAGTTTTCTGTTCGGTCGGTCGTTCCCTCGATCTTCTACTTCCTCAGCCAGACTTGAGTTCTGTCGGGCGAACCCTAACCACCGGAGCTCGGTCCTCGGCGGAGCTCCGCCGATGGAAGCCGTCGTGGAGGGCCTGTGGTCGCTGGCGGAGGAGGCGGAGCTCCGCCGCGACTACGGCGCCGCCGTCAAGTGCCTGGAGGCCCTCCTCCAGTCGGACGCATCCCTCCTCCCCCTCGTCGAGATCCGCACCCGGCTTCGCCTCGCTTACCTCCTCCTCAATCGCTCCTACAATCTCAACCACGCCAAAGCGCACCTCGAGCGCGGACTCCTCCTCCTCTCCTCGGCCCCCTCCGCTTCCCTCCACCTCAAGCTCAGCGCGCACTCCCTCCTCGCTCGATGCTACCACCTCGTCGGCGCCATCCCGGCTCAGAAGCATATCATCCTCCGCGCCCTCAACCTGCTCTCCTCCTCCGCTGATGGCCGCGGCGCCGCCGCCCTCCCTGCGACTGACACTCTGCTCTGGTCAGCCAACTTCCATTCCCAGCTCGGTTCTAACCTTGCTATTGATGGGGATTACCCAGGTGCGCTCTCCACTCTGGCCTCTGGTCTTGCTGCGGCGACTGAGCTAGGCAGTTCCGAGCTTCAGCTCTTCTTTGCCGCCTCTTCTCTCCACGTGCATCTCCTTCACTGGGAAGACTCTCAGTCAGTTGAGGCTAATGTTCGCCAGTGCCTTGAGCTCTGGGAATCCATCCCTTTCGATCAGGTTTCACATCGGCCTTTTTCCCCTCAGATTCAGGCAAAGCATTTTTTTCCTGCCTGATATTTTTGTTACTTCTGTTGCTTCAGAGACAGCACCACATTGGCCTGTTTTTCTACAACGAGTTGCTTCAAACGTTCTATTTACTGAGGATATGCGACTACAAGGCGGCGGCTCAACACGTTGAAAAACTTGATGCTGCCATGAAGAACGAGCACCAGAAGGTTCAATATATTAAAGAATTGGTCCAAGACCTTAATTCTGTGAATGGTATGCTCTCCCGTTCGAATTTGCAAAAGAAAGATAGATTGGCTCTGTTTGAGAAGCAGGGCCAGATTCAAGAGCAATTGAGAGCAGCTACTGGCGAGGATTCAACTAGGAGGTTGTTGGACATTGAGGAGAAGTTGCTGTTGGCGCCTCCACCTATGGATGGGGAGTGGCTTCCGAGAGCTGCTGTTTTTGCGTTGGTGGATCTAATGGTTGTCATGTTGAATCGCCCAAAAGGAGTATTTAAGGAGTGTGGAAGGAGGATACAATCTGGATTGGAGCTAATTTATGGTGAGTATTGGGTTTGATCGACATAGTTTGGTTAATCTACATATGTAACACTCAACTATCAACCATCTATATGCTGTTTATTTCAGCAGTCTCTTGCATTCTCGTACTCTAAAGTTCCTAGATGCCAAAATAGCAAACTAGTTTACTGTTTTTCTTGTTACTGTAATCATTTAATATATATTCAAAATTTTCATTGATGTGTTGAGGGAAAAATAGTTGGGTCTTTCATTTTAATATTTTTATTAACATATTGAAATCTGTACTTATGTCCAGAGGAACTCGAGAAATTGGGAATTGCCGATGGCTCGAGAGGTATGTATATTTTGTTGTTAGATTTGTTCCTTTTTTTTGCTTTTAGGAAGCATCAAATGCATGGTTGATTATTTGTTCAAATTGAGTATTTGTTATATAATGCTATTTTTCTTATAGCTTAATCTTCTCTTTTAGTTTCACATAAACTTTACTTTTGTTACTATATTATAGTATTATCCTATTATTCAATTCATTCATACAATAACATATGCAATTACAAGTCATATTGTAGATTTTCTCCTGCATTACTATTGAAGAATTAAGGTGCAACCCAGACTGGAGTGGGTGTTGCAATTATAGAGAAAAAGATTCATCTATTTGTGATAGCATCATCAGCTAAACTTTGCATTTTAGGATAACTAGTCATCTTAAATGGTGTTAGGGTTTTGGTTTTCATCAATAAACCTGCAAAGAACTGCAAAGAATGGTTTTGTAATTTAGAGAGATACGAGTCTCATGAAATGTTATAACTATCGTGGTTTTCAATCTTAATCTCATGGTGATGTATTTTGTACAGAATCTCAGTCATTCTGCCTCATTCTACTTTTTCTAGTAGTGATTCAATCTCAGTTTCACAAAATTTAACATGGTACAAGAGCCCCTCTTTAAGGTTTATCTTTTTCTAAAATAATCCCAAAAGGGGAGGTCTCCGAGTGTAATATGAGGGCAATAAGTTCCCTCGTCCTTGTCTTCTACTTGTTTATTGTTTTATTTTCCTCCAACCATGTCAGTTCATCATCATTAAAAAGGCTTGATCTCTTTATCTTTCCTGATTCTTGTAGACTGCACACAAGGACCTCTTTGCCTATGAGGTCTTCGCCACCATGAAGAGTGCAAGCACTTGGCCTCTAAGACCACAAGATCATCTGCAAGTAGTCGCTGCCCTTTATCTTTTTGGTGACCATCCTTTGTACTGGTTACTTCTTCATTCCATCCATGGTCTGTTGTATCTTGAGTCACACCGTCTCCTTTTTCATAGCTCACAATCTACAGATTTTCTTGTCCCCTTCTTTGTGGTCATGATATCTCCCATGTGTCTTTAAAGAACTGGATCTCTCTTCTTTGCAAAATTTCTCAATGTGCAATATTGAGCACTCACTTTGCTACTGTGATAAATTCTCTAGTAGGGAACATGGTTTGTCTACAGCAATCTCTTATCTGTGCTAGCCAGGGTGGCGGCCTGAGACGCATGTTCCTATGTCTTCCTTTATCCCCTTAATTGCCTTGAGAATTCTCATAGAGTGCCTTGCTTCTCTTCAAACTACCATCTGTTTCTGCATGCACTGTCGCTGCATGTGCTTCAATGAAAACCACCCACTTGAGAGACTTGTCTTTGATCTTTGTTCACCCTCTCTTTGTTGATGTGCTAATCAAGGTTGAAGGAATCAACTTCTATGTGCAAGTATTGTGTTATTGTTTTCATCATAGTCTTGTCTTAGTTTATGTGTTTCTTGCTAGAACTTTTCTAGTGTATGAAATAAGTCGGACATGGATTGTGTCTTTGCTCAAGCTTAAGGTGGTGTGTCGAAGTTAATATGCATTATGAGGCATGTCTAGGTTAAGGATTTTAGATATATCCTATAAGTACTATGTAATGGGTATTTTCTATAGATGGCAATCAATAAAATGTTCCTTCCCCCAAACTTTATCAGAGTTTAAGTACCCATTTCCAAGCATCGATTTTATTCTAGTTCATGCTGAGAACTTTCTGGTTGTTGTATGGTATTCATATTCTTATGCCCTTCTATGTAAGTACATTCCGTTGTGTATGCTCTTTAGATGGTTGCTCGAGGTTGATCTTATGCATGATTTGGGAAATTAAGTCTGTCTTCTTAATGTATCTAATTCTCTGATTTTTTTTTGGAGTTGTAATGTTTTGCAATGATTGTTGGTTGGGGTGAGGTAATGTTTACTTTATGCTCAGAGGTGGATTTGCAGCACTCGGCAATTTGGATGGCCGGGGTTTATTTGGTGCTTCTCATGCAGTTCTTGGAGAATAAAGTAGCTGTAGAACTTACTCGGTCAGAGTTTGTTGACGCTCAAGAGGTAGAACCTCTGAACTGCTGCCTGAATTTTTTTTTTTTTTTTTGTACCAATGTTATATAAAATGTGCTCCTATGAGTTCTGGTAAATGGTAATATATACTTCCATTTCCATTCAAGTTATGCTATATCTAAGAGAGGACGAAAATTGAAGTCCATGACATGACTATTTCATTGGTAGTTAGTTACAATGCCCTTAATTATATTGAGTCAGTTAAAACATGATAAATAAGACCGATTTTGTTTATTTCCACCAAAAAATGTAACAAGTTTATACATACCCTACTTTCTTTTGTTGCAAAATCTTTAGGTTTAGTGTTATCTCACGTCTTAGGCTTGTGTATGTTGGTGCACAAGAGGCAGAACCTTTGAATCGTTGCCTGAAACTTTTTTTTTATGGTAGATTCTATAAGATTTTGTGATCCTATGAATTCTAGTAAATGGTAATGTTTGCTGTATGCTATATCTACAAGATGACGAAAATTGGAGTCCACGACATGACTATTTCATTGGTGGTTACTACAATGTCCTTAATTATATTGAGTCAGCAAAAACATGATAAATGAGACCTATTTCATGTATCTCCACTAAAAAGATGTTACAAGTTTAGCTGTACCATACTACTTTCCTTTGTTGCAACAGCTATGGTGTTTGCTTTCCCTATTTTAAACTTGTTCCACACTCATCTGACTGTGCAGTGTGCAGTAGCCATTATCTAAAAAAAGTACAGTAGAGGAGGTAGCCTTATCAGCAAAATTTCATAGTTTTCTTGCAATCTTGCAGTTTCATTGGTTCAATCAGTAAGCTTTATCTTGTTTTTATGAATATGGTTTAATTTTGTTTGATTTGCACCAATTAATTTAGAGTTAACATCATTAGCAGCTCACTTGTGAATTTATGCAAAGTGTAAATAGAAAAGGAATTTGAAAGATAACTTGATTGGGATTATAGTATTATACCCTAAACACGGTTCAATTTTTGACCCAAGCATAGTGTTTTGACTTTCCGTTGTATGGTGTCGGTGGAGAATTAGAGGTGGAAGGAGAAAGAAGAAAAAGATAGGATAACTTTTGGAATGGTACATATTTGAAATTATCTTGAGAGGACGTAAGTGATAAAAGAATAACAATATTATTTTAATTCATTGTGACATGTGTTGCAGCATGTTAAGGGATGTCGAATGTCAGCATCAGATTATACTCATCAATATGATTGACACAACAATACAAGAGACCTTGTTTGTTTCAAAATGTGCCGAATACTATCAAATTTTGATAATTTATCTTGCCACCTAGTGTGATATGAGATTTCTAATTCTAACTTAAACCCTCTTATCTATCAACTATAAAGTAGACTAGATCTCTTACAATCCATTTAATATGCGTTCTTTCAATACTCTTTTTTAAACTTGAAAATACATGTCATATACTCCTAACTTGTTACATTTTATCAACTCTTGACCTATGCCAACAATACATCAGTATATAAAAATGAACCCAAGCAATCAAACACTTCACAAGCGAACAAGAAGAGAGAAAGATAGAGGTGTCAATGAGTTATGCTTGAACTTGCCATGAGATGAGCCCATTTTGCCTATTTTTTCATGATGTGCTATTTGGCTCTACGGGAAGTGGTAGATATAAAACTGAGTTTGCTTGAACCGGGCCTAGGAACATGAACACTGTGCTTGTTTTGGCTAGGACTCACAGGCCTAGAAAAATATTAAATTAAATTTAAAACACAAAAAATTATATAGAATTTAAAATTAAAAAGGTAGAAATTTTTATTAATTAAAATTACCATATCTACATAATTACATCTTAATTTTGGTACAGTATGAATAATTTGATACAACCCTAATACACAAATAATATATCTTAAATTTAGGGAAAATGCTTATGATTTAAACCTAGCTTATCAGTCTTCGCATGGCTACCTACGTACCTTCCTTTGGAAGTATTTAGATTAACTTAGTTTTACATACCTATATACTTATCGTATCACACTTATGTGATACGGATGTGGGGCAAGTCATGTTCAACTTGTTCTTGCTATATCACGCAGACTGCCTTCATCAGACTCTAAGTCCAATGAATATCTTGCCTTGATCTTGTGGGTGTTTCTCTGCATCCAACCAATCTTTTAGACATTTACACATCTTTAAGGCATTTTCTCTTGTTCCACATCCCTACAAAAAAAGATGAATTTGATGTTGGAAGTAGTAAATCACAATCTGTAACGGCTAAGATAGGGAACATAGAGGCATGTTTTTTCACTAATTTGATGTATAGATTTTTCTAATTTTCAAGATTATCTCTAGGAGATAAGTAAAAAATTTAGTTGAGCTTATCTTACAATTTCCATCTCGGCCCAATTTATAAATGAGATGCATTTTCTATTGGAAAGACAATTTGCTTCCTGCTGCTTGGTTTGTACGTTGCTGTTAAAGATATAACACATGATTTGCTTCTCACAGGGTGGCGGCAGCTGCAAATTTTTTTATTAATTTTTTTAAAAAATATTTTATAAAATAATTTAAATTTTTTAATATGTATTAAAAATTGAATGTGAATTTAAAATAATCTATTTTTTTCCAAAATATAATTCTTAAACATTTCAAATAAATTTTTAAAAATTAAAAAATTATAAATACATTCAAAAAATAATTTAAGATCTTCAAATAATTTTATAATTATCATTGAGTCTTTTAAATGATTTTATAATTTTAGATTTAGTTTTGCATTTTTAGATTTACTTGTTTTTTAAAATAAATTTTACAAAAATTTAATAAGCATTATCTTATAAGAAAATATTAAAATATGAACTCAACACCTCAAAATATAACATCAATAGTGAGCATATTTAATAAGCAAATATTAATAAAATTAAGATACACTTATATTTAAAAATTTTAAAAAATTATCAAAATTATATTGGCACGGCATAATAAAGTATCAAAACCATACCATTCCGGTCAAACTCTCGGCATGGGTCAAAATTTTAAACCATGGATAGAAGTATTAGAGGAGTAGAAAGAAAAGGTTGTAGATGAGGGCTTTCTCTCTTTACCGCCTGGAGGGGTATGGGAAATGGAAACCTATGGTTTGATCTTAAAGATTATGTTAATGTAAGCTGACTGATTAATTTTTTAAGTAATTGTAGTTGTTTTAATGTGATCCAATCCGGTCTTGGTTATAGTTTGAAGCAACCAACTAGGGTGTTTTCACAAACCTGACTGACCGTAGCTCCCCCAAGGGTAAGGCAAGAGGTGCAGAAACAATATAATTATCTCAAAGGGAACCAGTGAAGTGAAGAGAGAGAACTCTCTTCCCACGCAGATTTTTGTCTTCTTGTTTCAATAGGTTGATTATAAGAAAGGATGTAGGTTTCCACTTTACTAACAGATATTGTCTACTATTGCATTGTGTTTCTAATGGAAAATGTCAATTAAGGACCATTTACTTCATTAAATGAATCTGAGCTGTGAACTTTAAAGTGTGTTCCAGAGGTATGCAATCTGGATGATTACTTCCTCTGTTTTCAAGGGGATTGCCTACTTCTTGTTGGTTCAATTGGATTCTTTTGCTGTTTCTAATAGTGTGTGCTTTAAGGTCATCTGATACCCGTACTACTTCTATAATTACTGTAACCTAATGCATCTGGGTCTCTTTAAACTTGTCCGTAGTATCCCTAAATGTTTACATGCAGTATATAGTTAATCCTAGTAATCTCCTAGCAGGTTGAGCAGCCACATTTTTAAATTTCCTAAGTGTATATTTTTGAAAAGTAAATTTCCTCTGAAGTGATTGTTGCAATTTGTGTGGGGGTGTTAATGAACTGACGCTAATAGAGACTTTTAGGCATATGAAGGAAATGGACCCAATAGGATCTTTAATACAGTATTTGATTCTTAGATTCTATATGCTCTTAACTTAATTTTTTCTTGTGATTATAGGCCTTAATGCAAATGAAGAATTGGTTTATCCGTTTCCCAACAATCCTTCAAGGATGTGAAAGCACTATTGAGATGTTAAGAGGGCATTATTCTCACTCTGTTGGTTGCTTCCATGAGGCAGTTTTTCATTTTGTTGAAGCTACAAAGGTTTGGCTCTAATCTGATTGCTACTCATGTGTTTCAACTGTTCTAATGAATAATACTGAGTTGGGATTGGTGGTGTATGTTGCTTTAATTGCAAATTCTTTATTATTTTTCTAGCTCACTGAAAGCAGATCTGTGCAATCTGTGTGCCAAGTTTATGCAGCTGTCTCCTATATTTGTATAGGGGATCCTGAATCATCTTCTAAGGTATACTTTTCATGAATTTGGGTACTATTTCTCTGGTATTTTGTTTGGCTTTTGTGAGCTTGTTTTTTGGTCTATTTAGGCTCTCGATTTGGTAGGGCCAGTATTCAGAATCATGGATTCATTTGTTGGTGTACGAGAAAAAACATGTATTATCTTTGTTTACGGCCTTCTGCTGATGAGGCAACATAATCTACAAGAGGCACGGTACAGATATTAACTCATTGTTTACCTGATATGGCACTTCATTTGAAAATTTGTGGTTTTTGTTTTCTAGTGTTTTGCTTAAAGATAATCAAATCCCTTTCAGGAGTGGTAGTTTCCCATCAAATCTCATTAGATGGATTTTTTTTTTTCTTTCAGATATTGTTCATCGTTTAATTTCTGTTGCCTAAACTGCAATCTTGTGATGAAGTGTATTTGCTGTTAACCATCCCTCTTATGATTTTTTTTTTTCACCTTCCATAGTTCCATTCATGGTAGAAGTTATGTTGCATGCTTAATATATCTTGAGGAAGAATCAATTCTTCCTGAATGTAAATGTTGCTGACGAAATTAATTAATAGGAAAACAAACTGGAATTTTTTTTTACTGAATCCATAATAAAATTATTTTCTGAGAAGTAAATGCCTTGAGTCTCTATTTGTATTACCTTTTGAAATTGTCTTACTCCAATTTGTCTCTATCTGGATCCAGATTTTACTTTGAAAGCTCGATATGATCTAATTAATGGGTTAGGTTAGGTAGAAAGTAGAAGCCTATATTTTCCATGGACGATAATGAAAGGCTGAGACATCTAAGTCTTTAATTTTGATAAGTGAATCCACTGCTTCTGTTATTTGCCTTGACATTTTGGAAGTTGCCTCCCATTTGTCTAGCTGCATCTGCTTGTCATGTCTTCCAGGTCTAACATGATGATATATCACTATCTCTATAAAAGCAGTTTTAGGAGTTGTTAGAGAAGTCAGTACTCAGTATATTATGATACGTTATTGTGGAGTTTTAAAACAACTGATATAGAATCACTATTTATACCTCAAATGGCAGAAGAGATATGTATTTGTTCTACAAAATAAAGATATCTTTTCTGTTTGTGATATTGAGATATGACCAATTGTGGAAGAGGATAAGAGGCAGAACTGGAAGATTCCTTCTTGTCTCATTGTGGTAGTTCTGGTAGGTTGAAATCTCATCCCTTTGAGCCTTGTCATGAACCTTTATTTCAAGACAAACTTCATCATGAAAAAGTGAAACCCTAACCCTCATGGAAGCCTCATGTTGCTCACAGAAGCATTGCAATAAAATTCTGTCCGGCTGTGCCATCCCGACTTGTTCATGTCCCTGTTGGACGGCTGAATGATATGGTTAGCCTATGCTGACTTTCACAAAAATATTATCTACAACCTTAGAAAAAAGATACATAATGTTTAAATCAAACAAAGTTATTTATTTTCATCTTTATTTTTCTCTGCAATATCTCAATCTGTGGGTCTTGTACAAATGGGCCAACAAACCATCTCTATGTCAAGCATGGATTGGTCTTCATAACAGAATAACTTATTTGTTGCATGTATTACATATTGAAGAACAAGACATCTATGTTTCTAATACTTAACAAATAGAACTAAAATAGATCAAATCTGCTGATTTTAAATCTAAATCATCTTAGCTTCTAACACTGTGGTGTTTTCTTAACATCAATTGTGCTTGCTATAATCTTCACTAACAAAATTATGTTTTTATCCTGGAGCTATAACAATCTAGCATACTATTTGCCGCTTCAATATACTCTTCCTGGAAAAGTTTCTTTCAATTGGAAATAATTAGTAACACATTGTAACATCAATTGTGCTTGCTATAATCTTCACTAACAAAATTATGTTTTTATCCTGGAGCTATAACAGTCTAGCATACTATTTGCCGCTTCAATATACTCTTCCTGGAAAAGTTTCTTTCAATTGGAAATAATTAGTAACACATTGTTGCATTATCATTTGTAGAATATGTAAATTTGTGAACCTTGCCACTATTTTTCACTTTTGTCATTTCACACAAGAATAAATTGTTAAGCTAAGCTTGAATTAAATTAGTTATTTGGTGCTGTGTCTAAGTCTTGTCTTTTTAGAAAGAGACGCTTGGCTATGGTCTTGTTCTTCATTCTTCACATTTTGTGCTTCCAGTTCCAGTGATGTATTCTTAAATGTCTAATATTCATTTCTCAGATAATCATGCGTGTATGTTTTATAGAATCCGACTCGCCAGTGGCTTGAAAATCGCGCACCAACAATTGGGTAATATTCAACTCGTATCTCAGTACTTGACCATCTTAGGTACTTTAGCCCTTCAGCTACATGACACTGTTCAAGCTAGGGAGATATTGAAGTCATCATTGACACTTGCAAAGACGCTTTATGACATTCCAACCCAAATATGGGTACTTTCTGTCTTGACAGGTATGTAGGTGATATGGTTTGTCTCTCAACAATTTAGCAGAATAAGATCCGTTTACTCAGTGCTGCTGCTTCTATAGGCATGGGTTTTTGTGTCTACAGTTTTAGATATATGTAGTTTAGAAACGATACATGATACATGTATTATAAGAGTAAATCTATTGAATAATTATTGCAGCATTGTACCAAGAAATTGGAGAGAGGGGAAATGAAATGGAGAACTCAGAATATGAAAGAAAAAAGGAAGATGACTTGCAAAAGAGGTTATCTGAAGCTCTTTCCCACCTTCATCACCAGGACCTGGTATGCAAAATCTATTTGTACACCTCTTTTTTTAGAGAGCAGATCCTCTGTTGCGGTCCAGGGGATGGTCCCTCCACATGCATTGGTGGAATAGATGGTCCCTACTCATAAAATAGGTGGGGACCATTCATCCCCACCAATGAATGTGGAGGGACCATCTCCTGGACCGTAAAAAGCGGTCCGGAGGATCTGCTCTCTTTTTTTTATTGTTATGAAATTCATGCTATAATACTATTGTTGTGATAGTTCTTGTAGTTACATGTTGTGTATAAAGAAACAATTGATCACCATTTTCTAATCTAAAGGCAGTATGTCTCTTCACCTTCCTTACTACAAGTTCATATCCATTCTAGTATTGAAAGGGCAATTATAATATTTGGAATGTATCATTGTTCAGCTTGCTAGGTTGTTAATGCGAAGTATATATTAGAGTATTTATTTTAGGGAAATGGTTATAGAGTTGTTATAAAGGATCTACTGGTTTTGAAAAATGCCACCAATATTGTTAACCTGTTCGGTATCCAGCTTTTGATAATTTAGCTATGCATGGATGAAGCAAAGCATCAAGGAAAAACTAGCAAAATTATATGAAATTTCAGATTCCACAATGGCAGTCCTGTAGTTCAAACCATATTTTATATAGTTCTGTGCTATATTAGTTGTTGATGGTGCTGCAATGGAATATAAGATCCATGGATCTAAAAATTAAAGGGCGGAACTTTTTTAGCAAGTGATTAAATCCTATTTTTCTAAGCAAGTTTAATCTGATGATTTATGCAGATTTTATAAGTTTTCTTCTTGCAATCAAGCTACTATTTTTTTAAAAAAAAATTTTGTGTCTGTAGATTAATATGGTCTTGTCTTTGTGATGCAGATTGAAAAGGCAAGATTCAGTGTTCAGCAACCACATGAACTTGCCACAAGAAGAGTGATCTCTGGTCCATCAGCAAAAGTTGACCTGGACATTCCTGAATCAGTTGGCGTGCCCATGCCTCAACCTGCTGCAATGTTATCCTCAAAGTTGCGAGAAATTGACTCAGTGAGACGAGGGAAGATGAAGATGTAGCAGCATAAAATATGTTGTTATTTCTCTCTGCTCATGTTTTATTCTTCTGCAGCAAAAGGCGCATCATGATTCCTCCAGTTACAAGTAGAAAATGCTACAAAATAGTGGACAAAAGCTAATTTGTAAATTGTATGTAATGTAGTGGTTAAACATAGGGCTACATTAGGGCTTTAACCAAATCTAACCGAGGCTTTGAAGTTAAGAAGGGTTTGTTATCAGGGTTTTCAAATGCCCTTGACTACGGAAGAATCTGCCAGAAGATTGCTTCAACTAGATCAGTAAAGAAATTCTGGTTCAATCTGAGGGCATTAGTGTTTCAAACGAGAAATATTTGTCATCAACTTTACAAGTAACTAATTTGGCATGTCATTAACTTTCTCATGTTGCTGGTTTGCAGATTTGGCAAATTCATGTCGGGAATTATGTCCGACTACCACTCATTCAAACAGGGTAGATGCCTTCCTCTGGTCGGTGTGCAAGGGCTGAATTGATGTCTGAAGCGGAAGGGTTGGACTTGTGTCTCTGAGTATAAACTGCGTGACAATGAGACTTTACCATACTTATTATTTGTTTTTCAATTTCTGGGGGCATTTGGTGAAAGCATACCAATCCAATTTCTACAAACGATTACTACATTTATCTATAAAGTATGCATACACATGCCTTTAAAGATCAATTAGGTTGATGGCCGTTCTAACTCCTTTATTCTCCACGGCATTCATGATTGTTGAGAATGACATGAGAGATGCATAGTCAAATTTAGACGGAGATTAAATTCTCTTGTCTTTCTGGTTAATGTGAAAGGATATGCACAAAGACGGCAGAATGAAGGGATGCAGATGCGGGAGGATCGGACAAAGGCTGGCAAGAGTCGCACCGAGAGCAAACAAGATAATGGTCACTTTGGTGATTAGGCCTTCTCTTCCATCATTTGCGGATTGCGGTACGGTTCATCTCCCATTGTCGCAGTAAAACTTCATCATTTCTGTTCCATGATATTGGCCAGTCGCTATCTCTGTTATTCCACAACGACACGGACACAGCTTAGTCCGCAGGTGAAACTAGGCAGAGATAACTTGGCCAATAATCTAGACCAGACCAGGACTACATGCTCAAGCCCAAAAGTTTTTAAAATATAAAAAGTTTGTAAAAAAAATCAAAAAGGAAATTCTTGATTGCCTACTGCCATGTTCGGCTTGGCACACACAGAAACAGTCTAAATCATGTCTGACCCAATACACTCATTTCGACACCAGTTCCAACGTTTGTCCTATTTATCCTTTCCTTAAAAGATCAAAAGTACATCAAAAGGAGATTTAATGGTCATTAGAACCACTGTATTTCAACAAAGCCAAACATAACTATAGTCTAGAGTTTATTTCTGCCTTTTTATCAATCCACGGATATGGAATCAGTCGGAGAATTTTTCCTCCTTGTTTTTTCACCTCGAAGGGCAGTGTTTAAACTCACAGGTACCAAAGGGAAATGGCGACCAAGTCGAAAACATTATAAACAGCCTTAGCAATCTAACTCTTTAATTTCAGATTTCCATTTCCTGGACCAAAAATAAATTAAAGTTTCAGCTTTAAACATTGGAGATCCTGCCATTTACTGACACCATCAAAACACCGATTCCGCCTCCCCCCCTGACAATACACTGACATTTAGCATTTATACTTGGGAGTTTCACGAGAAGAGGATGTACCAACTACTCAACGCAGTTCTTGTCGCCCCCTTTCCCGTCTTTCTCCTACCGTTCTCTAACATCACCTGGGCCAGTGGTAAAACTAATGAGAATTAGATATAAGCGTCCAGAACACGCAACAGTTTTAATAACAAAGACCCAACAAAAGATTCTTGGTGATGAGTAGATCATCCTGCGAAACGAGATCATCCTGAAGGCTTCCAAATGCCTAGATGACAAATTGCCGAAATCACCTGGCAAAATTAGTTAATTGCAAACAACTAAAAGGCAATGCCAAACCACAAAGGTATCAGTTAAAAAGAAGAAAGATCAACAACGATCAGAGGAACTTGCCGGAATCATCAGCCAGTTAATGGCAAAAATTAGTGTTGTAGAACTAATGATACGTACTTGATGAAGATGCAAGACCAAAGAGAGAATTAGAGTTATAGAAGCGTAGATCTAAACTTAAAACCATTGCAAGATAAAAGAGGGTTCAAAAGCATACGAGTCAAAAAAATATAAGAAAAAAATAAAGCGGATATCAAGGAAAAAAGCAAGTAATAAACGAAAGAGAAGGGATTAAAACTTCCCGATATATAATATTCCTGCAAAAGAAGGATGATTAGAAGCATCACAAAATAGGGAATGATTTAACCAGTAACCTTGATGTCCTTCAGGTTAGTAGATCGAGTGTTACGAGAGAAAACCACATTGACTAATGCAGTTTCTCTGAGGCCTACTAGCTAGCTATTACATACGGTTCGAGTTCATTAATGTTTCCCAAAAAGAGATATACTCTATGATAAAGTAGTAAATCGGTGAGACCAGATCAAGCTTCTGGATCGGCGCTTTTCACGGCAGCCGCGATGACCCAAACAACACTGTAAGGGTCCTTCACCGTCGCGACGATGCCACTTTCATCCTCCGCCACTTCGCCTACGACGACCGCACCAGCAGCTACCGCCTTCTTCACCACCTCGGCGACGTCCTCTGCTTCGAGCCGGAACACGACCCCACCGCCGGATTGCGCAGATCCATCCTCGCCCCTGCGAACGACACAAACTTCACGTCCAAATGGTAGCGGAAATGAAGACACGGAGAAGAAAGTTGGTTGCGGCTTACCCTTCATCAAAGCGATCGCCGACGAGCAGAAAAGAGGAGCCGATCTTTAGCTCGGAGGAGATGATGAGAGGAAGGTCCTGGTCGGCCTTGCGCTTGGGGTGCGACACTCGCCGCAGCTCCTCCGCCCCAAAAGCCGCCTTGTAGAACTTCACCGCTGCCTCTGCCTTCCCACCGGGAACCATCACCTGCGGCTTGAAGCCGAACAGCCCCGCTTGCGCCGCCGTCGCCGCCATTGCCAGATCGTAGCTTCCCGAAACCCTAACCCTAGAAAGATCTGAGATGAACAAAAGGAGACGAACAGGCAAATGCGCAAGTAGCGAAGAAGCTTATCCGATACCGAGGTATTTATAGAAAGCCAAGTTCTCGAAACCGTTGGAGTAAACTCCAATTAATTTAATCCAAGTACTTAAATGCACTTGCATTTTCCGAAAACTACGATACTGCCATTCTAATGGTCCAGGCTCGCTTTTTTCTTCAGTTCCGAGGTGTCCTCGTACGATGTATAAAAAGCCGCGGATTCGAAGATCCCCTCGAATCCGTTTTGACCGTCTGATTCTCGGTCGCTGAGTAATCCAACGGACAATATGAGGGAAGGGAATAGTAGCGACGCCAGCACGGATTACGAGTCAGTGCGGTAGTGGTAGGGGTAAACATGGAATTTCAAGATGAAGGTAGGGGTAGTAATGGAAAGTATTTTTTCACGTTTTCCGCCAAGGTAGCCGGACCAACGCTGACTAGGAAGAGACTAGAACCCTAGTCTTAGGATCCTCTTCAAGAATACGTCGAATCGAGCTCGATTTTACGAAATTTGAGTCGTTAGATGCTGCTTGGGCGTCGGGTGAACGGTGAGATTTACGCTTGAATGAGAGCAGCCGATGGATAGGATCCGAAACGACAGTGGTCCTGGCAACGGCGATCAACTTGCCCGCTTTTATTACCTTGCCTGGAATATTAAACGTACCACTGATCTAACCCTAATGCTCACCCAACGGGTCTGAACTCTGACGAGTGGGACCTCACACTTAGAGCACGAATCCAGTATCTGGTGTGTTGTTTGCGAAGTACTTCTAGGATTTGGTGGAATTTGGAGAAATAGTTGGTGGTACTTTCGGACGTTCCCTTGCTCGCGGCGGCGGGACCCTCTTGTACGGGACCGAGTCCACATGGGGGTTGCTCCTGCGTGTGGTTCGCTGTCGGTTGAAATTATTTTGAATCCCGGAAATCTCGTTCTTTTTTTAATCGGTAATTTATCAAAAGGCATACTACAGTTAATGTATTTATCAAAAAGCACATTACGATTTTGTATTTACCAAAAAACGCAGGTAAATAATATATATTACCAAATATAATCCTACCGCCAACCAACACCTCTGATCAGTCATCAATTCCCAGGCATCCGAACCACATTTTTAAAAAAATTAGATATTAAAAAAAAAATGATCATTACGGTACTTCCCTCCTTCGTGACATGCGAGTGCAGCTCGGTCTTGTGAAACCCTAGTTTAGTGTTCGTGAGCCATCAGTTCGAGTTTTTCTCAAGCGCCATCTAGCTAGCATTTCAGTTTAATTAAAAACCAAGAGTGTTCGTGAGCCATCAGTGAAGGATTCTAGGGTTTACATTACATTAATCAGCTAGTATCATAATGGCGCAAAGACGTCGATCGGGTGAATCATCATCCTCGCCACATCAATTAGCTGTAAAGGTTATCATTTTACAAACTCTGTGATATTGAGAAGCTGAACTAGTATGATTTAAATTTTTTTTATTTTTATAAAGTATAGGGTTCAGTTGATGTTGGACAGAAACTGCATTGGAACAGTGTCCTCGGTCACTTTAAAAGTTTTTTTCAACTATCCACGAAGAAAGGAACGCATGGAGGCGGTGTTATTTTACATGACCGACACATAGTGCTGATCAAACAGTCACCCTTTCGTATTTTTTTGGACATAGAAGATATGCAGCACATCCGTGGGATTTTGGTAAATATATTTGAAAATTGGGATTCAAGTAGTCAAACCTTTAGATTCTCATGTACAATTTATAAATTTGTATTTTAATTACAAAGTAGTTGTATGATAAAATTTAAGCGTTTGCTAAACTTGGGGCTGATACGATGCCGTATCAGGCCCAACGTGGGCCTGATACGACATCGTATCAGGCCCAACGTGGGCCCTATACGACATCTTATCAGGCCCAACGTGGGCCTGATACGATGGAGTATCAGTTCTTGATATGACATTGTATCATGTCCACGGTGTTCCTAATACTTTTGTATGTGTTGGTAGAATTTTAATAATAATTTAACTTGGTCAGGTGTTCCGGTTTGCTTCACAAGAGGAGACGTTTCATTGCTGCTCGGTATTGCAGACCGAGGAGCTTCAATTCCGATTGATTCAGCTAAAGCATCCAGTGACCTTTTTCTAACTTACTTCTCAAACAAAAAAGAAGCTACTAGATCAAGAATTGAGGAGTTGCTTAAATTTTATGGCAATCGCGTTGAAGTCGAAGATGATGTTTTATTATTTTGCAAATTCTATATTTTGTATATATTTGTTTGTGTCTTATTTTCTTCTAGTACATATAAGGTCCCGTTAAGTCTTATAGATATAGTAGATGATTTTGAGAATCTTGATAGATTCAACTGGGTTGAATCAATCCATGAATTTATGGCTCCACAATTACCTAAGATTGGGGACATATTTTCATCAACTGAGACAAAACATGTAACACCAACCTCCCTTACCTAAAGGGATTTGCTGGTCTTTTGGCAGTAAGTGTTTAATTTGTGTGAAAATTTTTAATATTTTGCGAACAATTATAAAATAGTTAACCCTTGTCATGGTGAATCAGGCATGGTTTTTGGAGCATGTTCCAATCCAAAAACCATACAAAATAAAAGGAGTCATAATAAATAAGTGGAGGAATATTCCTTCACATATTAGTAAGGTGAGAGAAATGATTAACCAAATTTCATCTGAAGAGGTAAATTTAGAATACTTTGACTATAGTTTGGTAAAAAAGTATGGTTTTAACATGTGGTTTAATATTCTTACAGGTTGTGATTAACCTAATCCCTAACCAAGATGAAAGATCATTGGTTGAGAACCTTGCTGGCGTTGAGGACAGTCCACATGCAATGGAGGCATCACAAATTGAAGTGAGTGTAGGAGGAAGGCAGATTAATAAGGATTGTTGTAATTGCATTATGCAAGCAAACATAAATAAAGAGCTAACAATGGAGAACATGCAATTGAAGGAGAGGGTGAAAGAGTTACTTAAAATAGTTGAAAAAAAAAGTATGGAATCTCAATATAGCGAGCCTGTAGACGATCCTCAAATTGAACCTGTAGGTGTTACAACAAGAAGTAGGAGAGGACGTGACAGAAGTCGCTATGATTACAGGGATACTCCAATTGATAGTCCATTGTGGCTCAAAACTTTACCTAAGAGGCAGCGTAGAAATATACATATAAGTGAGCCTGCGGAAAAAGTTACAAGTATAGGAGAAGGAAAAAAACTTGTCAAAGAATATGTTGTTGTGGGCAAGGGGAAAGGAAAAATAGGTTTGGATGAAATGGAAGAAGAAATTAATATTGTACAAATGATGGAAGATAAATCTGATGAAGAGGCAGACAAGGATGTAGAAATGTTTGCCAAATATGACAAAATGAGGAAACAAGCAATTGCTGTAAGACGATATATGCAAATTTCTTTGCAATTTGTTAGATATAATGGATTATCTAATTGCCTTTTTTGTTTGTATGCATAGTATGTGAAGAAGCAATTTAAGTCTTCCAAGAAAAAAAAACAAGACGAAGAGGTGACGTACTTGTTAAAAGCCTTGGAGGAAATAAAGTACGTAAATTAAATAGTTGAATAGTAAAGTATAATATATGCATATCTGATTACATATTTGGGCTAAGGTTATCAAAAAGGAATTTGTAAAAATAATCTCTGATTTGTTTACTTTGTAGGTTTACAAATGATATAGTTTGGGAGGAACCACCCTTTTGTTTAAATTTGTATTCCCTTTTATCTGGTGTGAATGGAGAAATGTTGACAAGAGGGGATGTAATCGACACGTATTGTAAAATTTTATTTAGGGGGGCATTCCCGTCTGGAAGCACATACAACAAGTCAATATATTGTTCAACATTCTTCACAGTAAGGAATTGATTTGATTATAGTTAAAAATAGAATTCTTTTTATTAGTTGGTTATGTATGTATGACTTTGCATATTTGTAGTCATTAATGAAATCGTCAAGTAAGTTTGCCTTCGAACACATGATAAAGACGGATAGACGAGATGAAGAGGTAAGGTATATATTTATACCTTTGTGCAGTGATAATGCACACTTCCACTTGCTGGTGGTCGACACCAAATCAATGACGTTCAATCAGTACAATTCTCTTGCAAGTGGAAGTAAATACAAATATGAATTTGAAGCAGCGGTGAGCATCTAATAATAATGATATTGTTTGTATTTTAATATAAATGCTAGTTGATGGAAAATGAAAATTTCCTCTTCAATGTTCAGGTATCAGATTTTAAATTATATAGTCGTGAGCACGTTACTGCTATTCATCCAAACTTGGAAAGACATTATCCGTTTGATAGATGGGTCTCTCGCACAATTGAATGTCCACAACAACAAGCAAGGTAAATCGAGCACAAGGTGTGAATATAAATAATTGATAAAAAATTATTGACAATTAAAATGTTGTTGTTCTTTACAGCGTTGACTGTGGCTTCTTTGTGATGCAATACATTCGATGTCTCCTATATGATATGAAGATGGACTTCAAACAAGGAGACATGAAAAAGATTAGAATTGATGTAATGGTAGCAATTTTGAGGGATAAATATTTTCAAACATTGGATTAAATATCCAGTCTTGTAAGGCAAAAACTTGTATAGATTGTAAATGCAATTATTACGTAGTGTAGGACTTTTAATATCTTTGTATGTAGTCTTTGTTGTATAATACGGTGGTATGTAGTGTATGAGAAGATTAGAAACTGTCACTGGAATATTAATAATATTGCATAGTGATTAGTCAGAAATATAAATCACAAAATACAAAATGCAATGCTGGTGCTTATCAGTGGAAAGAGACAATGTATATAAGTTGTAATGCGCACCATTTCTATCTTCTCAAAACTGAAATCATGGTAACGGTTGGGATTGTTTAAAAAATCAAATAGGCTCGGACCAACGGAGGTTTCCAGAGCACGTCACTAGGTTCCGTGCCAACTGCCACGGAGCAATACCTTATTAGAAATGGGGTATAAATACATTTTGACACCAAATATACCATCTTCCCAGTTAGAACTTCACAGGGAACATGATTTCAGGTAGAACCAAGTAGGGGAGGGCCATCAGTGGGTTTTGGTGAAAACCCACTGATGGACCTAGACACATCGGATTGGACCCATTTCAGCTCTAGTGGTATTCTGGAGTTGCAAGGACTCAGAATCTGGTGGCAAATAATAATTTAAATATTTATAGGTGCTGGGAAAAATTTAAAATGCAATCAGCCTCCGTTGGGCCTGATATGCTTGGATATCAGGCCCAACGTGGGCCTGATATCCAAGCATATCAGGCCCAAAGTCGCCTTGACACTTATAAATGGCAACTGGCACGGAGCCATACTTCGTAATCCATGGTGTATAAATTATGTTTGACAGCATAAATACCATCTCCCCACCATGACCTTCACAGGGACTTGATTTCATGAAAATCCAAGTAGGGGAGGGCCATCAGTGGGTTTTGGTCAAAACCCACTGATGGACCTAGACACATCGGATTGGATCCATTTCAGCGCTAGTGGTATTCTGGAGTTGCAAGGACTCAGAATCTGGTGGCAAATAAATGTTTAAATATTTATAGGTGCTGGGAAAAATTTAAAATACAATCAGCCTCCGTTGGGCCTGATATGCTTGGATATCAGGCCCAACGTGGGCCTGATACGCTTGGATATCAGGCCCAACGTGGGCCTGATATCCAAGCATATCAGGCCCAAAGTCGCCTTGGCACTTATAAATGGCAACTGGCACGGAGTCATACTTCGTAATCCATGGTTTATAAATTATGTTTGACACCATAAATACCATCTCCCCACCAAGACCTTCACAGGAGACTTGATTTCATGAAAATCTAAGTAGGGGAGGGCCATCAGTGGGTTTTGGCCAAAACCCATTGATGGACCTAGACACATCGGATTGGATCCATATCAGCGCTAGTGGTATTCTGGAGTTGCAAGGACTCAGAATCTGGTGGCAAATAAATGTTTAAATATTTATAGGTGCTGGGAAAAATTTAAAATACAATCAGCCTCCGTTGGCCTGATATGCTTGGATATCAGGCCCAACGTGGGCCTGATATCCAAGCATATCAGGCCTAAAGTCGCCTTGGCACTTATAAATGGCAACTGGCACGGAGCCATACTTCGTAATCCATGGTTTATAAATTATGTTTGACACCATAAATACCATCTCCCCACCAAGACCTTCACAGGGGACTTGATTTCATGAAAATCCAAGTAGGGGAGGGCCATTAGTGGGTTTTGGTCAAAACCCACTGATGGACCTAGACACATCGGAATGGACCCATTTCAGCTCTAGTGGTATTCTGGAGTTGCAAAGACTCAGAATCTGGTGGCAAATAATAATTTAAATATTTATAGGTGCTGGGAAAAATTTAAAATGCAATCAGCCTCCGTTGGGCCTGATACGCTTGGATATCAGGCCCAACGTGGCCCTGATATCCAAGCATATCAGGCCCAAAGTCTCCTTGGCACTTATAAATGGCAACTGCCACGGAGCCATAATTCGTAATCCATGGTTTATAAATTATGTTTGACACCATAAATACCATCTCCCCACCAAGACCTTCACAGGGGACTTGATTTCATGAAAATCCAAGTAGAGGAGGGCCATCAGTGGGTTTTGGTCAAAACCCATTGATGGACCTAGACACATCGGAATGGACCCATTTCAGCTCTAGTGGTATTCTGGAGTTGCAAGGACTCAGAATCTGGTGGCAAATAATAATTTAAATATTTATAGGTGCTGGGAAAAATTTAAAATACAATCAACCTCCGTTGGGCCTGATATGCTTGGATATCAGGCCCAACGTGGGCCTGATACGCTTGGATATCAGGCCCAACGTGGGCCTGATATCCAAGCATATCAGGCCCAAAGTCGCCTTGGCACTTATAAATGACAACTGGCATGGAGCCATACTTCGTAATCCATGGTTTATAAATTATGTTTGACACTATAAATACCATCTCCCCACCAAGACCTTCACAGGGGACTTGATTTCATGAAAATCCAAGTAGGGGAGGGCCCAACGTGGGCCTGATATGAATATCATTTAATAAAGCAGTATTCTATCTCCCCCTAATATAAACTCCAAGCATTCTTACAGGGGCCTGATCAAAATAATAAAATAACATCAATTTTAATAGTCACCTTCCATAGGGTAGAAAAGAAAAGGTGTGCACTGTTCCGTGCCAACTGGCACGGAGCCATACTTCGTAATCCATGGTGTATAAATTATGTTTGACAGCATAAATACCATCTCCCCACCATGACCTTCACAGGGGACTTGATTTCATGAAAATCCAAGTAGGGGAGGGCCATCAGTGGGTTTTGGTCAAAACCCACTGATGGACCTAGACACATCGGATTGGACTCATTTCATCGCTAGTGGTATTCTGGAGTTGCAAGGACTCAGAATCTGGTGGCAAATAAATGTTTAAATATTTATAGGTGTTGGGAAAAATTTAAAATGCAATCAGCCTCCGTTGGGCCTGATATGCTTGGATATCAGGCCCAAAGTGGCCTTGGTATGGTATCCTTTCTTATAAATTTAATTTACAATAATTTTATTCACCATAAATTTTAGTTACACAAACAGTAAATCATTACTACAATAAATTATTACAATTGTTCACTATTTCTATAGTTTAAAATTTTTGTCAGACATGATTTTGTGTCCAAGTCTAAATCTATAAGCTCTCATATCATCTTGTACAAAGTCTGTAGATCTCCGGAACATCAAACTCTCTGCATAGCGCATTATAAAAAAAGCACAATCCAACCTACAAAACAAATGCACAATCCATCATAGAAAAGGCAAATAGAATTATTATGGAACATACACTAATACTTACAATTTACTTTGTGTGGGGCCAATAACTTGCATCGTTTTATACTCTCTCCCGGAGAATGGTTCTAAACCTTTATGCCATATGTGATAGTATGACCAGTTCAGCTCCTTAAAAAACAACACCTACAAATATCAAACCATAGTAATTAATACATAAACAATGATTATTGGATATAAGAAATTTGTTACTTACAGTTTGATTAAAAACAGAAGTGTAATTTTCTGTGGTGCCAAGAGAGTTATAATGAATTATTTGTCGTTCCTCCAGGTCCATGGCCATTAGATGCCAATGATCATCTTGGTTATGTAAAGGACAAAAAATATATCTAATGTCCTTGTCGTCATCTGTTTTTGCAGTTTGTTTCAATGCATCCACGTGCATCATTCCGAACAAGTCCTATACAAATAATAGAGCTATTATGGTGACTGCATCCAATATATAATTTAAACAATTTACAATGAGATAAGGGACATACTGGGAATCCAACCCCACAAAATATGGATGGGTGGTATGGTGAGTTAGAGTGTTTGGCTTCATTAGCAAGAATATTCCAATAAACATTTATGCAATCCCCATTGGTATATTGTGTCCAATCAAATATTGTCATAAAAGATTGCATATCTAAGGAGAAATTATCATTTGCCCATATTGGTTGCACCGTCACCCTACACACAAGTATACAGTCAATGGTATTTAATAAATTGAAAATAAAAAAATTATCATTAACCTCCAATAATAATCCTTTGTTGACATGTGGGTTAAGAATTTAGGTTGGCAACTACGTTACCTTAACTGACTGAGCTTCAACAATGCATCGGCTATCACATCATCTTTGCTCTTTTTAAAAAATGTTTTTGCTTGCTGAGATAATTAAAATAATACTATGTCATTAAGGATTCTAAAATAACAACTTACCTACTCTCGACCGTACCTTCAATATTTTGGTTTTGACCTTGTTAATTTCATGACATTGTGTTTCTATCTGTGATGAACTTGTATTTTCTGTCTTTGATGGTGCAGGAGCATCTGGTTCGACACTAAGAACAACCTGTTTGCCTTTTTTTTTGGTGCATTGGGATATCAACCTTCTCTGGGTTCTCTTTCTTTTGGGCCTACCCGAAAATTAGTTGGAATTATAAGCAGATTAGGGTCTATGCCTTCTGATGCTGGGTCTATGCCTTCTGATGCTCTTGGCTCCCCTGATATGCTCTGTATGACTTGTTGGAGCTCTTTAATCTTATTTTCGGCATCGGCTATGATTTTGTCTTTTACAGTTAAAATTCTGTTATCCACGTCAGAATTTATAGTGTCAGCCTTGTTGCCACTCGTATCCCGTTCTTTACGCAGTTCACTTATTTGTTGATCCTTTTCTTTAAGCATAGCTTCCATATCAGCAATCACAATATCCTTTGCTGCTACTAGACTATCCTTTTCTTCTATCACCGTTGCCAGGTTTTTATTAGCTTCCTCCAAACTTTGAGAAGCTTTATATAATTCTTGCTTTAAACTCTCAATTTTGTTATCCTTTTCCTTGCACAAACTACAATCTACGGTATCGTCACACTGGAGTTGGCCTTCTTCGGCTTGATGTAAAGATCCTTGGCCAACCAACTCAAGATACTCAGATGGCTGAGGCTGGTTTGATAGTAAATTAAACTCTGATTCTGTCGAAATTAACTCTACTAAAATTTTATCTGCAGTTACACGGTCTATCATTTTTTTTACTGTGTCAACATGATAGTTAGGCCACCTCCATCGTAGTATTCTTGGCAATTTTTCTGGATGGTCTGGATCAATAATGCTGATGTGCTCACACACCCATACCTACAATATGATTATAAAAGTAATTCATAATCTTTACACATATCTTGCTATATATGTAATCGGACTTACAGCTAAAATATTTGGAAATCCCTTTAGCAAGGGGGCCTTGGGCGTTGCATCAGCAACCTGTGGTTTTGGTCTTAATGTAAGCTCCAATCCAATGGAGTCTAATTGTTGAGCCATGAAACTGTATACTGCATTGCACCAGTTAAACCTAGCTAAGTTCTCAAAATCATCTACACAGTCAATTAGGGAGAGCACATGTATTCTGAGAACACTGCTACTCCCACAAAACAGAACTGTTGTAAAAAAATACAGGATAAAAAGCTGACAGTACAGCTTGTCGTTTGATCTAGACTTCCTAATCAGTTTCTCTAAATGTTTGGCAGAACAATCCGATTCTCGGAAAAACTCCATGTACAGTGCGCTTGAAGCCTCATTTAAATCGAGACGAACTATATCTCCATTGTCGGGTAGGCCAAGAATCAGTCCCACATCTACCTTTGTAAAATTGAGCTTCTTCCCATGGAAGATAAAGTTTTTTTCCTCATGATCCCAGTTATCAAACATATTTTGTACCTGAGCTCTTACAAAAGAACTATCAGGGAGGTCGAGGATCCAGGAAAAAGGTGTGCCTCGAATCATCTGTTCTTGTTCTGAAGTCGGGTTAACAGAAGAGATAAACTTTCTGAAGTGACAAATGGTACTTTTCCAGTTCATTCTTTTAGTTCTTCCTCTGTTGACGTAATTTTGATAAGTTGGTCGATCAGCACACAGACTTGTGGAGACTTCTTTTGTTGCCATTGCGAACCTACGTACTGTATAACCAAACACAGAAAAACTCTACGCTCTTATTCTAACACACCCACACAAACCCTAGGTTAACCGGTTATAGAAAGCTTACCTAAATGAGCAACCGACCTCCGTACGGAAATGATTCTTGAACGCCGGTGAAGGAAGAGTGGGTTTTGGCCTGGAGCTGCGTTGAATGGCTTCGAGAAGAAGATGAAGAACGAAGCAGGAGAGTGTGCGCTTTTGCAGATTGAAACTTGGGCCTGATATCTCATTAATTTATTTTATC
The DNA here is from genome assembly GCF_018446385.1 of Zingiber officinale. Taxonomy (NCBI): domain Eukaryota; kingdom Viridiplantae; phylum Streptophyta; class Magnoliopsida; order Zingiberales; family Zingiberaceae; genus Zingiber; species Zingiber officinale. The sequence goes on from NC_055998.1 coordinate 132,257,986, forward strand.
TAATCGCCTCGATTTATGTGTAAGATTATTTATTATTAATTTGAAATATTACTTTTTATATTATCAGGCCCACGTTGGGCCTGATATCCAAGCATATCAGGCCCAACGGAGGCTGATTGTATTTTAAATTTTTCCCAGCACCTATAAATATTTAAACATTTATTTTCCACCAGATTCTGAGTCCTTGCAACTCCAGAATACCACTAGCGCTGAAATGGGTCCAATCCGATGTGTCTAGGTCCATCGTGGGTTTTGACCAAAACCCACTGATGGCCCTCCCCTACTTGGATTTTCATGAAATCAAGTCCCCTGTGAAGGTCTTGGTGGGGAGATGGTATTTATGGTGTCAAACATAATTTATAAACCATGGATTACGAAGTATGGCTCCGTGCCAGTTGCCATTTATAAGTGCCAAGGCGACTTTGGGCCTGATATGCTTGGATATCAGGCCCACGTTGGGCCTGATATCCAAGCATATCAGGCCCAACGGAGGCTGATTGTATTTTAAATTTTTTCCAGTACCTATAAATATTTAAACATTTATTTGCCACCAGATTCTGAGTCCTTGCAACTCCAGAATACCACTAGAGCTGAAATGAGTCCATTCCGATGTGTCTAGGTCCATCAGTGGGTTTTGACCAAAACCCACTGATGGCCCTCCCCTACTTGGATTTTCATGAAATCAAGTCCCCTGTGAAGGTCTTGGTGGGGAGATGGTATTTATGGTGTCAAACATAATTTATAAACCATGGATTACGAAGTATGGCTCCGTGCCAGTTGCCATTTATAAGTGCCAAGGCGACTTTGGGCCTGATATGCTTGGATATCAGGCCCACGTAGGGCCCGATATCCAAGCATATCGAGCCCAACGGAGGCTGATTGTATTTTAAATTTTTTCCAGCACCTATAAATATTTAAACATTTATTTACCACCAGATTCTGAGTCCTTGCAACTCCAGAATACCACTAGCGCTGATATGGGTAGGTCCATCAGTGGGTTTTGACCAAAACCCACCGATGACCCTTCCCTACTTGGATTTTCATGAAATCAAGTCCCCTGTGAAGGTCTTGGTGGGAGATGGTATTTATGGTGTCAAACATAATTTATAAACCATGGATTACATATGGCTCCGTGCAGTTGCCATTTAGCCAAGGCGACTTTGGGCCTGATATGCTTGGATATCAGGCTCACGTTGCCTGATATCCAAGCATATCAGGCCCAACGGAGGCTGATTGTATTTTAAATTTTTCCCAGCACCTATAAATATTTAAATAATGATTTGCCACCAGATTCTGAGTCCTTGCAACTCCAGAATACCACTAGAGCTGAAATGGGTCCAATCCGATGTGTCTAGGTCCATCAGTGGGTTTTGACCAAAACCCACTGATGACCCTCCCCTACTTGGATTTTCATGAAATCAAGTCCCCTGTGAAGGTCTTGGTGGGGAGATGATATTTATGGTGTCAAACATAATTTATATACCATGGATTAGGAAGTATGGCACCGTGCCAGTAGGCACGGAACAGTGCACACCTTTTCTTTTTCTACCCTATGGAATGGATTACTACACTCCCTTTGTGCATGTTTTAACACATCTATATTTCACTACATATTAATGTGACTTTGAAATTATGAACCCCTTCCTGTTGAATTGAAATGTATCGCATTTTTATTTGACACAATGGAGATATGGTGTGAAGTATTATTTCTGCCTTGCAGGTGATGGTTTACACTTCTCATACCTACCATAAAACTGTAACACAAACTAAATACTCCATAAACGTATATAACAGAAACATCACTTTTAACAACTGTTTGTCTTACAAACCTATTTATGTACTTCATACAAAACATATGCCTCAACTCCTCGAATTTACAATTCAGTCAAGATCCAGGGGCTGGCGGCATTCTACAGGTCCTCCGATTATGTCCCAGTTGTTTGCACCTGCTGCATTTGATTTTTACCTTCCCATTATGTTTTGACTCGATCCTTGCCTTCTTTCGCCTACCAGGCTGCACAAGGCTACGTGGACATAGCACTATAATGTTGTTGACACCCCTAGGCCAAAATTCTTTGCTTCGACAGGGGTAAATACGATCCATGTATGTCGTTTTCCAATTATGTGAATGAAAGTAATGCTCACAATATGGGAGTGTATCCATGTTCCGGTGAATTATGACGACATTTGCATGTGAGCAAGGCAATCTTGAAATTTGAAACTCCCCACAGTTACAATATTTCCTCTCCAAATCAACAATGTATGAAGCACCCCATGTCTCTACTTCCATTTCGGATTGAGAGTAGGGGTGGACTTTATATCGTCTAGCTTTCTCTCTCCTTGATTGCATTTCTTTGGTAGCATGAGGTGTCAACACTACATACCATTTCGACGCTTCCTCCTTACGGTTACAGAACTATTGAGCTACCTTTCTTCTGGTATTATCAATTAACCTGTTTATCGGAAGTTCACGCGTCTCCTTGAACAAAGCATTTAAACTCTCTACACAATTGGTGGTTAGCATTGTGTACCTTCTCCTACTAAAGTGTGCATTAGCCCATCTTTTAGGGTCAATGTTCTGAAGCCACTTATGAGCATCTGGATGTTTTTCAAGCATGGACTGCATTATGAGATCATATTGTAGTGTTGTGTTTGCAGCCTAAACTTGACCTACTGCCAGTATCTGTTACCATATTGCAAGACATGTGGTGGCAACAAAAAGCATGATGGGCAGTAGGGTATACTTTCCTAACTGCTGCTATAATGCCACGATGTCTATCTGATACTATACTCATTGACTCTGGATCAACATTAAAGAATCTCTTCGTATGATCCAGAAACCACTCCCATGCAGACCCACATTCAACTTCAGCGATTCCAAAGGCTACTGGGAGGACATTGTCATTAGCATATATTGATGTAGCCATCAACAACACACCCGGATATTTGCCTCTTAGGTGTGTGGCATCAATTCCAATTAATTTACGCAGATAAGACCTAAATACTCTCCTACAAGCTCCAAAACCCCAAAAACATCGTTGGAACTGATTATCCCCATTCCTGTGTAGTGCAACATAGGTTTCAGGATCCCTTACTCTTAACTCACGCAGATATAGTGGAAGATCTCTTACTCTTCAACAAAAGAAGCTACAAAGGATGAAGAGCATGCTTGATGATCAGCACTTTCCCTAATGGTGCCACATTGGTGTTCCTTTATATATTTCGTAACAATGAACTCGACATCCCCCCTGGCAACTACTCTCCACTTACACGGTTGATTGAAGCAGACAGCTTTTACTTTATTTTTCCGAGTGTCAACTGGGTTATATCTCATATGTTTAACCATGACATGCTTCACAAGTTGATTCTTGAACTCTTGTCGAGACTGAAATATCTGTCCTACAAAAAATTCATGCTGATCTGTTGCCTCTTCAATTGGCCTTTGGAGCAATCGAGAATTTAGAATATATGGATCATCAGCTATTGGGAACTCCTCCTTTAAGTCACTATACTGCTCTTGAGATATTTCATATTGTTCAATCTGCATATCATCAGCAAAGAATTCTTGTATATTTGTATTGCATTGCATTTCCTCTCCATTTCGGTTATAATACCCTTCCTCCTCACTCCAACTAGGCTCATAGTAATCAACAAGTGTTGCACACGGGTTCAGAACCTCATCTTCTTGAATACTAGCTTCTTCATTTAGATCAAATGTGAAATTACTGCTCGTATTTCTATTTGTGTTATGCACACAATTATACTGTGAAGATGATGGAATATTTGTTCTGGATACTTCTCCTACATTATCTGCATGTCCAATGCTAGAAGTTGCATCAAGAGTATTCCATATCTCATATAGAATTTCGTCAGTTATATGATCATCCCTGATAAATAAATTAAAAAACTATTTTAGTAAATTTGCAACTACATAATCATTTTTTGTAGTTAAATTGTAATTTTGCTCAAACTAGGAACGGTCTGATGTAAAAGCAAAGTTTTAACCACATAACACATTATCGATATCAGGCTCTACGTGGGCCTGATATCATAGATATCAGGCCCACGTTAGGCCTGATATCTATGATATCAGGCCCACGTTGGGCATGATCTCATAGATATCAAGCCACTTTTGAAGCAGATATTTCTTGTAAACTAGGACCACCACTGACTAAACCCTAGCCAAACTTAACTATCAACGTCAAAAACTAACATGAATTAAATCGATTAAGTCTTCTATTACATCATAATTCAGGTGTTATTGAATATTATTCCCCACACAACCAAAATTAACCATAAAATAACTTTTTGCTGCCACCCTTCACAGACAAATGGTGTACTTTTTATTTACCTTCACTACCCTATTTTACAGTAAAAAAATCCATACATACATGTCTAAATCTTTAAATGTGTGCTTCTACTCATTTCCTTCTTGCAAGAAGTTTGTCCTTCTCGGCTGACCTTCTTAACTTAATTTGTCCTTGGTCTCCTCTAGCAACTCTTACGCAATTATGCCATAAACCTAACTGGTCTATTGCAATCACCAACCACCACGAGCAGTAATGGCAAGCGCAGGGTTCATATTTTTTTTTCTTTCAAAGTTTATAACACCACACAGAGGGACGAAGGGAGAGAGACGGTGAGAAGACGTGTATCCGAACCACAAATTATTTTTCTATTCTACTTTAGGCTTGGATGCTTGGAAAAATGTGTTTGAAAAAGGCGGTTGCCAGGTTAGCCAGAGGGGTAATCTGGGGATTGATTTTGGTAAACTCCGCCTTTTGGTGAATATAAAACTGTGATGTATTTTTTGATAAATACATTAACCGTAGTACGTGTTTTGGTAAATTACCGTTTTTTAATAAAACAATTTAACATTAGAGTTTTTCACGAAAAGTTTAACGTTAATATATCATACTTTTAAAAATAGTATATCACATGTTTATTATATTAATCTTTTCCTTTTTTACTTTTATTATTTATGTATCATATTTATTTTTATTCTTTATATTTAAAATTTATTTTCTTAATTTTTAATATCCATATTAATTTATAATATCATTTAAATTTTATAATACTCATGTCTTAACATTAATATAAATACTTTAATATCGAACCGCCCAATCTACAAAGTCACGGAATTTATTATATGTAATTTTACTTTATTTTTTAAGAAAGTATTTTCAGATAACACAGTAACAATTTACGTTGGACGACGCTCTTTTAATATTAAATTTAATAAAAAATTATTTACATTCATTCATATTTAAATAAATCATCTGATTAATATTGGTTAGCAATCTTAGGCCCATGTTTTTTAGCCATCGGCGTATCGGAATATGCTACTCGAAGTCGATCTATATCAGCATTCATAAGCCCGTTTTAATTGAAGGACAAACTATACCAAGCTGAGGTAAAGAAAAATACCTCTTAATTCTATGTTTTATAGTTAATTTTATTAAACCTTCGCCTTTCATCAACTCATAGAATAATAAAATTTAGTCCCCAGGGTGTAACACAGTTGAGGACGCATGATTTCGAGATCGAAAGATTCAGTATTTAATTCTCGGAGTGTCACTATCTAGGGTTAGCGTTCTGATTATGTATCTATATTTATCTCCCTTTATATCCATATGATCGGCTCTAAGGATGTCGATGATGTGACGTTTCCACACTTTATAGAATAATAAAATTTAAAAACAATAGATATGTTATCTTAATGGTCTGCCCACATATTAAGAAAATTTAAAGATTTAATTAAATTTGGATGACTTTTTCGAGTGAAACATGTTCATTGATCATTTAGAAAAATAATTTTGAGGATAAAGAATAATTATTCTAATAATAAAAAGTTAAGGAACGTACTGATAATTTTTATTGAAAATTCATAAAAATCGAATAGCTATTTTAAAAATCAAACCTACCATAATAATTAATACTAAGTTTGATAATGATCAACATCCGGCCCAACCTAATTTCGCCGCCTGAAGGATAAAACGGCCCAATTAATTATGGGCAGAAACTTTGGGCCTCTATAACATTGAGACGCAAGTTTAAATTTCAAATTGAAAAAAGACCCAGACTTTTAAAATTTCCCCAATTATGCCTATAATTAGATCTAATCACGATTTTGAATTGACCGTTCGGAACTGTCAATATGACAGTTTATGAAAATCAACCTTTAATCTTAGCGGTGCAAGATGATTACAGTTCACGATTTAGAACCGCCGATTCATAATTTGAAATCGTTGGTTTATAGTTTGTCATGATTTATCATGGTTCAATATTACTATATTAAAATTTAAAATTATAAATTTATATAAAAAAACTTGCCCACTTATTTAAATTATTTACATTTTTCATTCCCGTATTTGTTAGTTCGATATCAAATTTATAAAGAAAATTATTAGTTAGATATTAATAATCTAACTGACATAGGAAAACAATAATAATTATAACTTGGATATTGCCACATGGATATAACTTATTTGGCTATTCCATCGAACCATCAGTCTGGCAGTTTAAAAAGGGTTTCAACCGTTTTGGCCCGTTGACCTGATTACGGGCCCGGGCTATATCTTGTTATTATAAGATATATATGTCAACTTGTCACTAATAGCCTAGTGATAATGATAATCGACGAGGAGAGCTGCTGGAACATGGACAGAAGAAAAATTAGGAAAAACGATTAGAATGACAACCAAGGATTCCCCGACGCAACCACTCTGACGCACAAGTTAGGAAATGAAGAAGAGGAGCGATAATTAGGGTTTGGATGCATTTATTCGTGCACCTACAACCGTCAAAGAGGATTAGCTTTTATAGAGCAAAGGTTAACTCCTATGTCCTCCCTCCTGCGAGATTGTTATTTGCTTCTCGAAACATTCTAAAATTCTCAAAATCCACATGAGCATTATCTTCTTTTTGAAATAGTCTTGAATCTCAAAATTCACGCGAGCGTTATTTTCTTCCTAAAATAGTCCTGGATTCCGCGTCGAGTTCCCAAGGAGACGGGGTGTCAAGGAGACGAGGCGTCAAGCAGATGATGGCACCTTAGAGTCAGGGTGCCATGGAGTCGGGGGTGCCTTAGAGTTGGGGGCGCTAAAGAGATGGGGCATCAAGGATGCTGTGGGATCTGGGTTGATTCAACCTTTTCCCAAGCCACTTAAGCTTGTCTAGTAATCTCCTTTATCCACGTGACACTCTTATATTACCTCTCAGATCACAAGTCTCCCTTTTAAGTGTATTCGAAGGAGGTGAAAGTTTGACTGATTGGACTTTAATTGTGTTCAAACGGACTAATCCCAACTATCTCGATCGTCCAACCCACATGATAGATCCTTTATGTATTGATCCGGTGGTAAGGATAGGGGACCCTCGTTGGCGGGAGGTCAACGACACGTGGAGGTCAATGGTCAAGAGGGTCAACCCCAAGGTCGTGCCGAGCGAACTGGCGGGCCGACCGAGCATCCGGTCGACCGAACATCCGGCCAGGAGTCTCCCAGGCCGGACGAAAGACAGCCCGACCAGGGGTCGGGTTTTCGATGCTCAAGGTGAAAGAGTCTCTGGACCGAGCGGACAGGCCGCTCGGCCGAGCCACAGGACAATAAGGCGCAATCCCATCCGAGCACATGAGTAGGGCTCCCCCCCGCCCCCCCCCCGGTTTGAGGTATGCGCAATCCCGGAGGACATGAGCGCCGAGCGACCGGTCCGCTCGGCTTGGGAACAGGCAAGAGGCGCAAAGGGACAGCTGGTAACATTGTCCTTGAGACATCTGCCGCCGACAAACAGCATAATCGGCGGCCGAAGCGGACAAAGTATCTTAAGGTGGAAGTTTCCACCGTCACGTCAGGGATATGCACGGACGATTGCGAAATGGCGTAAGACATGTTTTTCTAACACAACCCTACTGAGGTATGTTTGGGGAAGCGTGCACGCATTGAGAAGCCTGCCCGCGCCTCCCCGGGGTCCTATATAGGGACCCCCGGACTTCGACGGAGGTATGCGATTCTCATCACTATAGCCACAGTAGCGTTACTTTGCTCCTCTTCTTCTTCACTGCCTGACTTGAGCGTCGGAGGGTCGTTGCCGGGAAACCCCTCCCGGCTCGGCTTCTTTGCAGGTTCACCGGAGGTCTCCACCATCATCAGAGGATAGCGGAGAGCGTCACGTCCCCAGTGTCCATCGACTCAGCGCTCGGACAGGATCAAATTGGCGCAATCTGTGGGAACATTCCTGAATCCGAGCAGAGACGATGGAAGAAGTTGGGCGCTAACTCATGGTGACACTCTCTCCCAAAGAACTAGACACGCTCATCCAAGCGCGGGCGGCCAAGATAGTCGAGCAACAGCAGAAGGCTCAAGCCGATCGGATAGCGCAGCAGGCAACGTTGGCGTCAGGCGGTCGGGCGACACCAGATGATCGGCTGGAGCAGCTCTCAATATGCGGCCCGAACAAAGGTCCAACCGGCACTCAGGTGGAAGCCCTGCCCGCCCCGATACCTTTCCATAGGGCTCTGTTTCAAACGCCCTCGGAGATTGCGCAAGCCAACCTCAACCGGGGCTCTTAGTCCGATGAGGCGCCCCTCCGCGACGCAAAGAAGGGCAAGGCTCCACGGCCAGACTCGTCCCCCGAGTGGATCAATAGGCAGTTCTTCGAGGTCATCCTGCGCGACCCACTACCAAGGCATTACGCGCCCCCGGCGATCGGGGAATACAACGGGACCACCGACCCGGACGACCATCTGAGTAAGTTCGACAACACAACCACTCTGCATCAATATACAGATGGTGTGAAGTGCCAGGTGTTCCTCACCACCCTTTCTGGATCGGTGCAACGATGGTTCCGAAGGCTACCGAACGGATCCATCATGAGTTTCAAAGAGTTCCGCACGACCTTCCTTCATCACTTCGCGAGCAGCATGCGCTACCAGAAGACCAGCGAGTCTGTTCGCCATCAAACAAGGCTCGAAGGAGTCGCTCCGAGCCTACATCCAGCGTTTCAACCAGGTGGCCATGGATATCCCGACGGTCAATTCAGAAACTATGATGAACGCGTTCACACAGGGCTTGTGGACGGTGATTTCTTCTGTTCGCTCATCAGAAAGTCGTCTCGCAGCTACGACCACATGTTGAACAAGGCCAACGAGTACATCAATGTGGAGGAAGCTCAGATGGCGAGGAAAAAGGAAGCACCATCCGAGCCACCAACTCATGCCGAGCGGAAGCCGCCTTCCAAATATCAACCACCGAGAGGACCCTGCGCAGAGGTAGCCCGTCCTCATCAGAGGTCGCACGTCATCCAACAAGTAGCGGCCGATCGGCCTAAACCGAAAGGGAAGTTATGGACTCTCATGTTTTGTTCGCTCCATCAGTCAGCAACTCACAACACCCGCGACTGTTGGAGCCTCCCCTAATCACTCATCCTACACCAAGGAGCTATCGCCGTCGATCACCTTCGTCGAATTGATGACATCAACACCAAAGTCCTGCCCGGCGTACAGAAAGGAGATCTCCCAAGCGACAACATAACCAGTAGCACAGGGCCATTCCTCGGGCATCGCATGAACGACACCGACCATCCGCTCGGGAGGAGGAGAATAGAGGCAATGCGTCGAGGGGTGAAATCAACATCATCACTGAAGGGCCGACCGGAGGCAACTTCAACAGGGCAAGGAAGGTGCATGCAAGGCAGCTTACGATCCATACGGTGGGCTGCAGTTAGGAGCGGGCGAACGGGCCCGAGATCAGCTTTGGGCCTAGGGACCTCGAGGGAGTCGAAGTCCCGCATGATGACGCCCTCATCATCCGAGCGGTAATAGCTAACTACACTATTCACCGCATCTTTATTGATACAGGCAGCTCGGTCAACATAATCTTCCGGAAGGCATTCGACCAATTGCAAATCGACCGAGCCGAGTTGCTGCCGATGGCAACCCCCCTCTACGGGTTCATCAGTAATGAAGTTTTGCCGGTCGGACAGGTCCGGTTGGCTATCTTGATGGGAGAGGAGCCGCTCAGAAGAACGCGGACCGCTAACTTCATTGTAGTCGATGCTCCCTCCGCGTACAATGTGATCTTGGGGCGACCGACTCTCAACGAGTTCCGAGCGGTCGTCTCCACCTTTTGCCAAAAGGTAAAATTCTCCGTGGAAGATCAGGTGGGAGAAGTCCGAGGTGATCAGCTAGCAGGCCCGCGCTGTTATTGTTGGTTGCTACTCGGAAAACCTAGAGGTTCCACTGTACAAAAATTTTGTACAAAGGTCTGAACCTTTTCCTAGCTACCATGTGTTCTTTTAAATTAAATTTTGGATCGCCTGCGGAACTTAACACGTTTGATCCAAAACTTAATCTATTTGTTCTTTTAGGTTTTGACTTGGGTCTCCTGCGGAACTTAACACGTTCGACCCAAATCACCTTAAGTTATTAATTCCATTAAATATTAATTTCCATAATTGGTTCCCAGTACTGACGTGGCGAGGCACACGACCTTCTTGGATATGGGAGCAACCACTACCGACTAGACAAAACCTTTTATAGAAAGCTAATATTTAATTTCCTAAAATAACTTTAGGTCAACCGAAAAGAACAATCAAATCACAAGGAAAAAAAAACAAAGAAACACTATATCGAAAACAAATTCGAAACACTAGAATCGTATGCCTCTTGTATTTAGTATTATTTCCAAAAATAACTAGTATGATGCG